>NW_010967783.1:29121-30799 GCF_000463585.1 Tarenaya hassleriana | reverse complement strand
GGTAGAACAGTTGAGTGATTTGCTTAGACGTTATAGGGGTGTTCTTGGATATATTTTGGATGATATTAAGGGATTTAGCCCTTCGTTATGCATGCATCGTATTCTCTTAGATGATGAGTCAAAATCCTCTGTTGAGCATCAGCGTAGATTGAATCCGACGATGAAAGAGGTAGTTAGGAAAGAGGTGATGAAGCTGTTAGATGCGGGTATTCTATACCCTATTTCGGATAGTACGTGGGTGTCCTGTGCAGGTTGTACCCAAGAAGGGAGGCATGACTGTAATCCAGAACGAGAAGAACGAGCTTATTCCTATGCGGACGGTCACGAGATGGAGGATGTGCATCGACTATCGTAAGTTGAACTCCAACACCCGTAAGGATCACTTTCCTTTGCCTTTTATTGATCAGATGTTAG
Organism: Tarenaya hassleriana; assembly: GCF_000463585.1. Taxonomy (NCBI): domain Eukaryota; kingdom Viridiplantae; phylum Streptophyta; class Magnoliopsida; order Brassicales; family Cleomaceae; genus Tarenaya; species Tarenaya hassleriana. The sequence goes on along the minus strand of NW_010967783.1, from coordinate 30,385 downwards.
AGAGACTTGCACTCCACTCGGGATTCTTCCAGATTCCCATTCACCCGAGCGACCAGGAGAAGACCACCTTTACTTGTCCTTATGGCACGTTTGCTTATCGTCGTATGCCCTTTGGATTATGTAATGCACCTGCCACTTTTCAGAGATGCATGGCTGCTATATTTTCGGATGTGATTGAGGATATTATGGAGGTGTTCATGGACGATTTCTCTGTCCATGGACCCTCATTTGATGTTTGTTTGGCCAATTTGCATCGAGTCTTAGACAGGTGTGCAGCAAATTAGTCCTCAACTGGGAGAAGTGTCACTTCATGGTGCAAGAAGGGGTTGTTTTAGGACATAAGGTGTCTTCTAGGGGGATCGAGGTAGACAGAGCAAAGATAGAGGTTATTGAGAAGCTTCCACCGCCCGTGAACGTCAAAGGCATCCGCAGTTTTCTAGGACATGCAGGATTTTATCGGCGGTTCATCAAGGACTTCTCCAAAATCTCTAGACCGCTTACCGAGCTATTGGCGAAGGATGTACCTTTCAGGTTTACTGCAGAATGCTCGAAGGCCTTCCAGACTTTGAAGGCAGCTCTGATCTCACCACCGATCATACAGCCCCCCGATTGGACTCTACCGTTTGAGCTGATGTGCGATGCTAGCGATTATGCGGTTGGAGCAGTGCTGGGGGCAGAAAAAGGATCACAAACACCACACCATCTACTATGCAAGTCGGACTCTTGATGATGCGCAGGTAAATTAGAGCTATTGGCGAAAGATGTACCTTTCAGGTTTACTGCAGAATGCTCGAAGGCCTTCCAGACTTTGAAGGCAGCTCTGATCTCACCACTGATCATACAGCCCCCCGATTGGACTCTACCGTTTGAGCTGATGTGCGATGCTAGCGATTACGCGGTTGGAGCAGTTCTGGGGCAGAAGAAGGATCACAAACACCACACCATCTACTACGCAAGACGAACATCACAAACACCACGCCATCTACTATGCAAGTCGGACTCTTGATGATGCGCAGGTAAATTACACTACTACTGAGAAAGAGTTACTTGCTGTGGTGTTTGCTTTTGAGAAGTTCAGGTCGTACTTGGTGGGACAGAAAGTGATCGTTTACTCAAACCACGCGGCTTTGAAGTACTTGCTGACAAAGAAAGACGCCAAATCTCGACTGATTCGATGGATGCTACTCATACAAGAGTTTGACGTCGAGATTCGGGATCGCAAAGGCACGGAGAACACAGTTGCAGACCACCTTTCACGCCTTGC
>NW_010967783.1:23459-28813 GCF_000463585.1 Tarenaya hassleriana | reverse complement strand
CCTCCATGACGTACGGGATTATTTTTGGGACGATCCGTTCTTTTTCAAGCGTGGTACCGATGGGATGTTCCGACGATGCATTCCCGAGGAAGAAGTGCAACAGGTACTTTTCCATTGCCACTCCTCTGATTATGCAGGTCATTTTGCCGCTTCGAAGATCGCAACGAAGATTCTACAAGCGGGATTCTATTGGCCTACGATGTTCAAGGATGTCCATAGGTATGTCGCCTCATGTGATTCTTGCCAGCGCACAGGTAACATTTCTAGACGCTACGAGATGCCTCAGAATTTTATTCTAGAAGTGGAACCTTTTGATGTTTGGGGCATATACTTTATGGGTCCTTTTCCATCGTCTTTAGGGAACGTGTACATCTTAGTTGCAGTTGATTACGTGACTAAATGGGTAGAGGTTTTGGCTAGCGTGAGGAATGATGCTAAGACTGTGGTTAGGCTATTTAGACAGATTATTTTTCCACGTTTTGGTGTTCCTCGTGTTGTGATTAGCGATGGGGGTACACATTTTGTCAACCGGATCATCGAGACACTACTGAAGAAATACGGGGTTCATCATCGGATTGCTACTCCATATCATCCTCAGACTAGTGGACAGGTGGAGATCTCTAACCGGGAAATCAAGTCCATTCTGGAGAAGACCGTCGCTAAGTCACGCAAGGATTGGTCACAGAAGCTAGACGATGCGGTATGGGCTTACCGAACGGCCTTCAAAACGCCGATTGGTATGACACCGTTCCAATTAGTCTACGGAAAAGCATGTCATCTACTGGTTGACCTCGAGCACAAAGCTTATTGGGCAATCAAGGCGCTCAACTATGACATGAAGACCGCTGTAGAGAAACGCGTACTCCAATTACACCATCTTGAGGAGATCAGACTTGACGCGTATGAGAACGCGAAGATCTACAAGGAGAGAACGAAGAAATGGCACGATCGACACATTATTCAGCGATCATTCCACTCAGGTGATCTTTTCCTTCTCTTTAACTCTCGGTTGCGATTATTTCCAGGAAAGCTGAAGTCCAAGTGGTCCGGCCCATTCAAGATCCATCGAGTTTTCGACCACAGAGCGGTGGAACTATACGACAGCAAGGGTAGCACGTTCAAGGTAAATGCGCAGCGTCTGAAGCTGTATAACCCAGCTGATCCTATAGCCGAGAGAGGCGTTCTTCCTCTCGAATTACCACCATCAGCCTGAGCTCATACAGGTCTAGCTATCGACCATAAAGAAGCGCTTCTCGGGAGGCAACCCAAGGTCTTTGTATAGTTTTAGGAGTTTTGGACTTTTGGACCCTTTTAGTTGCATTAGACATAAGGTTTTTGGATTTGGGGAGCCTACGTGGTGTTTTCCCCGGTGTGTAGACGTCTAGATCACGAGTTGCAGGTCATTCGGCAAAAATTGGGAACGAAGGTGAAGTTTCACAGACACCGGATCCGGACCGATTCCACCTGGAATCGGACCGGATCCACTTCAGACACGGGCCAGGTACATTCATCTGGATCCGGACCGGATCCACCTGGAATCGGACCGGATCCAAATTCGCGATTCTACTTAAGAGGGCCGAACTCAGCTCTCCCTCACTTAGGTTTTCTCTCTCGATTCGGCCTTCCCACTCTCACCTCTTACTTGATCCGATTCCACATCTACGACGCCCAGGTATGCTTCCCTACCTATTTCCTGGCTCAAACATCGTTTTATTATGAGTAATTTTCGGATTTGGATTGCTAGGGTTCATAAGAGGTTTCGGGAGATTTGATTGTGGAGATGATTTCGTGGTTTTGGATAGGTATTATGGGTCGATTATGATGAGAATAGGTTAGATTCACATTGCCCATACATTTGGATGCTCGATTTTGGTCAGATTTTGCAGATTTTTTCGGAGATTTTCGATCTGAGTTCGCTGCGATTGGATCCGGACCGGATCGAGACTCAGTTCAGGCGGAGAAGACGAACCTGGATCCGGACCGATTCCACCTGGAAACGGACCGGATCCAGCCTCTGAGCTCTTTGCGCGCTTTTGCGCGTTTTCACTGCGGTTTCGACCGCGCTCACTCTACTTGTCTTTGAGTTTCAGATGGCCACCAGGAAGACCAGGAACCGCCACAACCCGGACTACACTGACCATATATCGCTTCTGGAAGAATTTGAGACAGGCCAGAACACGATCACCGAGCTTAGCCCGTACACTCCCAGCGCACCTGATCCGGACAACACACCGCGATTCCTCTTACCATCACCGGAGATGCAGGAGCGCGCTGGCGCCTTTTATCAAGTCATCGGGAACACGAAGTTTGCGAGCACGGAGATCAGTCGGCTGGGGCTTTATGACTCAGTGCGCGAGCTATGCGCTGGGATTCATTGGGAAAGCCTGTTACACATGCGAAAGGACACATACCGCCAGCTGACCACGGAGTTTCTTGGCTCACTCCGCCTATTCATACCCCCGACTGCCGAGGCACATCGAGGCTACTGATCACTTGCATGACGAGTCTTAAATTTGTAACCCGAAACACAACTAATCCGCAAGTATATGGATGTCGTAGTACCGGGGTCGAACACAAGGACTTAAGCGGTTAAGCTAGGAATCGACTAACACTAGGAAAATGGTAAAAATAAAGTTGGATGATTGTTTTTGTGGTTTTGAAAGTTGCAAAAAAAATTAAATGAGAGAAAGTAAAATCAAAGACAATCACGATTCAAGAAGGGAAAATCAAATGGCCAAGGGTTATGGATTTCGGGGTTCACCAACATGCGGGATGTGTTAAATATTGAGAATCTATTTCATACTTCCTTTGAAATTGGGGATTCCAAGATAAAGATCGGGATTTGCTCTCTCAAGCTAAATGCCCGCTACCCAAGAGGACATTCCATCTACTTTCGTAACTTGGAATGAAATCTTGAGTGCATTGAACTCTCTTGTCAAAATCCTAGGTTGGATTGAACCGAATTTCTTCGCTTTCAATCACAACCCTATTGAATGAATGCATCAAGGAGTCGAGGTGTCATGTCTCCATGGAAACCCTGACTCTAAAATCAACTCAAGGGATTTTCATCCCAAGAGAGCATTAAAATCCATTCATCAATCCAAAGCATTCATTCTCATTCAATGGCAATCCATCTACTCATGAATCCTAAGTCTCCAAAGAGATTCAATCAAAGAGGGATATAGAAAATAAGCATAGAAATCACCCATTGAATGAAATGAAGGTCTAATCAAAGTATAAACATAAATTCATCAAGTGGGTTCACACATCCTCACATGAGGATTCACCCTCAACCCATAACTATCTAACTACTCACAACCCATGTTCAAAAGCAAAGCAAAACAAGGGTAAAGTGCAGAAATCATAGAGAGAGTAGAGAGATGCTCAAGAAATCTTCAATCTTCAATGGAGTTTCCTCCTTCTTCTTTTTCCACCAAGAGCTCTCCTTTTCTCTCCCCAAGGTCTCTATTTTCGGCCCCCAATAAACTTCAATCCAAGGCAAATCTCCCTGTTCCTCCCTCAAGAATTCGACCCTAGGTCTTTTTGAGGAGAGAAAATCGCCTCCTTTGCTTTCCCAAATCGAGCTCTCTCTCAAAAGTCCGAAAAATCAGACCTAGATAAGTTCCAGGTCACGCGGTCAGCCGGACCAGGTGTTGGTCCGGCGGACCGGGAGTAAATGGAGCTCACTCTAACGCGGCGCAAAATGGTCCTGGTCCGGCTGACCAATATTGGTCAGCTCCGAACCAGGTCTTCAGTGGGTTGGGTTCGGCGGACCGGGGCAGGCGAGCAGCTAACTGGGCAGAGGCAGAGAAATGCTGGTCCGGCTGACCAACTCTGGTCAGCTCCGGACCAGCTGTGCTTCGGGTCTGGTCAGGTCCTCTTCGGTTCGGCGGACTGGCTCACGGAACATTCCTGATCCGGCTGACCAGAACTGGTCAGCCCCGGACCAGGTCTTCGTTTTCGTCTGGTCAGCGGGCTTGGCTCAGCGCTGAGCAAACTTGTGGCAGTCTCCTGATCCGTCGGACCAGGGTTGGTCAGGGGCGGACCAGATGGACTGTTTTCTTCGATTCTCACCGAATTTGCGCGTTATGCCCTCGGGGTCCTGCCAAAGTCAAGAAATAGTCCCAAAACCCTAGAATTGCTCTAAAAATGCCTAAGAATGCATGGAAACCGTTTAGAAACCAAAGGCATACTCGTATAAAATCCAGATAAAATCCGAGCCATCAAATCCCCCCAGACTTAAATCTTTGCTCGTCCTCGAGCAAATAAAATCAATGAATACACAAAGTCTGAGAAGGACAGTGAGATAGAAATCGGTCTTTGATGAGTTTCAAGATCTAGTTGCGTGTCCACTGCTCAACTTATGGGAGTAGAATCGAATCTAGGCTACTCTAGCTATTCTCTCTTGTCAGCTAAACTTTCCTAAGTATGAGATTTCTATGTCATCCTTAATCTACCATAAGAGTAATTCCCACTTCCAAGCACTCTCCTGAACCTATTTACCGTTCTTCTCCTCTAAGATATTTTGTCTTTTTATTTATTTTGTTCACATTTTTTTTTTCTTCTTCCTTTCAAGAAAGTGCTAAGAGAAGTAATATCCCGAATTCCTAGGACGTTGAAGTTGACAAGTGTCTCCGCTTTTGCTTTTCTTTAATGATCATGACAACACTTGTCCTACAACTTAGACCCGAACCATCGAATTTCGACGCACTCATGTCATCGAATGATTTTTATTAACGATATAGTGACAGCGGAGTGTTGGGACGTATATACTTTCTTCGCTTATTCCTGCAACATTTTTTTTTCTAAGAGACTATCTATCCTATGGAAGAAGCTTCGGGAACGGTTTTAGGGAGATATTTAACCTAGGTTCGGTCGGTCCTACTCTTTGGCGTACCTAAAGACAACAATATACCCCACAGCCTAGAATCGCAAGCATCAAAGAGAGGGTTCGCTATTTACCTATCATCGACAACCTACTCAAACACCTAGAGGTCTAAGTCCAAATCGTTAAGCAATCTCTAAGCAGCTATCACCATCATCTCATCATCGACCAATCTCAACTCAAAACGGTTTATGCAATGCATATGCTCCTACATGCTCTAGACCTATATGTAACAAATGCAATGCAAGGCTAGACCTATATGTACAAGTGCAAGAAATGCAAGTGTGGAATGCATCTATAGTGAGAAATCATTTTTTTTATATGCAAGTGAATGTGTGAATGCACTCTAAAAAAGGGACTTGAAACGATGTTAGATGCTCATGTTGGTTGTAATGCTCTAGGATGATCCGTGATATGACATTTTGACTTTGTATTGGTTCATTGATTTATGAATGCATTACATCCCCGT
>NW_010967783.1:22525-23279 GCF_000463585.1 Tarenaya hassleriana | reverse complement strand
GATAACAGTTAAGCGTACAAGACAACATAGCAAAATAACAACGCACGTCATAGATCCGAAAATGCAAAAGTGATAAAGGAAAAGGAAAAGAAAAGGGTCTTGATGCAATCTCTGGCGACTCTACTGTGTTCCAACGTGGTCGGTCTCCATGTGATCGGCGCGTACAAGACAACATAGCAAAATAACAACGCACGTCATAGATCCGAAAATGCAAAAGTGATAAAGGAAAAGGAAAAGAAAAGGGTCTTGATGCAATCTCTGGCGACTCTACTGTGTTCCAACGTGGTCGGTCTCCATGTGATCGGCGTCGCCCGGTGGTGGTGGTGAACGGCTGCGAGGTGCCCTCGGTAAGTATGACACATCTGGAAAGTAGGACTACTGCGGTCCGTAAGCATGGCCGGGGTAAGGGTAGTCTGGTGGGAGAGGGACTGGCTGTACGATGTTCTGCATCCTCGTCACATAGGTAGAATCGTACCGGCAGTTCACTTCTGTCTGGTAGAAGTGGTAATGTCCAAACTGCGTACGCATAGCCGCTACAGAGCCCTCTAGGCTGCCCAAACGATGATCGTATGAGTCTAGCCGACCGTCAATGGTGTCCATGCGGTGACCAACGGTATCAAATCCCTGACGTATAAAATCTCTGAGCTCCTGGGATGCTGGCACAAAAGACGAGGAGGCATTCCCAGTATAGTCATGTGCCTCAGGAGACTGAGATGAAGCTCTCTCTCTGCGACGTCGACGGGGTGGTGGTGCG
>NW_010967783.1:21827-22515 GCF_000463585.1 Tarenaya hassleriana | reverse complement strand
TCTCCGTCTATCTGGAACCGTAGACCCTGTATGGTGAAGGGAGGAAGGGGGTCCATAGGTACACGAACTGTCCTCTCCCTTTCTTCAATATCAATATAGCGCCAGTAAGGTCCTCCGATCGTGCTAGTGTCATCTCCGTCTATCTGGAACCGTAGACCCTGTATGGTGAAGGGAGGAAGGGGGTCCATAGGTACACGAACTGTCCTCTCCCTTTCTTCAATATCAATATAGCGCCAGTAAGGTCCTCCGATCGTGCTAGTGTCAATCGCCCTCTTCGCGCTGAGCATGGCGAGACGTAAGTCTGGGTACCCTATCGGTTTCTGCCACTGCAAACCCAAGTTGATGCCCACTCTCCTAGCTATCATGGACACTATTCCTCCTTGGTAGATGGGTACCCTGGTGGACTGCTTCGCTTGTGATATTTCGTGAAGGTGGATAGCCACCCTCGAGGCTAGGTCAAGGCGAGACATGCCCCAATCATCTCCGTCGAACGCGTCACGGAGTGCTCGTCTAAGCAGGCACAACTAAATGGTCTTGATATTCCCCTGCTCGCCACGAGTAAACAGCACTCCCGCAATAAACATGTGCAAAATACGTACCGCGGGGTGTCGAATCCTGGTCGACTTGCTCTTCCCCGTCTCAAACTCACCTGACCCAATAGTGGTCCAGAACTCCTGTAGTGCATCAG
>NW_010967783.1:18568-21683 GCF_000463585.1 Tarenaya hassleriana | reverse complement strand
CCTCTACAGACCCATTTCTGGGTAGCCAACATCTATACGTGGCGAAGAACTCGAGGGTCAGTGTGGTGTGCGTCTCCTCCCATGCCTCGAACAGTCTATCCCAACCCAGCTGGTGGAAGAGGTACCGCACGCTCTCATATAGACCGAGCTGCTCGATCTCGCGGCTGATGAACTTAGATGGCGAAGCTCCCATCTGGTTCAATGTCCGATATAAGCTCTCTTCCTCGGGGGAGAAACCAACTCCGTATGGAGGGACAGTGTCATCCTCAACAATAGGCTCGAGGTCAGTAAGCTCCGTGATCGCTCCCTCTGGTATTGGCGGTCGGGTAAACTTCGGGCGCCTGTCTTTGTGACTCGTGGGGGCCATCTACAAAAAAGAAAGCAGCATATTCGACTAAGTTCACACGAGTCAACAAATAGCGGAAAATCATGTATCACCTACATTCGGTCCGAGTCGGAATAAATCTGATCCGCCGGATCGAAATGAGCGTGAAAAATCAATGTCCGAAGGGTGTGGTCCGGCCCTGTCCAAGGCTGGTCCGTCGGACCAGAAAATTTTGTGAAAATAGGGTTTCGGTGCTGCTCCGGAGCTGACCGTGGTTGGTCCGCCGGACCAGCTGAACTTGCGCTTTGTCTTCTTCTTCGCGAGCCTCGGTCCGCCGGACCAAGTCTGGGTCCGGCGGACCGGGACTGAGCTCGTGAGATTCCGCCATTTTCGAGCTTGCAAGCTCGAAATCGGACCAAATCACTCCCTAAAACTCATAGATCTCGACTAATCTAGGCCTATCATGCATGAATCTAGCCTTAAAACTTTGAAAACCTAGAAATCTAGGAGATCCGAGTGTTACCTCTTCGGTTTGAGATGAAAATTCGAAACGAGGGAGAGGGAAGGAGAGAGAGAGAGCGAAAGTCGGGGGAGAGAGAAGCGAGCTTCCGGCGAGGTGAGGACGTCGGCGACAGAGGGTGGCCGCGCTGCGAGTGGAATCGATGGCAGTGCGCTCCGGCGGAGTGAACGAGGGAGAAGTCGGTCCAAGGCTTCTTGGTTCGGCGGAGTGAAATGAAGAGGGACCCGCTCTCCCCCGGACTTACCTTTTAATTGGCGTGTGATGTTGGTCCGGGGCTGAGTAATCTCCGGTCTGGGGCTGAGTCAACGTTCGGGATTGCTCAGTCCGCGTTTCTGGTCCGTTTCGAAGGAGCTGAGTGCGGAGTGTCCGCGGTCAGCCGGACCAATTTCTGGTCAGCGGCTGACCAGAAGTTCAGTACACTCTCTGGTTCGCCTCCCTTCCTCGGTCCGCCAGTGCGCGTGTGTGCGAGTGACTTGGTCCGCCGGACCAAGAATTGGTCCGGGGCTGACCAAGTCACTTTGTCCAAATTTTCGCCATAATTTTCCTCTTCTCTCGCGTATGTTCCTGTATGAAAGTCCGCAGCTGTAAACCGCAAGGAAAAATTTTCCCCTTTTGGAAATATCAAAACATGAAGCGCAATATCAACCACCATCACAAGCATAGAACGAATCTCATCAATGCACCTAAATGATTCTAAGTGATATGCAAATGTAAAAAAGGATACCAAAAAGGATATGTACAAATTCGGGGTGCCTCCCGAGAGCGCTTATTTATGGTCCTAAGCTTGACCGTGGGGTTGCTCACTCGTCTTGAGGATCGGAGAAGCTCATTAAGCTCCTCTCTTTGGCATGCTCCCCGGGGTTGTAAATCTTCAACCGTTGCGCGTTGGTCTTGAATGTATCCCCTCCATAACCATATAACTCTATCGCTCCGTGAGGGTAGACGTGTTTAACCGTGAAAGGCCCCGACCAACGCGATCTCAACTTGTCTGGAAATAGTTTGAGCCTTGAGTTAAAGAGAAGTACCTGATCACCTTCTCTAAAATCCCTCTGCAAAATCCGACGATCATGCCATCTCTTAGTTCTCTCCTTGTAAATCCGGGCATTCTCGTAGGCATCCAACCGAATCTCATCGAGTTGGTGAAGCTGCAACACTCGCTTCTCCGCAGCGGATTTCCAATCGTAATTAAGCCTCTTAATTGCCCAATATGCCATGTACTCAAGCTCAACCGGCAAATGACAAGCTTTCCCATAGACAAGTTGAAAGGGAGACATACCGATGGGTGTCTTGAAGGCTGTCCTATACGCCCATAGAGCGTCATCAAGCTTGGATGCCCAATCTTTCCTTGATCTTGACACCGTTTTCTCAAGTATCGCTTTGATTTCCCTATTCGAGACTTCAACTTGCCCGCTTGTCTGAGGGTGATACGGGGTAGCCACCTTAGTCTCACACCATACTTCTTCAAAAGCGCTTCTATGGTGCGGTTGATGAAGTGAGATCCTCCATCGCTAATCACGACCCTTGGCGTCCCGAATCTCGGAAAAATCACCCTCTTGAACATCTTCGTCACCACTTTCGAGTCGTTAGTGGGACTCGCCATCGCTTCTACCCACTTGGTGACATAATCGGCCGCTACGAGGATGTACTAATTCCCATAGGAAGACGGGAATGGCCCCATGAAGTCGATTCCCCAAACGTCAAAGGGCTCAACTTCCAAGATGTAGCGCTGAGGCATCTCGTGGCGGCGGGAGATGTTCCCCGTTCTCTGGCAAGCATCACAGGATGAGACGTATTGATGAACGTCTTTAAACATTGAAGGCCAATAGAACCCGGCTTGAAGAATTTTAGCCGAGGTCTTCGATGCTCCAAAATGACCAGCATAGTCCGAAGAGTGACAAGGATGAATCACACTTCGGACTTCCTCTTCAGGCACACATCTCCTAAAGAGGCCGTCCTTGCCTCTCTTGAAGAGGTAAGGTTCTTCCCAAAAATAGTCCTTGATGTCTCTGAAGAACCTCTTCCTCCCGTTGTAGTCCAACTCCTGAGGGATATAGCCACTGACAATAAAATTCACATAGTCTGCATACCATGGATCCCTCTCTTTTACCTGGACAGCCATCACACAATCATCTCGGAGACAATCATCGATAGGAACTTCCTCATGTCGCTCAATCCGAGATAAATGGTCAGCCACTCCGTTCTCCGTACCCTTCCTATCCCTAATCTCCAAGTCAAACTCTTGCAGCAAGAGAATCCATCTGATCAACCTC
>NW_010967783.1:15598-16676 GCF_000463585.1 Tarenaya hassleriana | reverse complement strand
CACTGTCTCCTTTTCAACCGCCCTCTTCTTCGTAAGAATATACTTCAGAAATTTAGTGTAGGACGGGATCTGTAACACTACCTCATGAAAGGGCATGGTCACTTCCAGCTTCTTCAACATCTCTGTAAATTTGGCGAATTGGCTGTCTTCATTAAACTTCCTCGCCCGAGATGGAAATGGTAGAGGGGGTGCCTGTGGAGGAGGCGGAATATACCTCGCCTCTTCCCCCTCTACAACATGGCCCTTGCCTTTATCTAAGGCGGCCCTCTGTGGTTCGTGTGAACCTTCTCCCTCTTCTCTGACAACTGGGGAGGTCTCCGGAAGCTGTCTTCAGCTTCTCAAGCCTATAGCATTAATATGCTCCCTCGGAGTAGGATCAGCCTTACCCGGAAATTAGCCTTGAGGTCTCGCAGCTTGGGAAGCAAGCTGAGCAATCTGGTTATCCATCATCTTGAGATGTGCATCCATCCCTGTTGGGTTATCTACGGGTTCCTAGCATGCGATCATATCGATCTAGGGTTTGGTTTACTAGGTTTCATGCAGCGGAAGAAAGATCTAAACCTAGTCAAACGTCACACGCAACCAAACTCGCAAAACCCGAAAGATCGTGTATATCATCGAGGGAATCGTTACTTACCTCGTTCTCGATGAGACTTGAAGTTTATTTCGATTCGGGGCCTGTTCTAAATCACCAAGAGCTGAAAGTACAGCTCCTCTACACGTATCCACACCGACGGGAAGGATTCCAAACGATTTGGAACAATCTGCTTGGATTAGTGAAGAAAAGGGTAACTCAAGAGACGAGATCCAATCCCGGGACAATAGAGATCGAAGAGAACAACTTCTCTAGGGTTCTAGGATGTTTCTCTGAGTTTTAGGTCGGCCTTAATTAAGTTTGGACGAAACCCCAAACATAAATAAGATTAGAAAACCTTAAAAACGAATATTTGGAAACATTCCGGATCCCGGTCCGCCGGACCAGGAGCTTGGTCCGGCGGAATACGCTTAGTCCGAGGCCCACGGACCGGCTGACCTGAAGGCTTGGTCCGGCGGACCACGTGTGGTCAGCTCCGGACCA
>NW_010967783.1:11164-15476 GCF_000463585.1 Tarenaya hassleriana | reverse complement strand
GGAGTTTTCAGTGTGTTGGTCCGGGGCTGACCAAACTTGGTCAGCTCCGGACTAACGCACTGAAAACTCCTTTTCATGCTCGTTTCGGTCAAATCTCGTTTCCATTCTTCGTATTCTTCACGTATAAGTCCATCCCTATTGGTGTGTGACCCTGTAGGCCCATTCTAAGTGGTAGTGACTTTAGGAACTTTTTCCGAACCACAAGTCATGGTTAGCCTCTAGCAAGACGCCATGACCACCCATTTAGAATTGAGTTAGAGGTGATCTAACCAAGGCATTAACAGCTCGAATTCTGATCCTTTGTCTCACGATATCATAAGTTGAACAAGGGCATGGTTTGAGCCACCCTTCAAGTTCAACCGCTTTCTCGTCTTGGCAAATCGACTAATAAAATAGATGCAACTTCATCTATGGCGTGGCCACGCGTTTTCATAGTCCGACTTCCACGAGAGGGCCCAGCGATATCTCTCCTGTTAAGGAGGTGACAAGTCCCATATTGCATGTGTACTATCTCCATATGATTCATTAACGTATCTGATCAACGCTCATCCGGTTAAAGACGACGTTTGACGCAGTCAAGACACGTCACTCCTCATATCAGATACTCTAGACATCTCAGGTATGAGGATCCATAAACGAACCACTGTATGAGATTCAAGTCATGACTCTATCCATGTGACAATCTCATGCGGGTCATCCAGTCACTCGTACACAACGAGTACCCATGATTGTGACATGCATCCAATGCATCGATCACACCTCATGCTAGTCTTAATTCATCATAGTTCCCACAATGATAACTGACCAGGGAGTTTAGAATCATTCTATAATGATTCAAGGATACCGAAATATAACAAACATGCCAATCATATAACGGGAATGTAATGCATTCATAAATCAATGAATCAATACAAAGCCAAAATGTCATATTACGGATTATCGTAGAGCATTACAACCAACAATCTCCCACTGCTCTATGATCTATCCTACAAGCATCTAATCCCTATACCCTTAACATGACCATCATGTTTTGACGAAGTGAGAGGCTTCGTCAATGGGTCGGCAGTATTATCATCTGTCGACACTCTGCTTATCTTCACGTCTCCTCTGTTGATGATTTCTCTGATCAAGTGAAATCGCCTGAGTATGTGTTTGGATCTCTGGTGTGACCGGGGTTCCTTAGCTTGCGCAATCGCACCATTGTTGTCACAGTACAGCTGAATGGGAAGCTGAATGGGGTCTGCAATGCTATGAATAACGCCCAGGTCTCCCACGAATTTTCTGATCCAAACAGCTTCCTTCGCTGCATCCGATGCAGCTATGTACTCGGCTTCTGTAGTCGAATCTGCAACGGTTGACTGTTTGGAACTCTTCCAACTGATAGCCCCACCGTTCAGGCAGAAAACATAACCTGACTGCGATCTGAAGTCATCTCTATCGGTTTGGAAACTAGCATCGGTATAACCACTTATAGCGAGCTCGTCTTCCAATCCGCCATACACCAAGAACAAATCCTTAGTCCTTCTCAAGTACTTAAGGATGTTCTTGACCGCAATCCAGTGAGCCTCACCTGGTGTAGATTGATATCTACTAGTCATGCTCAATGCATATGATACATCTGGACGAGTATACAACATGACATACATAATGGATCCAATTGCCGAGGCATATGGAATCCTACTCATGCGCTCTTGCTCATCCTGTGTCTTTGGACACTGAGTCTTGCTAAGAGCAATGTCATGTCCCATTGGCAAGGCACCCCTCTTGGAGTCTTGCATCTTGAACCGATTCAAGACCTTGTCAATGTATGTACTCTAACTTAGACCAAGAAGCCTTCTCGATCTATCTCTATAGATCTTGATGCCTAGAATGTAGGCGGCTTCTCCTAAGTCTTTCATCGAAAAGACCGATCCTAGCAAGGATTTTACTCCTTGCAAGGTAGGAATGTCATTTCCGATGAGCAATATATCATCTACATAAAGCACAAGGAAGACCACTGCGCTCCCACTGACCTTCTTGTAAACGCATGGCTCATCTTCGTTTTGCAGGAAGCCAAACGTTTTGACTGCCTCGTCAAATCGAAGATTCCAGCTCCTCGAAGCCTGCTTCAGTCCATAAATGGATCTCTGAAGTTTGCATACTTTCCGTGGACTCTTAGGATCGACAAAGCCCTCGGGTTGTGTCATGTACACATCCTCGAGCAAATTCCCGTTAAGGAATGCGGTCTTGACGTCCATCTGCCATATCTCGTAGTCATAATACGCAGCTATGGCTAGCAGAATCCGTATGGATTTAAGCATCACGACTGGTGAAAAGGTTTCATCATAGTCTATACCATGAATCTGCCGAAACCCTTTCGCGACGAGTCGTGCCTTATAGGTATGCACGATGCCATCCATGTCGGTTTTCTTCTTGAAAACCCACTTGCATCCAATGGTTTTAATACCATCGAATGAATCGACCAAAGTCCACACTTTGTTGTCGTACATGGATTGCATCTCAGACTCCATGGCCTGGTGCCATTTCTCGGAATCGGAACTCGCCACAGCCTCTGAATACGACGTAGGCTCGTCATGTTCTAACAACATGAGTTCGTCGTTTCCAGTCACAAGAAAACCATATCTTGTAGGCTCTTGGTGAATTCTACCAGATCTCCGAGGTTCACTAGAAGGTGTTGTCTCAACAACTCGTGATACAGGTTGGACTGTTTCGACCTGTTCACTCGGTTCTTCGACTATTTGTGGTTCTCGAACTTCTTCGAGATCTATTCTACTCCCACTGACTCTCTTGGAGATGAACTCTCTCTCCAAGAAAGATCCATTCCGAGCAACAAACACTTTGTTCTCAGATGGGTTGTAGAACCAGTACCCTTTAGTTTCCTTAGGGTAACCCACAAATATGCATTTATCAGACTTGGCGGATAGCTTATCAGAAGCCAGACGTTTCACGTAAACGTCGCATCCCCAAATCTTCATGAATGCTAACCTGGGACGCTTCCCAGTCCATATCTGATATGGAGTCTTCTGAACCGACTTTGTTGGACAGTTGTTCAGTATAAGCGCTGCCGTTTCCAAAGCATATCCCCAGAAGGATTTAGGAAGATCGACCTGACTCATCATAGACCGTACCATATCTAATAAGGTTCGGTTCCTCCTCTCGGAAACGCCATTCCATTGTGGCGTTCCAGGTGGAGTCAGCTGTGAGACAATCCCACAATCTGCCAGATCGTCCGTGAACTCTTGGCTCATATACTCGCCGCCTCGATCAGATCGAAGCAACTTGATCGTCTTGCCAAGTTGGTTCTGTACCTCGTTTCTGAAAATCTTGAACAATTCAAGTGTTTCAGATTTATGTCTCATCAAGTAGACATAACTGTACGTACTGAAATCATCAGTAAACGTAACGAAATACAGATAACCTCCTCTAGCGGGTGAGCTCATAGGACCGCACACATCACTATGTATGAGTTCTAGCAACCCCGTAGCCCGTTCTCCTTTTCTAGTAAAAGGAGATTTTGTCATCTTGCCCATCAAACAGGAATCGCATGATTCGATTGATTCATAATCAAAAGAATCAAGAAGTCCATCAGAATGAAGCTTCGCTATGCGTTTCTCGTTGATGTGACCAAGTCGATAATGCCAGAGATAGGTCGGGTTTAAGTCGTTCGCCTTAAACCGCTTGGTACTAACGTTATAGATTGAACTGTGTCTAGACGGTTTATCATCCAAAACATAAAAACCATTAAACTGGTAACCCTTACCATAGAATAAATTGCCTCTATAAATGGACAGACATTTGTTCTCAATAACAAATCTGAAACCATCTGAGTCTAAGCATGAAATCGATATGATGTTCCTACTGATGGCAGGTACAAAATAACAATCATACAACTCCAATACAAGGTCAGAAGGTAAAGTCAGATCATAAGTCCCGACGGTCAATGCAGCAACTTTTGCTCCATTCCCGACACGGAGATCTACTTCTCCCTTTGCCAATTGTCTACTTCCTCGCAGTCCCTGCACATTTGCACAAATGTGCGAGGCACATCCGGTATCTAATACCCAGGATGTAGAAGTAAACAAGTTAGCTTCTATAACGAAGATACCTGAAGATGAAGCTTCTGCAAGCTTCTTCTTCCTCTGATCTTCCAAGTAGAGTCTGCAATTTCTATACCAATGCCCAATAGCATGACAGAAATAACACTCTTCCTTCTTGGGTTTGGACTTAGGCTTAGTGACAACACTTGTCAATTTCCTTTTGCCCTTACCTTTGGAACGCTTCATTTTGTTGGAACTCTTTCCAACAACCACCA
>NW_010967783.1:9184-9791 GCF_000463585.1 Tarenaya hassleriana | reverse complement strand
CTGACCGCGGACAAATCAGATTCAGAACAGATTTTTCGGGCTTCGAAAATTAGGGTTTTGTCCCGGTTTCGACGCACCGTTAACCCGTCCCAGACTCGAACCATCCATGCATCATTCAACAATCACAAATATCATTAAACATGCATAGATTCAATGATTACATGCAATTTAACAATTAAATCATGCAATCATGCAACAAGCACGGCGATATACAAAGAACCAGGCTCTGATACCACTGTTGGGTTATCTACGGGTTCCTAGCATGCGATCATATCGATCTAGGGTTTGGTTTACTAGGTTTCATGCAGCGGAAGAAAGATCTAAACCTAGTCAAACGTCACACGCAACCAAACTCGCAGAACCCGAAAGATCGTGTATATCACCGAGGGAATCGTTACTTACCTCGTTCTCGATGAGACTTGAAGTTTATTTCGATCCGGGGCCTGTTCTAAATCACCAAGAGCTGAAAGTACAGCTCCTCTACACGTATCCACACCGACGGGAAGGATTCCAAACGATTTGGAACGAATCTGCTAGGATTAGTGAAGAAAAGGGTAACTCAAGAGACGAGATCCAATCCCGGGACAATAGAAATCCAAGAGAACAG
>NW_010967783.1:8822-9079 GCF_000463585.1 Tarenaya hassleriana | reverse complement strand
AAACGAATATTTGGAAACATTCCGGATCCCGGTCCGCCGGACCAGGAGCTTGGTCCGGCGGACCAAACTTAGTCCGAGGCCCGCGGACCGGCTGACCTGAAGGCATGGTCCGGCGGACCACGTGTGGTCAGCTCCAGACCAAGACCTTTCTTGGTCAGCTCGGTCTGACTTGTCATTTCTCGGTCCGCCTGTCCCAGAATCTGGTCAGCGGCTGACCAACTCTTGGTCAGCCGGACCAGGTCTGGACAGATGACCGC
>NW_010967783.1:6822-8445 GCF_000463585.1 Tarenaya hassleriana | reverse complement strand
TGCTTTCTCGTCTTGGCAAAACGACTAATAGAATAGATGCAAGTTCATCTATAGCGTGGCCACGCGTTTTCATAGTCCGACTTCCACGAGAGGGCCCAGCGATATCTCTCCTGTTAAGGAGGTGACAAGTCCCATATTGCATGTCTACTATCTTCATATGATTCGTGAACGTATCTGATCAACGCCGTTATAATCATCCGGTTAAAGACGATGTTTGACGCAGTCAAGACACGTGACTCCTCATATCAGATACTCTAGACATCTCAGGTATGAGGACCCATAAACGAACCGCTGTATGAGATTCAAGTCATGACTCTGTCCATGTGACAATCTCATGCGGGTCATCCAGTCACTCGTTCACAACGAGTACCCATGATTGTGATCTACATCCAACGCGTTGATCACACCTCATGCTAGTCTTCATTCAACATTGTTCCCACAATGATGACTGACTAGGGAGTTTAGAATCATTCTCTAATGATTCAAGGATGCCGAAATACAACAAACATGCTAATCGTATAACGGATAAATAACGCATTCATAAATCAATGAATCAATACAAAGTCAAATGTCATATCATGGATCATCCTAGAGCATTACAACCAACAATCCCATCCAATCTCTGCTCAAAGCTCTCTTATTTCCCTTTGAATCCTTGCATCTCTTGACCCAAGCTGGAAAACGAGTTTTTCTGATCGTGCATTAGCTGGGCTAACATCGACTTTAACTCTGACTCCTCTTCCTTAGCCTGAGGCGGAGGGGCTCTGTATCCTTGATTTCTCTGATTGTAGTCTTGGCCCTGATTCTGATACCCCTGATTCTGGCTCTGGTAGCCCTGATTCTGGTATCTAGGCTGAAATCCTGGGGGTCCCTGAGGTTTCGCTCCACTTTGATGCTGAGGGTTCAACGCTCCTTGCGGGTTGCCATAAGAAAAGCCAGGGTGATTCCGATTCCCTGGATTGTAGAAGTTCGACTGATTGTTGTATTGATTTCTTCCCACATAGTCGACTTCTTCCATGGCTTCTTCTGCTTGTTCCACCATATACATGCCCGGTTTACCCTTTTGTGGGTTTGATGAATCAGACCTAGCAAGCTGCAGCTTGATGGCAGAAAGCTCCGAAAGAACGGCTTGTAAAGCCGAAGACTCGCTAGCATCCCCTTTGACATCAGCCTTAGACAAAGACCGTCTGCTGCTCATTTGCCCTGAAATGCTTCTCCCATTAGCCATTTTAGCAATCTGCGCCTCTAAAGCCTCGAATGGGAGATCATATACGCTGCCTCCGCATGCTGCATCAATCCATCCTCTCGTGTCGTCCCTAAGGCCATGTATGAAAGTTGAGAGGAGATACTTGTTGTCCATACCGTGGTGCGGACACATTCTCTGATACTCCTTGAACCTCTCCCAAGCATCATACAAGGTCTCACCATCATCTTGAGCGAAGGAGTTAATCTTGTTCAGCGCCAACTGTGTCTTCATGGGAGAGTAATATTTCATCATAAACTTCTCCTCCATCTCATCCCATGTAGAAATGGAATTTGGCTCCAAGGTATAGAGCCAATCCCGTGCCTTATCCATCAAAGAGAAAGGAAATGCCTCGATCATCGCATCTTCCATTGTTACCC
>NW_010967783.1:0-6029 GCF_000463585.1 Tarenaya hassleriana | reverse complement strand
AGAGGTCCCGAAAAATCCAGAACAAGTCTTGAAAAGTTCAGGGAAATACAAACAGCAAAAATAATAAACAGAAAATTCAAGAAATAAAATAAATAAGGAAAAATTGACTCAAGAGAAAAATAAAAATCACACAAACACACAAAGAAAAAGGAAGTGAACAAACACACAAAAAATCAAACCGAAAAAAATCAAAGACTCCGGAAAGACTAACCTAGAGTCAATCTATCCTAGCCATGGAAACCGTAAAAAGTCCCCGGCAACGGCGCCAAAAACTTGATCACTTGCGTGACGAGTCTTAAATTTGTAACCCGAAACACAACTAATCCGCAAGTATACGGATGTCGTAATACCGGGATCGAACACAAGGACTTAAGCGGTTAAGCTAGGAATCGACTAACACTAGTAAAATGGTAAAAATAAAGTTGGACGATTGTTTTTGTGGTTTTGAAAGTTGCAAAAAAAATTAAATGAGAGAAAGTAAAATCAAAGACAATCACGATTCAAGAAGGGAAAATCAAATGGCCAAGGGTTATGGATTTCGGGGTTCACCAACATGCGAGATGTGCTAAATATTGAGAATCTATTTCATACTTTCTTTGAAATTGGGGATTCCAAGATAAAGATCGGGATTTGCTCTCTCAAGCTAAATGCCCGCTACCCAAGAGGACATTCCATCTACTTTCGTAACTTGGAATGAAATCTTGAGTGCATTGAACTCTCTTGTCAAAATCCTAGGTTGGATTGAACCGAATTTCTTCGCTTTCAATCACAACCCTATTGAATGAACGCATCAAGGAGTCAAGGTGTCATGTCTCCATGGAAACCAAGACTCTAAAATCAACTCAAGGGATTTTCATCCGAAGAGAGCATTAAAATCCATTCATCAATCCAAAGCATTCATTCTCATTCAATGGCAATCCATCTACTCATGAATCCTAAGTCTCCAAAGAGATTCAATCAAAGAGGGATATAGAAAATAAGCATAGAAATCACCCATTGAATGAAATGAAGGTCTAATCAAAGTATAAACATAAATTCATCAAGTGGGTTCACACATCCTCACATGAGGATTCACCCTCAACCCATAACTATCTAACTACTCACAACCCATGTTCAAAAGCAAAGCAAAACAAGGGTAAAGTGCAGAAATCATAGAGAGAGTAGAGAGATGCTCAAGAAATCTTCAATCTTCAATGGAGTTTCCTCCTTCTTCTTTCTCCACCAAGAGCTCTCCTTTTCTCTCCCCAAGGTCTCTATTTTCGGCCCCCAATCAAACTTCAATCCAAGGCAAATCTCCCTGTTCCTCCCTCAAGAATTCGACCCTAGGTCTTTTTGAGGAGAGAAAATCGCCTCCTTTGCTTTCCCAAATCGAGCTCTCTCTCAAAAGTCCGAAAAATCAGACCTAGATAAGTTCCAGGTCACGCGGTCAGCCGGACCAGGTGTTGGTCCGGCGGACCGGGAGTAAATGGAGCTCACTCTAACGCGGCGCAAAATGGTCCTGGTCCGGCTGACCAATATTGGTCAGCTCCGAACCAGGTCTTCAGTGGGTTGGGTTCGGCGGACCGGGGCAGGCGAGCAGCTAACTGGGCAGAGGCAGAGAAATGCTGGTCCGGCTGACCAACTCTGGTCAGCTCCGGACCAGCTGTGCTTCGGGTCTGGTCAGGTCCTCTTCGGTTCGGCGGACTGGCTCACGGAACATTCCTGATCCGGCTGACCAGAACTGGTCAGCCCCGGACCAGGTCTTCGTTTTCGTCTGGTCAGCGGGCTTGGCTCAGCGCTGAGCGAACTTGTGGCAGTCTCCTGATCCGCCGGACCAGTGTTGGTCAGGGGCGGACCAGATGGACTGTTTTCTTCGATTCTCACCGAATTTGTGCGTTATGCCCTCGGGGTCCTGCCAAAGTAAAGAAATAGTCCCGAAACCCTAGAATTGCTCTAAAAATGCCTAAGAATGCGTGGAAACCGTTTAGAAACCAAAGGCATACTCGTATAAAATCCAGATAAAATCCGAGCCATCAGCTACATGGCTTTTTGGATAGCAGGCCAGCAGTACCGCCTCACGATGGCACAGTTCACCGACATCCTGGGCGTTCCTCACGGAGCTACCGCAGCCTTGCCCTCCATACACCCGGACCGACTCAAAGCATTCTGGAGAGACATCGGATCCAAGCGCTTCAAGGTCAGCCTCCTCAAGTCCACATGGATCCGACATCAGACGGTCAGATACTTCCACATGCTCCTTGCTCATGTCGTCTTCGGCAAGACAAAGCCTGGAGGGCTTAACCAGACCGAGCTGCTCTTCATCAGGTACGCCTTATCCCCTATCTATGGTGGAGACGATTGGGGCATGGGACAGGTCGACTTAGCATCGCGGGTCGCCCTACACTTGCATTAGACAGCCCGCTCAGATTCAGGCGTCTATGTCCGATGCGGCGGCCTCGTCACCATGATTGCGCGAAGAGTCGGCGTGAACGTCGGACGTTATGAGCATTCCCACCTCAAGGGCACCACAGTTCTCGACTTAGCTGCTCTGCACAGCAAAGTTTCGTTGGAGACCATTCGGGCAACCATCTCTGGTTGTACTACGACCAGCAGGGCACCAGCCAGCGTTTCACCTTGCCGAACATTCACTTACCACCGATCTCCATTGACGGATTTCGATTCCAGTTCTCTACAGCACATCAGGCTGGACTCGAGGAGGGAGCCTACGATGGCCCGCCAGCACCCCCATCTCCTCCAGCAGTTCACACCACAGAAGTTGGCCCTTCGCATATGCACTCGCCGCCTCTTTTTCCCCCGGCGGATTCAGCTCCATCACCCGCTGCCTCCACACGAGCCCTAGATGATTACGGCTACACATTCCAGCCTAAGGACGACTTCCAGAGGTTCATGTATCAGGCGATGCTCGATACGAGGGGCGCCTTAGACAGAGCCGTTTCCGATATGCGGAGCCACGTCGACTCAGAGATGACGAGCATGTATACCAGATGGTGCGGGACTTCTTCACAGCTCGTTGACCAGATGCAGGCGCTCAGACTCCAGCATGATGCCCTATACACGGAGTTCCATAGCTTCCGCAGTCGACTATTCCCCGACGAGCAGCCCGGACACTTAGTTCCCTGATCAGGTAGGCGTTTTCCCTTATCCGTTTTAGTAGTGATGTAGTAGGCCTTTCGGATGTATCATTGGGACTCGGATTTTGTATACTCTGGATTTCTTTATCTATATGCCAGTCTCTATGTTATTTTTCGGGTAACGTTTGTTTTTTCTATGAGCGTTCATACCGATACACGAGAGATGAGTATCATTTTCCGAAAGACGACGATTGGATAGATTCCAGTTCATAGAGTGCGTGAGAGCTCTTGCGTTTGACGTGAGTTAACTTCATTGCGAGCGAACGAATTGCGCAGAGCTAAGCTTCTCTACCCCTCTTATTGGTTCTTTTCATATGTCGTTTTCGATTCTACTTCTCTGGGCGAAAGTCTACACCGTGGACGGTGTATGGTTCAGGTCTGGGGGGGGTGGATAGATCCTTCACACATTCAGGCCTATCTACTTAGGATTGCATTTAGTTTAGGTGTATTTTATCATAGCATATAGACTTAGGAAATTTTTCACTTTTGCATACTTGCATATCACTTTGCATTAGTTGCATTCACGTTTTTTTCCATATAGATGATTTTTGTTAGGTTTGCATGATTGCATATGACATATAGATTTAGGATCATATAGGTTCACGTGCATACCTCGAAAACCCGTTTTGAACATCATTTGGAGGACTCTTGGGATGATAGAGTAGCAATATCTTGATGATCTAGTGACTTTGTAGAGCGTGGTTGAACCGTGTCGAATTGATAGTTCTCCAGACTTTCTATATATAGTTTGTGGGATGAGGTTGTTGTTTGGAACCTACGGAGTTGAAACGACTATATCCAGGTTATATGTTTCGTTTAGAACCTTTTCCGAGTCTTGCAGGTCGATGAAATCTAGTTCCACAAATGCCTTGGGAAAATAAAGCATCTCGACACTCCGCTGTCACAATCTCGTCAACGAAAATCGTTCGAGGACATGAGTGCATCGATTGATGGTTCCGGTCTAAGTTGTGGGTCGGACATCGCATAAAAAGAAAAAGAAAAAAATACAAAAAAAAGAGAAGAAAAGAGAAAAACGATGTCCTTCAACTTCAACGTCCTAGAAACCCGAGGTGCTAGCGTTCAATAGAGAAATTCTACAGAAAGGTAAAAATCTAGGTACGAAATAGAACTAAGATCGAAAAGGCTAAGTTGAGATGAGGATAGGTTCGGAAATAGGCTTGGTGAGTTGAAGAGATTCTAACGGGTTCTAGGTGGTAATAAAAATCCCATGGCTAGGTAGATTAGTCTTTGGTAGGAAGATCATAGTAGACCGGTTTGGGCATGACTCTCAGGAAACTGGTATTGGATGGATGTTCTGCTTTTGAATCTCGCGATGATGCTATTTGATATTCGTCATTCCCTATTTTGCAGATTTTATTCCTTCGTTCTTTACTCGAGGACGAGCAAAGGTTTAAGTCTGGGGGGATTTGATAACTCCTATTTTTCTCTATATTTTGATGAGAGTTTGTCTAGGTTTTATAGGATAATCACATGCATTCATAGGCATTCTAGGCGTGTTAGGACACAAAACCCGGTTGTGCTTTAGTTTTGCAGATTACAGGTTTCGAAGATGATTGGACTCGAAAAGGAGCTATTTGGAGCGTTAAAGGAGAAGTCCGGATGAGGTACTCATGTTGCGACATCAATAACTTTCTCTACAGAAGTCCAAATCATGCGAAACTTGTACCATTGGAAAGAGCACTTCAAGAGCTTCGCGACACCAAAATCGCGTAAATCCGACACCGGAGCAGAAAGATATGACCGAAATCGTGAAGACCAGAAAACTGCCAGTGCAGGGCCGGATCCAACTGGATCCGGTTGGAGCCCAGGAATCTGGATCCGGTCCGGATCCACCTGGAATCGGTCCGGATCCAGTCTAAAACACTGTTTCGCGATTTTCAGCATGAGAATGGGAATAGAACTCTTGGGAGCCGCCCTAGGGTTATAAAAAAGCCCTAGCCACGTCCTAGAACATCAGAGACCCTTAGAGAACACTTAGATACAGATTTTTGGAGAGCTTTTGGTGAGAGAAGAATAGAAGTTCACGGGATTTCGGGAAGAAGAATGAAGATTCGATCGTGGAGACTACACATCTGCATGAGACTTTCTTTCCTCTCTTTTACCTCTTTCTTTATGAGCTTTTTGTTGTTTTCTATGAACCGTGAGTAGATCCATGGCTATGGGTTAGGGATTCGTATGTGTTTTGGGTATGTTTGAACCCTAACTTGGATTTCGACGTTATGCTTGTTTCGGTTTATCGATCTATGCTTTCTTTTCTATTGGTGTTTGCTAATCACTTGGCCAATATTCTGAGATTCTGAATCACATAGAGATATGGGTTTAGTGTCGGATCGAGATTGATGAATGAATCGTATTATTCACATAGAGATATGGTTTAATCGATTTAGGGTTGATGATAGCGTTCTTCATGCATCTAGGGTTAACTTGAATAGATCGAGAGATTGACGAATTATTCTAGGTAGTGAGTTAGTAGACCGAGAGGTGAATTCTCTATCTTTGTTGCTTGATGATTCCCGAATACAAGTACGATGTCGTTATTCTCGCATGCTTAGTAAATACTCATACACGCGAATACGATCCCGATACCCGTAGTCATCCTTGTTTGATAGGTCATTCGTTTTCATTGCTTTCTTATTTCATTTTCCATAGATTTTATATATTTCTACCATCACTTGCTTGCTTGCTTTGATCTCTTTTCGATTTAGATTTGGATTTAGCAACCGGTCCTTGTGTTCGACCCCGTGTTACGACGATCCGTATCCTTGTGGTGAGTTGTGAATCGGGTTATATATTTTAAACTCGGTACACACGTATCAACCATATCGATGAAAGACGTGGAGCAATATGAGTTAGAGCTACCACAGGTCACAAAAAGGG
>NW_010967782.1:0-547 GCF_000463585.1 Tarenaya hassleriana | reverse complement strand
ATGCCGCTTGAACCACATCACCTTGCGAACTCGTGTCAATAAAAGACATAACTAAAAAAAAATCAAATAAACGACTGCGTTGCAACTTTGGCACCACGCACAAAAGAATCGTTTGATGATAACAAAAAAAAGTACGACAATCGCGGTGCAGAAGGAACCCTCGGGAATAACTCTAATTCATCGGAGATTGAAAGACAACTACGCGAAAGCGTTTAATGACAACAAATTTTTTGGCAAGAATAAGACGATTGACGATTATGCGAATAATCTTTAGGAACATGTGGGATTATGAGAGAAAAATAAATTTGCGGAATGATGTATTTATTCATAATCAGAATAACATATAAACAGATGAGAGTCTTACATTGAATAAGTAAACTAAATAAAATAATAAATATTTCTAAATATTTATTTTCCGGATTTGATAAGATTGATATATCTCATAATATTCTTCAAGATCCGGTATATCTCAACACTAATTGTATGGGATAATAATAATAATAATAATAATAATAATAATAATAATAATAATAATAATAATAATAAT
>NW_010967781.1:0-547 GCF_000463585.1 Tarenaya hassleriana | reverse complement strand
TTTTTTTTTGTTAAAAGATAATTTTCTGATCTTATTATTAACGTTCTGATAATAAAAATTTATACAATTTTTTTCTATAATTTTATGATTGCATAACTTTTTATTCTCGAAGGGCATTTAGCTTTGTTTGAACAATCTTAATTATATATATATATACATATATATCGATTTCGTTTGATAGCATGCATGGACATTTAGTAGACCATGAACTTTCGTGTCTTCTTCCTTATAGAAACTGAAAAAGTCATTAAATTTATTAGCACTTCGTACGTGTGCATGTAAACTATACACACACACATATACATATATGATATATATATAGAGAGAGACATATTTGGATCCTTTCACCATCAAAAATGGAAGAACACACGTGTATGTGTTTAGGTCTACAGTTATGGTGGGGGAGTTAGTGAGTTGTATTTCTTTGCTCCTTTCCCTCTGTTGGCTTCTTGTCCTTTGTTAGGATAGGACCATGCCTCTCAAGTTTTGTCGGCAATCACACGCTTACATATCTATATATACTACATACACCCATATATATATATAT
>NW_010967780.1:0-548 GCF_000463585.1 Tarenaya hassleriana | reverse complement strand
ATCCAAACATGTTTAGAGTGCATTGAAACATGTTTAGAGTGCATTGAAATATTTTTAGAGTTCTTCGAAACATATTTAGAGTGCGTCTAAACTTTTTTAGAGTGCTTCAAAACACGTTTACAGTGCGTCGAAACATAATTAGAGTGCATCCAAACATGTTAAGAGTGCGTGCTTAGAGTACATCCAAATGTTTAGAGTGCGTTCAAACATTTTTAGAGTGCATCAAAACATACTTAGAGTCCATCCAAACATGTTTAGAGAGCATCGAAACATTTTTAGAGTGTGTCGAAACATGTTTAGAGTGCATCCAAACATACTTAGAGTGCATCCAAACACGTTTAGAGTGCAACACGTTTAGAGTGCGTCCAAACACGTTTAGAGTGCATCCAAACATACTTAGAATGCAGCCAAACATGTTTAGAGTGCATTGAAACATTTTTAGAGTTCGTCGAAACATGTTTAGAATGCATCGAAACATACTTAGAGGACAGCCAAACATGTTTAGAGTGCATTGAAACATTTTTAGAGTGCGTCGAAAC
This sequence comes from Tarenaya hassleriana, assembly GCF_000463585.1. Taxonomy (NCBI): domain Eukaryota; kingdom Viridiplantae; phylum Streptophyta; class Magnoliopsida; order Brassicales; family Cleomaceae; genus Tarenaya; species Tarenaya hassleriana. Next base: position 9 of record NW_010967780.1, on the reverse strand, counting down.
ATACTTAGA
>NW_010967779.1:284-548 GCF_000463585.1 Tarenaya hassleriana | reverse complement strand
GTTTCGATGCACTCTAAACATGTTTGGATGCACTCTAAAAGTGTTTGGACGCACTCTAAATTTGTTTGGACATATGTGTTTGGATGCACTCTAAGTGCGTTTAGATGAATTCTAAACATGTTTTGGTGCACTCAAAGCATGTTTAGAAGAACTCGAAACATGTTTCGACGCACTCTAAATATGTTTCGACGAACTCTAAACATCTTTTGATGCACTCTAAGTCTGTTTGGATGCACTCTAAACATGTTTCGACGCACTCTAAAA
>NW_010967779.1:0-267 GCF_000463585.1 Tarenaya hassleriana | reverse complement strand
GGATGCGCTCTGAATATGTTTTGGCGTGCTCTAAACATGTTTCGACGAACTCTAAACATCTTTTATTACACTCTAAACATGTTTGGATGCACTCTAAATGTGTTTGGATGCATTCTAAACGTGTTTTGGTGCCCTCAAAACATGTTTAGACGGAACATGTTTCAACGCACTCTAAATATGTTTCGACGCACTCTAAAATTGTTTTAATGCACTCTAAACATGTTTGTATGCACTCTTAATATGTTTCGATGCATTTTAAACATGTTT
>NW_010967778.1:0-548 GCF_000463585.1 Tarenaya hassleriana | reverse complement strand
GATTTCCTTTATATTTGCGACGGATTTTTCCGTCGGTATATAACTATTTTCTTGTAGTGTAGCTCTCTGCATTGCGTTTCTTTACATTTGGTGGGCAAAATGACCCTGAAATTGTATAGCTTATCTAATACTTCTTGATATGCCACAGTTCCTGCCTATATCGAATTCTTTGCCCTATTAATGCCCTTGTGTTCTGAGTTCCTCAGCTTTAGGAGAGTAGTAGTAACCTTGGTTTTCTCCTCTACAGACCAAAACACCACTGCTTTTAAAGATGTTGCAATCATCCGTCATCCACGTCTTGGTGAATACACATTTGGGTTTATCACCTCATCTGTGACACTTCAAGTAAGACTTTTTTATATTTTTTATTTTCTTATGACAGAACAGAAATGATGATGCTCCTCTAGCATATTTACATACAATGGCACGTTTTTTGTTCAATAAAAAAGTTTGTCGATTGCTGCGTTGGCTATTATGGAGAGCTTTTCCTGAAATATATGACAACTTGGGCTTGGATTGATACACAGACCAACAATGGAGAAGAAGAG
>NW_010967777.1:0-548 GCF_000463585.1 Tarenaya hassleriana | reverse complement strand
GGGTTGCAGCCGAGCCGAGCCAAGGCCCATTCGATATCTTTCCCCCACACTTCTTGGTCGATCTCGTGGATCGTAGGGCTCACTCCTTGCTCGTAGAACAGCCTCTTTATTGCATGGGACATGCAGCACGTGCTCTTGCTGAATATCACCACCGCTCTCTGCGAAGCAAGTCTCGCCACCAAATCCATTGATATCTATGTACACTCGGTTATATCGATCACTTGGTTCGTTTTCTGGTGATGGGTTGATGACCTCTGCAAAATATATGTGTATATATATAGTCGTTATAGACAGTTAGCTGCTTGGAATGATGATGGGGCAATACACTGGGGGCGGGAATCTTTGGGGGAAGTTGCTTGTGGATAAGAGAAATGATTCTCGAGAGTTGACGAACAGACGAATGTGTGCATATATAGAGATGATGAAAGGAAAATTCCATTTCTCGATCGGTGTTACGTGTTCACGGAATGTCAACTTTGGATCGATTCCAATGTACCCTTTGTCATGGAAATAGCTTCATATATATATATATATATATATATATATAT
>NW_010967776.1:0-548 GCF_000463585.1 Tarenaya hassleriana | reverse complement strand
ATTATCAACTTCATAACTTCCACAAAACATTCCCAAATAATTCTTTCTTTATAATATTAGAGAGCTCTTTGTCATATCTATTCATATATCCCAAGATCATGCAAATCTAATATACAAGTAGAAAGATATGTGCATATTTAGATATTAGTCTCATCGAACGCCTACATGTCGACAAAAATCGTCGTTCAACTCTCGATTGGTAATCCGGTGATATAAAAATACACCAAACTTATTAGCCATCATTCGATAGGTGATCCATGATTCAGCTGTCGACTGAAATCGCCCGCAATAGCTTCATTAGTCCGGAATTTAAGCCATATAATCAGCCATCATTCGATTGATAGGTCGATTGTTAGTGATATTATAAACTTCATAACTTCCACAAAACATTCCCAAATAATTCTTTCTTCATGGTATTAGAAAAGCTATTTTTCATATCTATGCATAGATGCCAAGATCATGCAGATCTAATATACGAGTAGAAAGCTATGTGCATATTTAGACAACAGTCTCATCGAATACCTACATATCGACAAAAATCGTCAGCC
>NW_010967775.1:0-549 GCF_000463585.1 Tarenaya hassleriana | reverse complement strand
AGTCAATTACCGAAAGAAAACAGACAAAACAAGAATGTAAAGACACAGGGGATTGCGAGTTTAGTACGATCGGTGTGATAGTACCTACATCTCGGGAGAGAGAAGTTTGTTTATTAGATGATCTCGGGTTCTTAGTTACAAGAGAACACCAAAGGAAATTTCAGAAAGATTAACAATGGCGGAACTGGATTCTCGGTTCTGCTCTTTATTTAACTCATCAACTAACTCCCTGGAAAATTTCCACTTTGCCCTTTTTTTCGTTAACGTCATTTGACCTTGTGAATGAACCAGAGTCTTCAACTCGTTTGTTTACTCAGGTAGCTTTCAACAAACTCCACCTTACCTGAGAAATACCAACCTTCGATTTTCAATTCAGTGTGTGTCACACATCTAATCTTCTGACACTCGAAGCAAGCTCAGCAGTGTACTGAGCCTATTTACAGGGATGACCTTTGTTAACAGGTCTACGAACATCAATGTGCTTCGTTCTCTCATGATGAACTGAGTTCTTGGACAAATCTGTAGCGCTTTGTGAATCACACATCACTT
>NW_010967774.1:46134-48424 GCF_000463585.1 Tarenaya hassleriana | reverse complement strand
GCTAGACGCGAGCCGGTGATTGCGATCAAACTTGCTCCCATCCTCCTCCGTGCGTATATCAGGTTTTGAGTGAATTGGTTGTACGGGTTAAAGTCGCTGCGAATGAAATCGGGTTTGGTATACTCTATCTTTTCCAACACTCGAGCGAAATCTTATCAATGGGATTTTCATTGCTTCCTGCGGTCTAAGATGAAATAATTCCTACTTGCCGAGCATGTCTCCTAAACACATCCCAAATGAAAACCCAAAAAGTCACTTAGCCTATAACTTCATTGTTTTCTCTTGCCCATATCTTTCCTTTTTATTCGGATTTTTGTTTTCTTCTTCTTTTTCTTTCTTTCCCTTTCTCTCATTTTTTTCATATGATGCAATCCCGGGCTTCTAGGACGTTGGAATTTGACGAGTTCACTCTCTTTTTTTTTTCTTTTTGTGTTCTTGTCCCACAATTTAGACCCAAGCCTTCATTTTCGACGCACTCATGTCCCCGAATGATTTTCATTAACGAGATGATGACAGAGGAGTGTCGGGATGCATCGTATTTCCTAGGGCTTGTTGCTTCCTATAGGCTTCCTAACTTAGTATGATGAACGGTCCCGACCACCTCGATTTCAGTTTTCCTGGAAAAAGTTTTAGTCGAGAGTTAAATAGAAGAACGAGGTCACCTTGTTGGAAGTTTCGATTGAGGATGTGCCGGTCATGCCACTTCTTGGCTCGCTCCTTGTAAATCCGCGCGTTTTCATATGCGTCCAAGCGTATTTCCTCCAAGTGGTGGAGCTCTAGCACTCGTTTTTCCGCTGCGATTTTCCAGTCGTAGTTCAACGCTTTAATCGCCCAATATGCCTTATGCCCAACTCAACCGGTAGGTGGCAAGCTTTCCCATACACGAGTTGAAATGGAGTCATCCCGATAGGCGTCTTGAATGCCGTTCTGTAGGCCCAAACCGCATCCTCAAGCTTCAATTGGAAGACCTTATGTAAGTGTATGCATGTATTCCTACACCTATATGCATATGCAATCTAATCGTGCAAGTTAATGCAAAGGATGCAAACCTTTTTTTTTTTTTTTAGGACATGAATTGCAAGGCGTTGTGGAATGCATGTGGTATGCAAGGCTCATGGATCGAAATGTGTTAGTATCACTCCTCCCCCCAGACTTGAATTGAACACCATCCACGGTGTTAACTCTCGTCTAGTGGGGAGTATAAAAAGAGTAAGTGTGTTACCTCTTCCGGCGGAGTGATCTTCCACTTCGGTGTCTTTTTTTTGTTGTGATCCAACGGGTCCTATACAATGTGAAGGAAACATGAAGCTTTGATTCCCCTGTTTTGAACTCGGTGTAGGGCGAGAGTTTCCTTCTTCGATCGGGATTGGAACGGAGTGGCCTCTACAAAGGATAGGACAACATTGATGGGGCCGCATCTACAAGACTTGAAAAGGGCGTGTCTTGAGGCTTGAAGTCTTGTATGATCGGTATGTTGTCCGAAATATACTTCCGTGATTTACCCCAATGGCTGCAAAAATCCATCTGAAACACATGGGAAATCATCGAAAAAGGATCAGAATAAATGAGCGGGTCGCCCAAAAAATGGGCGACCGCTCACTTCCCGAGTTTTTCGATGCAAAACGGATCTTTCCTCGCACTCGTGTTGTATTTGATCGAAGAGGTTGTTACGAGGGAATTTTGGAGGCTTGATTAAGAAAAGAGAAAAGAAACAAAGAAGGTGAAGAATGTACATCCCGGTATGAACCGGGTTGCTAGTTAGGGTCGTAGCTAGATCGAAATGCGGTTCAATTGATTAAGGAGAGAGAGAGTACAGAGGTACCTCCTTCTGGTCTAATACTCCCTGGATTGTATGGCTTGAGTCTTTGAGTGTTGACCATGAAAGTTCCGCCTTTTCCGTTGTCGAGTTCTACCGCTCCATGAGAGGTGACGTTCTTTATGATGAACGGTCCCGACCACCTCGATTTCAGTTTTCCTGGAAAAAGTTTTAGTCGAGAGTTAAATAGAAGAACGAGGTCACCTTGTTGGAAGTTTCGATTGAGGATGTGCCGGTCATGCCACTTCTTGGCTCGCTCCTTGTAAATCCGCGCGTTTTCATATGCGTCCAAGCGTATTTCCTCCAAGTGGTGGAGCTCTAGCACTCGTTTTTCCGCTGCGATTTTCCAGTCGTAGTTCAACGCTTTAATCGCCCAATATGCCTTATGCCCAACTCAACCGGTAGGTGGCAAGCTTTCCCATACACGAGTTGAAATGGAGTCATCCCGATAGGCGTTTTGAATGCCGTTCTATA
>NW_010967774.1:43341-45830 GCF_000463585.1 Tarenaya hassleriana | reverse complement strand
ATCACTTATCACCACTCTTGGGACTCCAAACCGAGGAAATATGACTCTTTTGAACATCCGTGACACAGTGCCTGAATCATTCTTCGGACTAGCCAGTACTTCCACCCATTTCGTCACGTAGTCGACCGCCACAAGGATGTATAGGTTACCACAAGATGATGGGAACGACCCCATAAAGTCTATTCCCCAGACGTCAAATGGTTCCACCTCCAATATGAAGTTCTGCGGTGCTTCGTTTCTCCGCGAGATGTTACCCGTTCTTTGACAAGCACCACATCAGCTTACAAAAGCGTGGACATCCTTGAACAAAGTTGGCCAATAGAAACCCGATTGTAGGATCTTTGCAGCTGTCTTGGCCGAGGCAAAATGCCCTGCGTAATCCGATGCATGGCAATGATGTATCACTTGCTTCACTTCTTCCTCCGGAATGCATCTTCGAAATAGTCCGTCCTTACCTCTCTTAAACAAGAAAGGTTCATCCCAAAAGTAGTCTCTAACATCGTGGAAGAACTTTTTCTTCCCGTTGTAGCTTAGCTCCGGGGGTACCACCTTGGCAACCAAATAGTTGACGTAGTCCGCATACCAAGGAGTAACGTTCTTGAACTCCAAGGATAAGATGTGTTCTTCCCTTAGTGAATCATCGATTGGTACAAGTTCGGGTATTTCCAATCTCGATAGATGATCTGCCACTGTATTCTCCGTTCCTTTCCTATCCCGGATCTCCAGATCAAACTCTTGCAGAAGCAACACCCATCGGATCAATCTTGGTTTAGCATCCTTCTTCGTGAGCAAGTACCTTAAGGCGGCGTGATCCGTGTAGACGATGACCTTAGAACCCACCAAGTATGATCTAAATTTCTCGAAGGCAAATACTACAGCAAGGAGCTCTTTCTCCGTGGTGGAGTAGTTCATTTGAGCGTCATCGAGCGTTCGACCGCGAAGTCGCTAGCATCACACATTAACTCAAAAGGGATACTCCAATCCGGGGGTTGAATGATCGGAGGTGAAACTAGTGCCTTCTTCAATATTCCAAATGCCTTGTGGCATTCCTCATTAAACTCAAACGGGACGTCTTTGCCCAAAAGCGCAGTCAAGGGTCTCGCTATCTTCGAAAAATCTTTGATGAATCTCCTGTAAAATCCGGCGTGACCCAAGAAACTTCTGATCCCTTTAACGTTGGTCGGTGGCGGTAACTTCTCGATCACTTCCACTTTCGCTCTATCCACCTCTATCCCCTTTTCCGAAATCCGATGACCAAGTACAATGCCTTCTTGTACCATAAAGTGGCATTTCTCCCAATTCAAAACCAAGTTCGCCTTGAGGCACCTGTCTAACACTCGATGGAGATTGGTTAAACACGCATCAAAGGAGGGTCCATGGACGGAAAAATCGTCCATGAACACCTCCATAATGTCTTCAATGACATCGGAGAAAATAGCCATCATACATCTTTGAAAAGTTGCGGGTGCATTGCACAATCCAAATGGCATGCGTCTATATGCGAAAGTGCCGTAAGGGCATGTGAATGTTGTTTTCTCTTGGTCACTCGGATGGATAGGAATCTGAAAGAAACCGGAGTAGCCATCGAGAAAACAAAAATAAGAATGCAGTGCAAGTCTCTCTAACATTTGGTCAATGAATGGAAGGGGGAAGTAATCCTTACGGGTGTTTGTGTTAAGTTTTCGATAATCAATGCACATTCTCCATCCCGTAACAGTTCTAGTCGGTATGAGTTCATTGTTTTCATTTGGAACGACCGTGATTCCTCCCTTCTTAGGTACGACTTGCACCGGGCTAACCCAAGAGCTATCCGAAATCGGGTAAATGATACCCGCATCTAACAATTTCAAGACCTCTTTCTTGACCACTTCTTTCATGTTCGGGTTTAGCCTACGTTGATGTTCAATTGACGATTTGGTATCATCCTCTAAATGTATTCGATGCATGCAAAGAGAGGGGCTAAGACCCTTAATGTCTTCTAGAGTGTAACCTAGGACTTCCCTATATTGCCTAAGCAATTTGGTGAGCTTTTCTACTTGATCCTCATCTAATGCATCATTAACGATAACAAGATAAGTAGAATTTGAGCCAAGGAAGACATACCTAAGCCCTTGGGGTAAGGGCTTTAATTTCACTTGTGGAGCACGTTCGGGGTCCCAATCATCGTGTGATTTCTCTTTTGAACCTTGAGGTGGGACAAGAATGGTATGGAAGGTCGACAGGATGCGTCCGAGTTCTAAATCTGCGTTTCCAGGTGAAAACGAGCTTGTCGCCCATTTTTCGGGCGGATCGCTCGCTTCTACAGTGTCTGGATCATTTTCGCTCAGAGAAAACGGGCGGGTCGCCAATTTTTCAGGCGGGTCGCCCGTTTTACTCTGCATTTCATTCTTGGCTTCTTGACCGTCTAACGCTCGTCTTATCTCTTCGATCTCCTCCCAATTACTGTACAAACTTGCTTCTACGGCCATTAGTGACACTTCTAGCGGGTC
>NW_010967774.1:42687-43267 GCF_000463585.1 Tarenaya hassleriana | reverse complement strand
ACTGCTCAGACAAAATGAGCTGGTCGCCCATTTTTCGGGCGGGTCGCTCATTTTGTTCTGCACTTCAGCATCAGGTCTTGAGAGTGGGCGGGTCGCCCATTTTTCGGGCGGGTCGCCCGTTTTTGCTGAAATTCTGTTTTCGGCTTCTTGACCGTCAATGCTCGTCTTATCTCTTCAATCTCCTCCCAATTGCTGTATAGGCTTGTTTCTACGGCCATTAGTGACACTTCTAGCGGGTCTACTTCACGGAACTCTCCTATTACTTCTTCCGCCATCGCCTCAAGTATATCTGCATAGCATATCGTATCATTGGTCGAGGGTTGCTTCAAGTTCTGATCGAGTGTGAATTCGACTGTCTCATCCCCGATCTTCATCGTTAATCTTCCGGCTCTACGGCATCCGCTGTGCTCAAGAATGGGCGGCCCAAAATGATTGGAACTTTAGAATCCTCATCCATGTCCAACACTACAAAATCTACTAGAACATAGAATCCGCAAATCTTGAGGGGTACGTCCTCTAGAATCCCTGCTGGATACTTGATAGATCTATCCGCTAGTTGTAAGGCCATCCTCGTGGGTTT
>NW_010967774.1:39396-42548 GCF_000463585.1 Tarenaya hassleriana | reverse complement strand
CAAGGGCATTAAGCTCACGCTTGCTCCAAGATCGCATAGGGCTCGATCTATCTCAATATTTCCCAACTTGCAAGGTATAGAGAAACTTCCCGGATCAGATATCTTCGGGGGAAGTTCATGCTTTGTGATGGCCGCGCTAATTTCGGTGCTCAATGCTACAGTCTCCTTTTCTACTACCCGCTTCTTCGTCAAAATATCCTTGAGGAACTTCGCATATGAGGGCATTTGGAGGATTGCCTCATGGAAAGGCATTGTAATCTCCATCTTCTTCAGCATTTCCACAAACTTTCCAAATTGGCTGTCCTCATTAAATTTCTTTAAGCGAGAGGGAAAGGGTATCGGGGGTACCTTGGGTGGAGGAGGAATGTAGACTGGTTCTTTCTCCTGTTCTTGCACCTTAGGAGTGTCTTCCTCTACAGATTTTCCTTTTTCCTCTCTTGTTAACCTTGGAGGCGATGTCTTCTCAACCATTGGAGGGATGATCTCCGGAAGTTGTTTTTCATTCCTTAGCTCCACTGCATTGATGTGCTCACGAGGGTTCACCTCGTTCTTACCGGGAAGCATGCCTTGATGTCTCGATGAGGAGGAAGATGCAAGTTGGGCAACTTGATTGTCCAATATTTTCAAATGAGCTTGTACTCCTTCCAATTGCTTCTTGAATGCAACTTGCTCATTTTCAATGCCCCCAATGGATACTCCTTGTGATTTTTGACCTTGGAGGATTTGAAATAGCATATCCTTGATCTCCGGGTCTTGATCCTTGGGTTGCACTTGCTGTGGTCTATAGTTGGAATTCCCTTGATAACCTTGATTCCCTTGACCTTGTTGTTGATACTTTGATTGAAAACCCAGAGGTCCTTGATTGTTCCGTTGGAAGGCGGGTTGAGGATTTAGCGCATTCGACGCGTTCTTGTAGGAGAAGTTGGGATGATTCCTCAATCCCGGGTTGTATAGGTTGGACGGATGAGTGTATTGATTAGGCCCGAGATAATTGGCTTCTTCCGCTTCTTGATCAACCATGCACATTCCCGGTTGAACTTGTGCTAAATTTTGATCCTCCACAGCAGCTACTTGTTTAGCGTTGGCGAGTTGAACTTTTATCTCAGCAAGGTCGGCCAACACTGCCTTAAGAGCTGCGTTTTCTCCCACATCTCCTTTCACCGAGCTTCTCCTACTGAATTCGTTGGACGTATGGCTGCGTCCCTTGGCCAATTTTGCAATTGTTGCCTCTAGCTCTTGGAAAGGGATGTCATATATGTCACCTCCACACGCTGCATCAATCCAAGACCGAGTATCGTCCTTCAACCCATGGATAAAGATGGATAGAAGGTAGTCTCTTTCCATTCCATGGTGAGGGCACATTCTTTGATATTCCTTGAAGCGTTCCCATGCATCATGGAGGTTCTCCCCATCCTCTTGCACAAATGCATTGATCCGATTCCTTGCATGTTGAGTCTTGGTAGGGGAGTAGTATTGCATAAGGAATTGTTCTTCCATCTCACCCCATGTCGAGATAGAGTTTGGCTCAAGGGTGTAGAGCCAATCTCTAGCTCTCTCCGTAAGTGAGTAGGGGAAGGTTTCAAGAAACACATCTTCAAGGGTAATCCCCGGTCCCTTCTTGATTGCCTTACAGTTCATCTTGAAGTTCGTAAGGTGAGCATTCGGGTCCTCGTTTGGTCTCCCACGGAAACTCATGTTGTTGAGCATTTGGATGCATTGCGGTAGGAGTTCAAGTTCTTCTAGTGGTCCCCGATTGATACATGATAGTAACTGAGTGTGCTTCGGTTGTGTGTATATTCGAAGCGTTCTAGGGGGTTCTTGGGCTGGACCTCTTTGGGCATTGGCCCCTCTCAACAGCTCTTCGGCCATCTCGGGTTGTTCTCTTCGTGCGTTGTTTTCTCTCAGCATTTCTTCGGCCATTCCCCACTGTCTTTGCTGTCTCCGAGCGAAACGCAGTGTTCTTTCTATTTCGGGGTCGAAGACGAGTTGATCTCTACCGGTTGTGCTTCTTGTCATGCACCGGAAGAGCTGCACACCAAAGAGACAAAACGAACCGAAAGTGCTGTGAAACGGTTATGTCGCAAAGTAATCCAAGCAAATATCCAAGTAATGGTGATCTAGCAAAAATCTAGACTAACACGAAAACGCCTAGTCCCCGGCAACGGCGCCAAAAACTTGATGCGCACGCACCGAGTCTTATATTTAGTACCCGATTCGTACCACTATCCGCAAGTATACGGTAGTTGTAGTAACGGGGTTGAACACGAGGACTAGGTTGTATTAGTCTATCCCTAAGCTAGATTGATGGTCAAATAAAAATGTGATTTGTGATGGGTATCGGAATGAAATTTCGCTAATAAAATTAACGAGGTTGCAAACAATGATTCTAGGCGTTGTGGGTTCGGGATCCCTCAAGATTCGCATGGACGGTTAGTGATACTACAATATCTACGGGTTTATCTTCCAAATGGGGGTTTCAAGCACTTCATCTAGAGTTTGTCTCTCCCGAGCTTAAACTCACTACCTAGAGAATCGATTTACCCATCTCCCAATGATCTAAATGATCTCTAGATGCATTAATGTACCCTATCATGAACCCTAAGCAAGTTAAGCCATCTCCCAATGTGAATAACTCACTCATTTGATGTTTGGTTCCAAACATCATCCCCATATCCCTATGATCAATGTGTTCTAACATCACGCCAACTAAGATTTCGCCAAAGTTTATAGCATTAAGCACAAAACATCAAACCCATGGAAGAAAACTCATAAACATCATAGGTTAAGCTTAGGTATCCATACAAAAGTGGGAATCTCTCACCCACAACAAAGTCACTACTCCGTATCTAGGGTTTCAAAACAGAAAACAAAATGAAGAAACATGGAAAAGGAGAAGAAATGCTCAAGATGGTCTTCAATGGTGGTCTTCTTCTTCTCCTAGCCTCCTTGATCTCCAAAATCCCTCTTTACTCTTCTCCAAGTTGATTTTTCTCTCCAAGTGTGCAGCCCTCTTCTCTCTCCTCCAACTCCCCTTTTTGTGAAAGTCGAAAATTAGGTTTTCTCCTCAAAACATGGGCTTTTTCCTTTTTGGGCCGATTTTAATTTCAGGCGGTCGCTCATTTTTCAAGTGGGTCGCTCATTTTTCTTCCGGT
>NW_010967774.1:36643-37970 GCF_000463585.1 Tarenaya hassleriana | reverse complement strand
TCTACGCCTAAGTCTAAGCCCGATAAGGGTGACTGTCATTACTGCGGAGTGCCTGACACTGGAAGCGTAATTGTCACCTACACGTATCAGATCTGAAGGATAAGAAGCTTGGTGAAGCTTCTGCCTCAGGTATTCATGTTATAGAAGCTAACATATGTACTATATCTTCGTGGGTATTGGATACCGGAAGTGCCTCACATATTTGTGGAAATGTGCATGGACTAAGAAGAAGTAGGATGATGGCAAAGGGAGAAGCGGATCTACGCGTCAGAAATGGAGCAAGAGTTGCTGCATTGTGTGTTGGCGTTTACAATTTGCATCTTCCTTCTGGACTTTTTTTAGAGCTTAGTAATTGTTACTATGTTCTTGCAATTAGCAGAAACATTATTTCTATTTCATGTCTAGATTGGATGGTTTTCGATTTGTGATTGAGAACTCGAGTTTGATGACTTATCGAGACGATATTTACTATGGTAATGGTTATCTAGTTAATGGTTTATATGTCTTGAATGATCAGTCTTCGAACTCAACTTCATCCATCTACAACGTGAGTACTAAACGGTTTAAGCCGAACGACTTAAACCTGACCTTCCTCTGGCATTGTCGTCTAGGCCATATAAACGAGAAGCGTATTCAGAAGCTTCATTCTGAAGGTCTTCTGGATTCATTTGACTTTGAGTCTCTTGAATCTTGCGAGTCTTGTTTGATGGGCAAGATGACAAAGCATCCTTTCAAGGGGAAAGGACAGAGAGCGACAGAGTTATTGGATCTGATACATAGTGATGTATGCGGACCAATGAGCTGTCCAGCTAGAGGAGGTTATATGTCTTTCGTTACGTTCACTGATGATTACAGTCGATACGGTTATGTCTATTTGATGAGACATAAGTCTGAAACACTTGAAATGTTCAAGGCTTTCAGAAACGAAGTGCAGAACCAGCTTGGCAAGACGATCAAGACACTTCGATCCGATCGTGGTGGCGAGTATATGAGCCAAGAGTTCACTGACTATCTGGTTGATTGTGGTATTGTATCACAATTAACTCCTCCTGGAACGCCACAGTTGAACGGCGTGTCTGAACGGAGGAACCGAACACTGTTAGACATGGTTCGGTCAATGATGAGTCAGACAAATCTTCCGAAGTCCTTTTGGGGCTATGCTTTAGAGATCGCTACGTACCTACTGATTAGGAGTCCAACGAAGTCGGCTGAAGCGACGCCATATGAGATATGGATGGGGAAGTGTCCCGCGTTGTCGTTTGTCAGAATTTAGGGTTTCGACGCTTATGTGAAGCGTCAGATGACTGATAAGTTATCATCCAAATCT
>NW_010967774.1:32802-36218 GCF_000463585.1 Tarenaya hassleriana | reverse complement strand
GACAACCAAGTATGGACTCTGGTTGATGCATTTGAAGGGATAAAACCCATCGGATGCAAGTGGATATTCAAGAAGAAGACAGACATGGATGGCAACGTGCACACGTATAAGGCACGACTTGTGGCGAAAGGATTCCGTCAGATTCATGGTATTGACTATGATGAGATGTTTTCGCCCTTAGTTATGCTAAAGTCCATCAGGATCCTACTTGCCATAGCCGCATATTATGATTATGAGATATGGCAGATGGATGTCAAGACTGCGTTCCTTAACGGGAACTTGACCGAGGATGTGTAAATGACACAACCCGAAGGTTTTGTCGATCCAAGGAACCCGAGGATGGTGTGCAGGCTTCAGAGGTCCATTTATGGACTGAAGCAGGCTTCGAGGAGCTGGAACCTTCGTTTTGACGACAATCAAAAGGTTTGGTTTCTCACAAAACGAAGACGAGCTATGTGTTTACAAGAAGGCTAGTGGGAGCACAGTTGTATTTCTAGTGTTGTACGTGGATGACATTCTCCTTATAGGGAATGATGTTCCTACCTTGCAAGACGTTAAGTCTTGGCTAGGAACGCAGTTTTCTATGAAGGACCTAGGAGAAGCGGCCTACATTTTAGGCATCAAGATCTATAGAGATAGATCGAGGCGTCTTCTGGGATTATGTCAGAGTACTTACATCGATAATGTCTTGAAATGGTTCAAGATGCAAGATTCCAAGAAAGAAACCTTACCGATGAGCAGTGGCACAGTTCTCTGCAAGAGTTTCCTTCGACACCTGATGAGCGAGAACGCATGGATCGAATTCCATATGTTTCGGCAATTGGATCAATCATGTATGCCATGCTTTGTACTCGACCGGATGTATCCTACGCGTTGAGCATTACGAGTAGATATCAGTCAGATCCAGGTGAGTCACACTGGATCGCCGTCAAGAACATCCTGAAGTACTTGAGAAGGAATAAGGATGTGTTCTTGGTATACGGTGGGTCGGAAGACGAGCTCGCTGTAAGAGGTTACACCGATGCTAATTTCCAGTCAGACCCGGATGACTACAGATCGCAGTCTGGCTATGTTTTCTCCTTGAACGGAGACGCTGTTAGCTGGAAGAGTTCCAAGAAGGCAACCGTTGCAGATTCTACTGCAGAAGCTGAGTATATTGCAGCGTCGGACACAGCAAAGGAAGCTGTTCGGATCAGGAAGTTTGTTGGAGACTTAGGTGTCATTCCTAGTGCTGATAGCCCCATTGCTCTGTATTATGACAACAATGGAGCGATCGCACAAGCGAAAGAACTCAGATCCCATCAACGATCCAAACACATACTCAGACGGTTTCACCTCATCAGGGAGATCATAGACAGAGGAGACGTGCACATTTGCAGGGTGTCGACAGATGACAACATTGTCGATCCGTTGACGAAGCCTCTCCCTTCGTCGAAGCATGAGGGTCATGTTAGGGATATGGGCATTAGATGTTTAGCAGTTCATGATTAGAGCAAGTTATGAACAATACTAAACTCCCTAGTCATGTATCATTGTGGGAATAATGATATAACAAGACTAGTATGATGTGTGATTGATGGTCATATAGATGATCATAGGTATTTGGATACGATCACAATCATAGGTATTCGTTGGAGACAGAATACTGGATTGACCCGCATGAGATTGTCACATGGACTAGCGTCATGACTTGAATCTCATATGACGGTTCCATGATTGGATCCTAAGACCTGAGATATCTACGGAATCCAACATGAGGAGTTGCGTACTTTGATTACGTCAAACGTCCTACGTAACAGGAGGACTATAAAGGCGTGTATTAGGTACGAAATGAATCATGTGCTGGATTGTAGATAGTCAAGACGGGATTTGTACCTCTCGTAAAAGAGAGAGATATCGTTGGGCCCCTCGTGTGAGCGAGACTGTAGAAATGTGTGGCCGCACTATAGACGAACGTCGTCTATTTTAGACAGTCGGACTCAGTGAACGAGAAAGCAGTCGAATCAGATAAGCTGGCTTGTCCATGCCTTATATTCGACATATGATATCGTGATACAAAAGGATCATCAAACGGAATCATCACTGGCATTCGTAAGATCACGAACGAACTCTATTCGAGATAGGTAGTCATAGTGTCTTGCTAGAGACCGCCTATGACTTGTTAACCGAAATAAGAGATTTCGTGTTATACTGCTATGTCGGATGAGCCTACAGGGTCACACACACAGGAAAGGACGAATGCGCGAGAAGAGATGAGAAAATCCCGGTGGAGCAGAGGCCAGACCGACCGGTCCAGAAGGTCTGGACGGATCGGTCTAGCTAACCCAGACCGATCGGTCTAGACGTAGACCGGTCGGTCCAGAGGTAATGTGTGAGGTCCGGAAATTGTTCCAGACCGATCGGTCCAGGTCTGGACCGATCGGTCCAGACGTCGGAATTTACTAAACTCGCTCTAATTAGGGTTTTAAAGGGAGAAACTTATGGGAACGCCTCGGAACACTCTTGGGACGATTTTCAGACCCTAGGGAGAGGTTTTGAGAGTGAAAAAGTAAGAGAAAGATCTCTGAAACCCTTGCGCAAAGAAGAAAGCGTTCTTCAGTCCTAGCAGACAAGTTCCAACCGTTGGAATCCTTTCCGCCGTATGGATACGTGTACAGGGCAAGGTATTCTTCCTGCCTACATTGATCAGACGAACATATCAATTGATACAGGCCCCGGATCGATTGAGGTAAGCGTTCTAACGTTTCTACAAGATCATGCATGATAGGTTTTAGAGTTTCATCAAAATTTTTGTTTTACATCCGTTGCGCAAACCCTAGAACTAATCTCTTAGGAATTAGATTCGCTCTTGAGATCCCAGGAAAACCAACATGATCTACTACCAGCTAGTCCATCTTCAATCAATGACAACATAGATGCACATACAAGCAATATTCCCATACAGAAAAGTAACCCTACAATAATTTTCTATATGGGACTAAGATCCGTATTTCACATAAGAATGAGTTGTTACACTCAGTCTTACGCTATTTAGGTAGACATCTAACGTCAATTATATCCAATATGACTCTTAGATACTTTATGAGACTATGATATCAAATATAATTGCATACTTGTCTCATCTATACCATTAAGTCTCAAGTCAAACTTAACAACTTAACCTAAGGTAAACCATGTTCAAGCTGTGGGAACCACGATTTCCAACTCTGCCTCACAAAGATAATCCGGCACGCTCAGCTTTGGCATGACCCGTGTTACGGATTATCGATGCCTTGACAGGCGCTTTAGTAATGGGAGGTTCACGCTTAGCATTACATAAATAAGGTATTTTCGAAACCATACCTAGATCAAGCATCTACTTTCAAGCTATGAGAACCACCATTTCTCCATCTTGCCTCATCAAGATAGCACGACAC
>NW_010967774.1:30884-31404 GCF_000463585.1 Tarenaya hassleriana | reverse complement strand
TTAGGCATTAAGATCTATAGGGATAGATCGAGGCGTCTTCTAGGATTGTGTCAGAGTACTTATATCGATAAGGTCTTGAAACGGTTCAAGATGCAAGATTCTAAGAAAGGAACCTTACCGATGAGCAGTGGCACAGTTCTCTGCAAGAGTCAGTGTCCTACGACACCTGATGAGCGAGAACGCATGGATCGGATTCCATATGCTTCGGCAATTGGATCCATCATGTATGCCATGCTTTGTACTCGACCGGATGTATCCTACGCGTTGAGCATTACGAGTAGATACCAGTCAGATCCAGGTGAGTCGCACTGGATCGCCGTCAAGAACATCCTGAAGTACTTGAGAAGGACTAAGGATGTGTTCTTGGTATACGGTGGGTCGGAAGACGAGATCGCTGTAAGAGGTTACACCGATGCTAGTTTCCAGTCAGACCCGGATGACTACAAATCGCAGTCTGGCTATGTTTTCTGTTTGAACAGAGGCGCTGTTAGCTGGAAAAGTTCCAAGCAGGCGACCGTTG
>NW_010967774.1:28619-29697 GCF_000463585.1 Tarenaya hassleriana | reverse complement strand
CATAGCCTCTGGGTATGTGGTAGGCTCGTCATGTTCTAATAACATGAGTTCCTCATTCCCAGTCACAAAAAATCCATATCTCGTTGGCTCTTGGCGAACCCTGCTTGATCTCCGAGGTTCACTCGTCAAAGGTTGAGTCACAACGGGCAGTGTAATAGGTTGAACTTCTTCAACTTGTTCTTCTACATTCCGGCAGAGAACAAGGTGTTCATTGCCAGGAATGCGACTTTTATGGAGCGAGAGTTCGTGTCCTGAAGAGTCAGTGGGAGTAGGATCGAACTTGAGGAAGTTCGAGAGCAGCAAGTAGACGCTGAGCCGAGTGAACAAGTTGAAGAAGTTCAACCTGTTACACTGCCCGTTGTGACTCAACCTTTGACGAGTGAACCTCGGAGATCAGGCAGGATTCGCCAAGAGCCAGCGAGATATGGATTTTTTGTGACTGGGAATGAGGAACTCATGTTATTAGAACATGACGAGCCTACCACATACCCAGAGGCTATGGCGAGTCCGGACTCCGAGAAGTGGCGCGAGGCTATGAAGTCCGAGATGCAATCCATGTCAGACAACCAAGTATGGACTCTGGTTGATACATCTGAAGGGATAAAACCCATCGGATGCAAGTGGATCTTCAAGAAGAAGACCGACATGGATGGCAACGTGCACACGTATAAGGCACGACTTGTGGCGAAAGGATTCCGTCAGATTCATGGTATTGACTATGATGAGACCTTTTCGCCCGTAGTTATGCTGAAGTCCATCAGGATCCTACTTGCCATAGCCACATATTATGACTATGAGATATGGCAAATGGATGTCAAGACCGCGTTCCTTAACGGGAATTTGACCGAGGATGTGTGTACTTCGTTTCTGAAAGCCTTGAACATTTCAAGTGTTTCAGACTTATGTCTCATCAAATAGACATAACCGTATCGACTGAAATCATCAGTTAACGTAACAAAATACAGATAACCTCCTCTAGCTGGACAGCTCATTGGTCCGCATACATCACTATGTATCAGATCCAATAACTTTGTCGCTCTCTGTCCTTTCCCTTTGAAAAGATGCTTTGTCATCTTGC
>NW_010967774.1:22565-27959 GCF_000463585.1 Tarenaya hassleriana | reverse complement strand
GTCATCTTGCCCATCAAACAAGACTCGCAAGATTCAAGAGACTCAAAGTCAAAAGAATCCAGAAGGCCTTCAGAATGAAGCTTCTGTATGCGCTTCTTGTTTATATGGCCTAGACGACAATGCCAGAGGAAGTTTGGGTTTAAGTCGTTCGGCTTAAACCGTTTGGCACAAACGTTATAGATTGACCTGTATCTAGACGGTTCGTCATCCAAAACATAAAGGCCATTAATATGGTAACCTTTACCATAAAATAAGTCACCTTTATAAATGGACAGACATTTGTTCTCAATAACAAATCTAAAACCATCCGAGTCTAAGCATGAAATCGATATAATGTTCTTACTTATAGCATGAACAAAATAACAATCATGAAACTCCAATACAAGTCCAGAAGGTAAAGTCAGATCATAAGTCCCGACGGCTAATGCAGCAACTTTTGCTCCATTCCCAACGCGGAGATCTACTTCTCCTTTTGCCAATTATCTACTTCCTCGCAACCCTTTCATATTTCCACAAATATGCGAGGCGCTTCCGGTATCTAATACCCTCGACGTAGAAGTAAACAAATTAGCCTCTATAACGAAGACACCAGAAATCGAAGCTTCTTTAAGCTTCTTCTTCTCCTGATCTTCCAGGTAGAGTTTACAATTTCTGTTCCAATGCCCAACGACATGACAGAAATAACACTCTTCCTTTTTGGACTTAGGCTTAGGTTCTATGACAACGCTTGTCACTTTCCACTTGCCCTTGCTCTTGGAACGCTTCCTTTTGCTGGAACTCTTTCCAACAACTACCATTTCACTCTTACCATGGCTTTCAGCTCTCTTTTTGGAATGATGCATTCTACTGATCAACAATCAAAGAATCGTCCATGTCCTCTAATCGCTTACGCAATTCAGAGATCATGTTTCCAAACGTCAAGTTAGACTTGTCCGGATCATCATCCACATGCTTCCAATAAGCATCAATGATCGATCTAGAAGCCATGGTTAGAGTCTTATCCTTCATAAGGATAGATCGCATCGTCAACTTCGGTACAATACCGGTTAACGCTATGTCCTACAGAAAAAGACAAAACAGAACGAAAACACATCTACATGCAGATTCGAGTCTCTTGTATCTTGCGATTCTTGTTTGATGGGCAAGATGACAAATCATCCTTTCAAAGGGAAAGGACAGAAAGCGACAAAGTTATTGGATCTGATACATAGTGATGTATGCGGACCAATGAGCTAATCTATCTATGATCCACTACCAGCTAGTCCATCATCAAAACAATGAGAACACAGATGTAAAGATAAGCTATATTCCCATAAAGAAAACTAACCCTACAATAATTTTCTATATGGGACTAAGATCCGTATTTCACACAAGAATAAATTGTTACACCTATCCTCATGCTATTTAGGTAGACATCTAATGTCAATCATATCTAATATGAGTCTTGTACTTTTCAGTACGCGCTAGCTCTTCAAACATGGTCTTGAGCTGATTGATCATATCAAACATGCTCTTCCCCTCAAACTGCCTCTGCAGATTCGGGGCCATGCTTCCCAACATGAGACAGGAGATCTCATTGTCGTCAGACTGATGCTTCAACCAAGCATCCTTGACGGCTCTCGAGGCATTGGCCGCAGGCTCTGGTTGTAGAGCCCCTTCCAGGACGTATGACTTCTTATCCTGCTTGGGAACTATTCTCAAGTTACGATACCAGTCTAAGAAGTTCGTCCCAGTCAATTTATCCTTCTCAAGGATAGATCGCATCGTCAAACTCGGTACGCTACCGGTTGACGCCATGTCCTACAAAAGAGACAAAACATAACGAACAAAACAAATGCAGATTCTATTAATGATCTACTACCAGCTAGTCCATCATCAATCAGTGTCTACATACCTATGATCTACTACCAGCTAGTCCATCATCAAACAGTGACAACATAGATGCAAAGATGAGCTATATTCCCATAAAGAAAACTAACCCTACAATAATTTTCTATATGGGACTAAGATCCGTATTTCACATAAGAACAAGTTTTTACACTCAGTCTTATGCTATTTAGGTAGACATCTAATGTCAATCATATCTAATATGACTCTTAGATCCTTTATGAGACTATGATATCGAATATCATTGCATACTTGTCTCATCTGTACCATTAAATTTCAAGTCAAAACTTGACAACTTAACCCAAGATAAACCATATTCAAGCTGTAGGAACCACGATTTCCTACCCTGCCTCACAAAGATAATCCGGCACGCTCAGCTTTGGCATGACCCGTGTTACGGATGATCGATGCCTTGACAGGTGCTCTAGTAATGGGAGGTACACACTTAGCATTACATAAACAAGGGATTTTCGAAACCACACTTAGATCAAGCATCTACTTTCAAGCTATGAGAACCACCATTTCTCCATCTTGCCTCATCAAGATAATACGGCACACCCAGCTTTGGCATGGCCCATGACACGTACGATCGAGGCCTTGACAAGTGCTTTACTTATAGAGCTTCTAGATCTAACCGGTTTCTGTGCAACGATTGTTCATAATCCGAATAGACCATCCATTCGATTATGTAATCCCAATCCCGGAGCTCCCACTAAATCAAGTATATCTAATATCTCGATTAAGTTACATGCATTCATTCACTATGGACCATCCATAAGAATAAATCATGTCTTTTTGAGTCACAGTTGATCAGATTAAGCAACGATTGCATAATCGGACCTTGAAAACGAAAAATTTCGGAATCTGTACCTTGGACCGTCCGTCCTGGATACAGAACGGACGTTCCAGGTTTGATAGAACGATCGTTCTCGACTTCAGAAGTCAGAACGGACGTTCCATTTTCGCAGAACGGACGGTCTACGTTTGAGAACGGACGGACCAGCCTTGGAGGGACCGTCCGTTCCAGGTTCCGGTTTTCCGAAAATTAAACCGAAATTAGGGTTAAATCACTTTATAAGAAAGAGATTAGAACCCTAATTCGTAGAGAGACTTTTGAGAGCCGACTTTCAGAGAATTCTAAGAGCTTTTGGTGAGATCCAAAGAGTTCAAGGAATTATGGGAATGATGACATAATAAGACTAGTGTGATGTGTGATTGATGATCATATAGATGATCATAGGTATTTGGATACGATCACAATCATAGGTATTCGTTGGAGAACGGAATACTGGATTGACCCGCATGAGATTGTCACATGGACTAGCGTCATGACTTGAATCTCATATGGCGGTTCCATGATTGGATCCTAAAACCTTAGATATCTACGGAATCCAACATGAGGAGTTGCGTGCTTTGATTACGTCACACGTCCTGCGTAACAGGAGGACTATAAAGACTCGTATCAGGTACGAAACGAATCATGTGCTGGATTGTAGATAGTCAAGACGGGATTTGTACCTCTCATAAAAGAGAGAGATATCGCTGGGCCCCTCGTGTGAGCGAGACTGTAGAAATGTGTGGCCGCACTATAGACGAACGTCGTCTATTTCAGACAGTCAAACTCAGTGAACGAGAAAGCAGTCGAATCAGATAAGGTGGCTTGTCCATGCCTTATGTTCGACGTATGATATCGCGATACAAAAGGATCATCAGCCGGAATCATCACCTCTTTTATGAGAGGTACAAATCCCGTCTTGACTATCTACAATCCAGTACATGATTCGTTTCGTACCTGATACACGCCTTTATAGTCCTCCTGTTACGCAGGACGTTTGACGTAATCAAAGCACGCAACTCCTCATGTTGGATTCCGTAGATATCTCAGGTCTTAGGATCCAATCATGGAACCGTCATATGAGATTCAAGTCATGACGCTAGTCCATGTGACAATCTCCTGTGGGTCAATCCAGTATTCCGTTCTCCAACGAATACCTATGATTGTGATCGTATCCAATACTTATGATCATCTATGTGATCATCAATCACACATCATACTAGTCTTATTATGTCGTTATTCCCATAACGACACAAGACTAGGGAGTTTAGTATCATTCCTAATGATACATGGATTTCATAACAGATCTAGCATGCAAGAACATGTAATGAATAAAATACTCTCATAAAAAGTATCAATACATCGAATGTATCTAAACAAAGCTCATAATCAGTACATCATAGAGCACTAAACCAACAAATAGACCATCCAATCGATTATATAATCCCAATCTCCAAGCTCTCACTCAATCAAGCATATCCCATATCTTGGTCAAGTTACATGCATTCATTCACTATGGACCATCCATAAGAATGAATCATGTCTATTTGAGTTACAGTTGATCAGATTAAACAACGATTGCGTAATCGAATCTAGAAAACGAAAAATTTCGAAATCTGGACCTCGTGCCGTCCGTTCTGGATGCAGAACGGATGTTCCAGGCTTGGCAGAACGATCGGTCTCGACTTCAAAAGTCAGAACGGACGTTCCGCGCTGAAACCAAGCAGAACGGACGGTCTGTAGTGGGCGGAACGGACGGTCCAGTTCAGACCTTCCGTTCTGAGCCACTCAGTCCGTCACCCTTGGACCGTCCGGTCTGGCATACCCAGAACATACATTCTAGGGTAGGTCTACGTGATCAGATCACGTTTTCCTGCATTCTTGGCCCCGATCAAATCTGAAACTGATCCGAATTCATCTGTGGACCCAAAATTCGAACTCCTGCACTCTATGCAACATGAAACATGCAATCTACCATAGATTCAATCATCAAACATGCATAGACATCAAAGCAAACAGGGATTCAAACAATTCAAATCCTAAAACATGCGTGATCGGGTTCTACGAAATCAAAACAGAGCAACCAGGCTATGATACCACTGATGGGATTCCTGGGATCTCTAGAGCGAATCCTATTCCTAAGAGATGGATTCTAGGGTTTGCGCAGCGGATGTAAAACAAAAATTATTAAACCCTAGAACCATGCCGCTATGAATCATAGAAACATTAGAACGCTTACCTAAATCGATCCGGGGTCTGTATCAATTGAAAAACTCGTCCGATCACGAAAGGGAGGAAGATTACCTCGCCCTCTACACGTATCCACACCTCGGGATGGATTCCAACGGTTGGAACTTGTCTGCTAGGACCCGAATCTGCTATTTAGTTTTGCACTTCGAGAAAACGAGACTTAGAATTCCTTGAACTCTTTAGATCTCTCTAAAAGCTCTTAGAATTATGAACCAGACGGCTCTCAAAGTCTCTACCTCAATTAGGGTTTTAATCTCCTTCTTATAAGGTGATTTAACCCTAATTCGGTATAATTTTCGAACACCCGAAACCCGGAACGGACGGTCTAGGAAAGCACGTGGACCGTCCATTCCAGCAAGCCAGAACGGACGGTCTGCATACGTGGAGCGTCCGGTCCAGACAAGCCAGAACGGACGGGGTGC
>NW_010967774.1:14839-22498 GCF_000463585.1 Tarenaya hassleriana | reverse complement strand
GTTCTGGCCCTGGTGGACCGTCGGGTCTGGACCTTTCGGTCCGTCCGTTCCAGCCCCTTCCATCTCGGTTTTTCCGTCGTTTTCTCGTGCGTTTTGTCCTTCCCTGCGTGTGTGACCCTGTAGGCTCATTTGATATAGCAGTATAACCCGAAATCCCTATTTCGGATATACAAGTCATAGGCGGTCTCTAGCAAGACACTATGACTACCTATCTCGAATAGAGTTTGTTCGTGATCTTACGAATGCCACTGATGATTTCGGCTAATGATCCTTTTGCATCGCGATATCATATGTCAAACATAAGGCATGGACAAGCCACCTTATCTGATTCGACTGCTTTCTCGTTCACTGAGTTCGACTGTCTGAAATAGACGACGCTCGTCTATAGTGCGGCCACACATTTCTACAGTCTCACTCACACGAGGAGCCCAGCGATATCTCTCTCTTTTACGAGAGGTGCAAATCCCGTATTGACTATCTACAATCCAGCACATGATTCGTTTCGTACCTGATACACTCCTTTATAGTCCTCCTATTACGCACGACGTTTGACGTATTCAAAGCACGCAACTCCTCATGTTGGATTCCGTAGATATCTCAGGTCTTAGGATCCAATCATGGAACCGCTATATGAGATTCAAGTCATGATGCTAGTCCATGTGACAATCTCATGCGGGTCAATCCAATATTCCGTTCTCCAATAAATACCTATGACTGTGATCGTATCCAATACCTATGATCATCTATATGATCATCAATCACACATCATACTAGTCTTAGTATATCATTATTCCCACAATGATACATGACTAGGGAGTTTAGTATTGTTCATAACAATACATGGATTTCATAACATATTAAAGCATGCACAATACTAAAAAATCAAACACTAATCCATAAAACCATAGAAAGTATCAATACATCAAATGTATCAAAATAAAGCTCGCATAACAGTACATCATAGAGCACTAAACAAACACATGCTTCCCAACATGAGACAGGAGATCTCATTGTCATCAGTTTGATGCTTAAACCAAGCATCCTTGACGGCTCTCGTTGTTGGTTGTAATGCTTTAGGATGATCTGTGATATGACATTTGATTTTGTATTGATTCATTGATTTATGAATGCATTACTTTTCTCGATATACGATTGGCATGTTTGTTGTATTTCGGCATCCTTGAATCATTAGAGAATGATTCTAAACTCCCTAGTCAGTTATCGTTGTGGGAACAATGATGAATTAAGACTAGCATGAGGTGTGATCGATGCATTGGATGCTTATCACAATCATGGGTACTCGTTGTGAACGAGTGACTGGATGACCCATATGAGATTGTCACATGGACAGAGTCAATGACTTGAATCTCATACAGCGGTTCGTTCTTGGATGCTCATACCTGAGATTAGGGCTGGGCATTTTTACCCGAGACCCGCGGGTTTTCGGGTACTCTGTCTCACGGGTACCCGGGATTCATTACTCGCGAGACAACGAGACAGAGATCGAGTTCCGTGAGACGAAAAACCCGAGTCTCGGGTTCGGGTTCGGGTTCGAGTTCGAGAATTATGCGACGGGTTATCTCACGGGTACCCGGCAAAAAATTTAAATTACAAAAATACCCTTAATATTTAATATATTTACAAAAATACCCTAACCCTAATTTTACCCTAACTCTCTCTCTCGCGAATGGTCCGCCTCCGCCTTGCCTACCTCCTCTTCTTCAGTCTCTGCTCTCGCCTCCCGTCGTCTCTGCTCTCGCCAGACTCACCTTGGCTCTGCTCCGTTCGACTCGCCGTCGTTCAGCTCTCTCGCCTCTCCGAGGTTCGGCTCTGCTCGGTCTCCGGTTCCTCTCCCGCCTCCTCTCTCGGTCTCTCTCATCGCCTGAAACTAAGCTGCTCCTGTTCTCTTTCCGACGTTTCCGTCCGTCGTCGCCTGAGCTTCAGCCTCCATTGCCGACTTGCGCTTTCGTCTTCTCCCTCTTCTCCGTCTTCTCTGTGTTCGGCCGCCTCTTCTCTCTCTCGGTAAGAGCTCTCTTTTTTTTACAAGTTTAGCCCTCTCTCTCTAGTCTCTGATCGATCTCTGCTGTGTCTCTGCCCTAGCTCTCGGTCTCTGCTGTGTCGTTGCCGTGCTCTCGGTCTCTGCTGTGTCGCTGCCGTGCTCTCGGTCTCTGCTGTGTCTTTGCCCTAGCTCTCCCAGATTTTTTTTTTAAATGTTACACGAGTTCGGGTTCGGGTCTCGCGGGTACCCGAACTCGTGTCTCGGGTACCCGAATCTCGGGTACCCGGGCTTCGCAAGATAGAGATCGAGACATTTTAATCAAAAACCCGACGAGACCGAGATCGAGATAAAGATATTCTAAAAAGTCCGGGTACCCGCCCGTGCCCACCCCTACCTGAGATGACTAGAGTATCTGATATGAGGAGTGGCGTGTCTTGACTGCGTCAAACGTCATCTTTAACCGGATGATTATAACGGCGTTGATCAGATATGTTCACGAACCATATGGAGATAGTAGACATGCAATATGGGACTTGTCACCTCCTTAATATGAGAGATATCGCTGGGCCCTCTCGTGGGAAGTCGGACTATGAAAAATGCGTGGCCACGCTACAGATAAAGTTGCATCTATTTTATTAGTCGATTTGCCAAGACGAGAAAGCAGTTGAACTCGAAGGGTGGCTCAAACCATGCCCTTGTTCAACTTTTGATATCGTGAGACAAAGGATCAGAATTCGAGCTGTTAATGCCTTGGTTAGATCACCTCTAACTCAATTCTAAGTGGATGGTCATGGCTCATGCGTCTTGCTAGACGCTAACCATGACTTGTGGTTCGAGAAAGGTTCCGAAGTCACTACTATTTAGAATGGGCCTATAGGGTCACACACCAATAGGGATGGACTTATACGTGAAGAATCCGAAGAATGGAAACAGGATTTGACCGAAACGAGCATGAAAAGGAGTTTTCCGTGTGTTGATCCAGAGCTGACCAATTTTGGTCAGCCCCGGACCAAGTTTGGTCAGCCCAGGTGGTCCAGAAGCTCGGTCCGAGGTCATCTGTCCATGTCTGGTCCGGCTGACTAAGAGTTGGTCAGCCCCGGACCAGACTTGGGTCAGGCGGACCGAGAAAAGGTGAGTCGGACTGAGCTGACGAAGAAGGAACTTGGTCCGGAGCTGACCAAAACTTGGTCAGCCAGATCAAGCCTTCAAGTCAGGCGGTCCGAGGGCTCGGACTCCTGGTCCGGTGGACCGGGATATGGAAATTTTCCAAAATTCGAATTTAGGGTTTTCTAAGCTTATTTAAGTTTGGGATTCTGTCCAATCTTAATTAAGACCGCCCTAAAACTCAGAGAAACATCCCAGAACCCTAGAGAACATGTTCTCTTCGATTTGATTGTTCCGGGATTGAATCTCGTCTCTTGAGTTACCCTTTTCTTCACTAATCCTAGCAGATACGTTCCAAATCATTTGGAATCCTTTCCGTCGGTGTGGATACGTGTAGAGGAACTGTAACTTCAGTCCTAGGTGATTTAGAACAGGCCCCGGATCGAACTTTGCTTCAAGTTTCATCGAGAACGAGGTAAGTAACGATTCCCTCGGTGATATACACGATCTTTCGGGTTTTGCAAGTTTGGTTGCGTGTGACGTTTGACTAGGTTTAGATCTTTCTTCCGCTGCATGAAACCTAGTAAACGAAACCCTAGATCGATATGATCGCATGGTAGGAACCCGTAGATTACCCAACAGTGGTATCAGAGCCTGGTTCTCTGTATAACATCGTGCTTGTTATATGATTGCATGATTTTAATCGTTAAATTGCATGTCATCATTGAATCTTTGCATGTTTAATGATATTTGTGATTGTTGAATGGTGCATGGATGGTATGGAGTGTGGGATGGGTTAACGGTGCGACGAAACGGGGACGAAACCCTAATATTCGAAACCCGAAAAATCTGTCCCGGATATGATCTGTCCGTGGTCAGTCGGACCAAGTGTTTGTCAGCCGGACCAGCAGACAGATCAGACTCCGGACCACGTTATGGTCAGCTCGGAGCAGACAGGAAACGGACTGACTTGGTCCGAAGCTAACCAAGTTTGGTCAACCCCGGACCAAGCTCAGTTTCGAACTGAGTCTGATTCCAGGTCAGCTCGGAGCAGGAGAAGACTGAGTTGGTCCGGAGCTGACCAAGAGTTGGTCAGCCCCGGACCAAGCTCAAAAATTTTCTCAAAACGGACAGATCGGCGGAGCAGAGAAGCTGACTGAGGTCAGTCCGGCGGACCAGATTCTGGTCAGCTCCGGACTCGACCTCATACACTTCTCAAGTCCAAAATTTTGTCCCTTTTACCTCATGATCAATCTCAAGCTATTACCATCCATTAGTAAAGCAGCTGTCAAGGCCTCGATCGTCATGGTTATGGGTCATGCCCTAGCTGAACGTGCCTGACTATCTTGGTGAGGCAGTATGGAGAAATCGTGATTCTCATAGCTCGAATATGGTTGAGCTTGAATTGGGTTATCAAGTCGGAATTGGACCTAATGGTAAGGATGGGATGAGGAACATGCATTGATAGTGTATCACTATCCCATACTTATCTAGGAGTCATATATGATATGATTAGCAATGCGTTGTCTACCTAAATAGCATGGTTTTGAGCGTCATGCCCTAGTTGACTCAAAAACATGTGAAATATGGATTCTAGCTCACTTAGAAACTCATTGAGGGTGTTTTTCTTAGTGGGAGTCTGTCATATTGTATCTATTATCTGTGATAGTATGTGTACTAAGCGACTTGCATGTTTTTCTGTCTGTTTGTTTGTCTTTTTCTGTAGACTTACTGGTGGAAACTTTCTCGACTCGTACCGCAACCTGAGAATTGTTCTCAGGGATGAGCGGAAGCTCTACGTGCTGGAAGAAGCCGTTCCTGAGGATGAACCAGCGGCCAATGCGCCCAGGGTTGTCAGAAATGCTTACCATAAGCACATCAATGACAACCTGGACGTGACCTATATAATGCTCGGATCTATGTCGGCTGAGTTGCAGAAACAACTCGAAGGAACTGATGCCTTCAAGATGATCGAGCATCTCAGGACTATGTTCGAGGAACAGGCAAAGGTCGAACGATTTAACGTCCTTAAGAACCTGGTCAACTGTAAGATGACCAATGGTTCACCCGTGAGTACTCATATCCTCAAGATGAAGGGTTATCTAGAGGATCTTGACAGACTAGGGTTGGAGGTTAGTCGTGAATTGGCAGTAGACCTAGTTCTTCAATCCCTGCCGGATAGTTTTGACCAATTTGTCATGAACTATAACATGCATGGGATGGAGAAGGACTTGACCGAGCTACATGGAATGTTGCGGTCGGCCGAGCAGAACATCAAAGTCGAGAAGAGTGTCCTAGTGGTTGGAAATAGTTCCAACAAAAGGAAGCGTTCCAAGAGCAAAAAAGGCAAGGGCAAGACGACAATTGTTGCCGCCGAGCCTAAGTCTAAGGCTGAGAAGGGAGAGTGCCATTTCTGCCATGCCATTGGGCATTGGCGCAGAAACTGCAAACTCTACCTGGAAGATCAAAAGAAGAAGAAGCTTATAGAAGCTTCATCTTCAGGTATCTTCGTTATAGAAGCTAACTTGTTTACTTCTACATCTTGGGTATTAGATACCGGATGTGCCTCACACATTTGTGGAAATGTGCAGGGCCTGAGAAGAAGTAGGCAGCTGGCGAAGGGAGAAGTGGATCTCCGCGTCGGGAATGGAGCAAGAGTTGCTGCGTTGACCGTCGGGATTTATGATCTTACTTTACCTTCTGGACTTGTGTTAGAATTACATGATTGTTATTTTGTACCTGCCATTAGCAGGAATATTATTTCGAATTCATGTTTGGATTCTGATGGTTTTCATTTTGTCATTGAGAACAAAACTTTATCTATTTATAGAGGCGCTTTATTTTATGGTAATGGTTACCTGTTTAATGGCCTTTATATTTTGGATGATAAACCGTCTGGACACAGTTCGATCTATAACGTTGGTACCAAGCGGTAATGACTTAAAGCCGACCTATCTCTGGCATTGTCGACTTGGTCACATGAATGAGAAACGCATAGCGAAGCTTCATTCTGATGGACTTCTTGATTCTTTTGATTATGAATCAATCGAATCGTGTGATTCTTGCTTGATGACAAGATGACAAAATCTCCTTTTACTAGATGTTTTCAGTAGGTACGGTTATGTCTACTTGATGAGACATAAATCTGAAACACTTGAATTGTTCAAGATTTTCGGAAACGAGGTTCAGAACCAACTTGGCAAGACGATCAAGTTGTTTCTGATAAAGGTGGCGAGTATATGAGCCAAGAGTTCACTGACTATCTGGCAGATTGTGGGATTGTCTCACAGCTGACTCCACCTGGAACGCCACAGTGGAATGGCGTATCCGAGAAAGGAACCAGACCTTATTAGATATGGTACGGTCTATAATGAGTCAGGTCGATCTTCCTAAATCCTTCTGGGGCTACGCTCTGGAAACGGCTGCGCTAATACTGAACAACTGTCCAACAAAGTCGGTTCAGAAGACACCTGAGATATGGACTGGGAAGCGTCCCAGGTTAGCATTTATGAAGATGTGGGGATGCGAAGTTTATGTGAAACGTCTGGCTTCTGATAAGCTATCCGCCAAATCTGATAAATGCATATTTGTGGGTTACCCTAAGGAAACAAAAGGGTACTGGTTCTACAACCCATCCGAGAACAAAGTGTTTGTTGCTCGGAATGGATCTTTCCTGGAGAGAGAGTTCGTCTCCAAGAGAGTTAGTGGGAGTAGAGTAGATCTCGAAGAAGTTCGAGAACCGAGTGAAAAGGTCGAAACAGTTCAACCTGTATCACAAGTTGTTGAGACAGCACCTCCTAGTGAACCTCGGAGATCTGGTAGAATTCGCCAAGAGCCCACAAGATATGGTTTTCTTGTGACAGGAAACGACGAACTCATGTTGTTAGAACATGACGAGCCTACGTCGTATTCAGAGGCTATGGCGAGTTCCGATTCCGAGAAATGGCACAAGGCCATGGAGTTACGTGTCTTGACGACAACAAAGTGTGGACTTTGGTCGACTCGTTCGATGGTATTAATACCATTGGATGCAAGTGGATTTTCAAGAAGAAAACCGACATGGATGGCATCGTGCATACCTATAAGGCATGACTCGTTGTGAAAGGGTTTCGGCAGATTCTGTTGGTTTAGTGCTCTATGATGTAATGTTTGTTGGTTTAGTGCTTTATGATGTACTGTTTATGAGCTTTCTTTAGATACATTCGATGTATTGATACTTTCTATGGTTTTATGAGAGTATTTGATTCATTACATATTCTTGCATACTAGATCTGTTATGAGATCCATGTATCATTATGAATGATACTAAACTCCCTAGTCTTGTGTCGTTATGGGAATAACGACATAATAAGACTAGTATGATGTGTGATTGATGATCATATAGATGATCATAGGTATTGGATACGATCATAATCATAGGTATTCGTTGGAGAACGAAATACTGGATTGACCCGCATGAGATTGTCACATGGACTAGCGTCATGACTTGAATCTCATATGGCGGTTCCATGATTGGATCCTAAGACCTGAGATATCTACGGAATCCAACATGAGGA
>NW_010967774.1:13214-13432 GCF_000463585.1 Tarenaya hassleriana | reverse complement strand
AGACCGGACGGTCCAAGGGTGACGGACTGAGTGGCTCGGAACGGAAGGTCTGTCCTGGACCATCCGTTCTGTCCATGCAGAACGTCCGTTCTACATGGTGGAACGTCCGTTCCGACTTCTGAAGTCGAGACCGAACGTTCTGCCAGTCTGGAACGTCCGTTCTACCTCCAGAACGGACGGTCCGAAGTCCAGATTCCGAAAATTTCCGTTTTCGAGGT
>NW_010967774.1:12346-12745 GCF_000463585.1 Tarenaya hassleriana | reverse complement strand
GATTATCTTTGTGAGGCAGGGTGGGAAATCGTGGTTCCCACAGCTTGAATATGGTTTACCTTAGGTTAAGTTGTCAAGTTTGACTTGAGACTTAATGGTACAGATGAGACGAGTATGCAATGATATTTGATATCATAGTCTCATAAAGGATCTAAGAATCATATTGGATGTGATTGACATTAGATGTCTACCTAAATAGCATAAGGATAGGTGTAACAATTTATTCTTGTGTGAAATACGGATCTTAGTCCCATATGGAAAATTATTGTAGGGTTATTTTTCTTTATGGGAATATAGCTCATCTTAGCATCTGTGTGACCTATATAATGCTCGGATCTATGTCGGCTGAGTTGCAGAAACAACTCGAAGGAACTACGACGTTTGACGTATTCAAAGCAC
>NW_010967774.1:9557-12085 GCF_000463585.1 Tarenaya hassleriana | reverse complement strand
TCTTGTCTCATGTTGGGAAGCATGGCCCCCAATCTGCAGAGGCAGTTTGATGGGAAGATCGTGTTTGATATGATCGAACAGCTCAAGACCATGTTTCAGGAGCTAGCGCGTACTGAAAAGTACAAGACGCTAAAAGCTCTAGTGAAGACGGATATGCCGAGAGGCAGTTCTGTCAACACCCACGTCCTCAACATGCGAGCTCATGTTGAGGAACTTGAGCGTATGGGAGTGAACTTCGATGGTGACTTGGTTGCAGACTTGATCTTGATGTCATTACCCGAGGACTATAACCAGTTCGTAATGCAGTACCATATGCACGGGATGACAAAGAGCTTAGCCGAACTGCATGGGATGCTGTAATCGGCCGAGCAAGATATTGTGGTGCCCAAGACTGTGCTTGCTGTTGAGAAAAACTCCAGCAAGAAGCGGCGGGGTAAAGCCAAAAAGAAGGCGGCGAAAAAGGCAAAAGTTGCCTCTACGCCCAAGCCTAAGCCCGATAAGGGTGACTGTCATTACTGCGGAGTGTCTAGACACTGGAAGCGTAATTGTCACCTTTACTTGGAGGATCTGAAGGATAAGAAGCTTGGTGAAGCTTCTGCCTCAGGTATTCATGTTATAGAAGCTAACATCTGTACTATATCTTCGTGGGTATTGGATACCGGAAGTGCCTCACACATTTGTGGAAATGTGCAGGGACTAAGAAGAAGTAGGATGCTAGATAAGGGAGAAGCGGATCTACGCGTCGGAAATGGAGCAAGAGTTGCTGCATTGTGTGTTGGCGTTTACGATTTGCATCTTCCTTCTGGACTTGTTTTAGAGCTTAGTAATTGTTACTATGTTCCTGCGATTAGCAGAAACATTATTTCTATTTCATGTCTGGATTTAGATGGGTTTCGATTTGTGATTGAGAACTCGAGTTTGATGATTTATCGAGACGATATTTACTATGGTAATGGTTATCTAGTTAATGGTTTATACGTCTTGAATGATCAGCCTTCAAACTCAACTTCATCCATCTATAACGTGAGTACTAAACGGTTTAAGCCGAACGACTTAAACCCAACCTTCCTCTGGCATTGTCGTCTAGGCCATATAAACGAGAAACGCATACAGAAGCTTCATTCTGAAGGTCTTCTGGATTCATTTGACTTTGAGTCTCTTGAATCATGCGAGTCTTGTTTAATGGGCAAGATGACAAAGCATCCTTTCAAAGGGAAAGGACAGAGAGCGACAGAGTTATTGGATCTGATACATAGTGATGTATGCGGACCAATGAGCTGTCCAGCTAGAGGAGGTTATCTGTATTTCGTTACGTTCACTGATGATTTCAGTCGATACGGTTATGTCTATTTAATGAGACATAAGTCTGAAACACTTGAAATGTTCAAGGCTTTCAGAAACGAAGTACAGAACCAGCTTGGTAAGACGATCAAGACACTTCGATCCGATCGTGGTGGCGAGTATATGAGCCAAGAGTTCACTGACTATCTGATTGATTGTGGTATTGTATCACAATTAACACCTCCTGGAACACCACAATGGAACGGCGTGTCAGAACGGAGGAACCGAACACTGTTAGACATGGTTCGGTCAATGATGAGTCAGACAGATCTTCGAAGTCCTTCTGGGGCTATACTTTAGAGACCGCTAAGTATCTGCTGAGCAGGAGTCCAACGAAATCGGCTGAAACGACACCATATGAGATATATACGGGGAAGCGTCCCGCGTTATCGTTTGTCAGAATTTGGGGTCGCGACGCTTACGTGAAGCGTCAGATGACTGATAAGTTATCCTCCAAATCTGATAAGTGTTTATTTGTAGGCTACCCTAAGGAAACAAAGGGTTACTACTTCTACATTCCGGCAGAGAACAAAGTGTTCATTGCAAGGAATGCGACTTTTATGGAGCGAGAGTTCATCTCCAAAAGAGTCAGTGGGAGTAGGATCAAACTTGAGGAAGTTCGAGAGCAACAAGTAGACGCTGAACCGAGTAAACAAGTTGAAGATGTTCAACCTGTTTCACTGCCGGTTGTGACCCAACCTTTGACGAGTGAACCTCGGAAATCAGGCAGGATTCGCCAAAAGCCAGCGAGATATGGATTTCTCGTGACTGGGAATGAGGAACACATGTTATTAGAACATGACGAGCCCACCACATACCCAGAGGCAATGGCGAATCCGGACTCCGAAAAATGGCGCGAGGCTATGAAGTACGAGATGCAATCCATGTCAGACAACCAAGTATAGACTCTGGTTGATGCATCTGAAGGGATAAAACCCATCGGATGCAAGTGGATCTTCAAGAAGAAGACCGACATGGATG
The DNA here is from genome assembly GCF_000463585.1 of Tarenaya hassleriana. Lineage (NCBI taxonomy): Eukaryota > Viridiplantae > Streptophyta > Magnoliopsida > Brassicales > Cleomaceae > Tarenaya > Tarenaya hassleriana. Next base: position 9,763 of record NW_010967774.1, on the reverse strand, counting down.
GCAACGTGCACACGTATAAGGCACGACTTGTGGCGAAAGGATTCCGTCAAATTCATGGTATTGACTATGATGAGACCTTTTCGCCCGTAGTTATGCTGAAATCCATCAGGATCCTACTTGCCATAGCCACATATTACGACTATGAGATATGGCAAATAGATGTCAAGACCGCGTTCCTTAACGGGAACATGACCGAGGATGTGTAC
>NW_010967774.1:0-2445 GCF_000463585.1 Tarenaya hassleriana | reverse complement strand
TCAGTCCGGGAGGTCCGGAAGCTCAGTCCGCGGTCATCTGTCCAGGCCTGGTCCGGCTGACAAGAGTTGGTCAGCCGCTGACCAGATTCTGGGACAGGCAGACCGAGACTGAGGCCAGGCGGACCGGAAAGGCCGAGAAGGGTCTTGGTCCGGAGCTGACCACACTTGGTCAGCCGGCCCAAGCCTTCAGGTCAGCCGGTCTGCGAGCTTCGGACTAAGCCTGGTCCGGCGGACCGGGATCCGGAAAATTTCCAAATATTCATTTTTAGGGTTTTCTAATCTTATATAAGTTTGGGGTTTCGTCCAAACTTAAAACATTGTCGTCTAGGCCATATAAACGAGAAGCGCATTCAGAAGCTTCATTCTGAAGGTCTTCTGATTCTTTTGACTTTGAGTCTCTTGAATCTTGCGAGTCTTGTTTAATGGGCAAGATGACAAAGCATCCTTTCAAGGGGAAAGGACAGAGAGCGACAGAGTTATTGGATCTGATACATAGTGATGTATGCGGACCAATGAGCTGTCCGGCTAGAGGAGGTTATCTGTATTTCGTTACGTTCACTGATGATTTCAGTCGATACGGTTATGTCTATTTGATGAGATATAAGTCTGAAACACTTGAAATGTTCAAGGCTTTCAGAAACGAAGTACAGAACCAGCTTGGCAAGACGATCAAGACACTTCGATCCGATCGTGGTGGCGATTATATGAGCCAAGAGTTCACTGACTATCTGATTTTATTGTGGTATTGTATCACAATTAACTCCTCTTGGAACGTCACAGTGGAATGGCGTGTCTGAACGGAGGAACCGAACACTGTTAGACCTGGTTCGGTCTATGATGAGTCAGACAGATCTTCCGAAGTTCTTCTGGGGCTATGCTTTAGAGACCGCCGCGTACCTGCTGAATAGGAGTCCAACGAAGTCGGCTGAAACGACGCCATATGAGATATGGATGGGGAAGCGTCCCGCGTTGTCGTTTGTCAGAATTTGGGGTTGTGACGCTTATGTGAAGCGTCAGATGACTGATAAGTTATCTTCCAAATCTGATAAGTGTTTATTTGTAGGCTACCCTAAGGAAACTAAGGGTTACTACTTCTACATTCCGGCAGAGAACAAGGTGTTCATTGCCAGGAATGCGACTTTTATGGAGCGAGAGTTCGTCTCCAAAAGAGTCAGTGGGAGTAGGATCGAACTTGAGGAAGTTCGGGAGGAGCAAGTAGACGCTGAGTCGAGTGAACAAGTTGAAGATGTTCAACCTGTTACACTACCCGTTGTGACTCAACCTTTGACGAGTGAACCTCGGAGATCAGGCAGGATTCGCCAAGAGCCAACGAGATATGGATTTCTCGTGACTGGGAACGAGGAACTCATGTTATTAGAACATGACGAGCCTACCACATACCCAGAGGCTATGGCGAGTCCGGACTCCGAGAAATGGCGCGAGGCTATGAAGTCTGAGATGCAATCCATGTCAGACAACCAAGTATGGACTCTGGTTGATGCATTTGAAGGGATAAAATCCATCGGATGCAAGTGGATCTTCAAGAAGAAGACCGACATGGATGGCAACGTACACACGTATAAGGCACGACTTGTGGCGAAAGGATTCCGTCAGATTCATGGTATTGACTATGATGAGACCTTTTCGCCCGTAGTTATGCTGAAGTCCATCAGGATCCTACTTGCCATAGCCGCATATTACGACTATGAGATATGGCAAATGGATGTCAAGACCGCGTTCCTTAACGGGAACTTGACCGAGGATGTGTACATGACACAACCCGAAGGTTTTGTCAATCCAAGGAACCCGAGGATGGTGTGCAAACTTCAGAGGTCCATTTATGGACTGAAGCAGGCTTCAAGGAGCTGGAACCTTCGCTTTGATGAAACAATCAAAAAGTTTGGTTTCTCACAAAACGAAGACGAGCCATGTGTTTACAAGAAGGACAGTGGGAGCACAGTTGTATTTCTAGTGCTGTACGTGGATGACATTCTCCTTATAGGAAACGACGTTCCTACCTTGCAAGACGTTAAGTCTTGGCTAGGAACGCAGTTTTCTATGAAGGACCTAGGAGAAGCAGCCTATATTCTAGGAATAAAGATCTATAGAGATAGATCAAGGCGTCTTCTAGGATTGTGTCAGAGTACTTACATCGATAAGGTCTTGAAACGGTTCAAGATGCAAGATTCCAAGAAAGGAACCTTACCGATGAGCAGTGGCACAGTTCTCTGCAAGAGTCAGTGTCATACGACACCTGATGAGCGAGAATGCATGGATCGGATTCCATATGCTTCGGCAATTGGATCCATCATGTATGCCATGCTTTGTACTCGACCGGATGTATCCTACGCGTTGAGCATTACGAGTAGATACCAGTCAGATCAAGATGAGTCACACTGGATCGCCGTCAAGAACATCCTGAAGTACTTGAGAAGGACTAAGGAT
>NW_010967773.1:0-549 GCF_000463585.1 Tarenaya hassleriana | reverse complement strand
TTTGTTTGTTTGTTTGTTTTCTACTCTTTGCAGAGAAGGAGATTGACGACAAAAAGATCCAAGAAAAAACAGAGATAGAACTGTACAGGAACGACTTAGGCCTCGATGATCCATCGCCAAGATGCGTGCTTGAAATCCCAGTTCTTGGTTCAGATTCCGACAACAGCAGCAATTGCAGCTCGTTCTCTTCCGACAAATCATCATCATCATCGTCATCATCATCAACTCCAAGGGGCGTTTCAGCGATCCAACGTCACCTTCAATGGAACAAAATGATAGAGAACATCAAGAAGAAGTCCATGAAAAGATTCTCGGTCATTCCTTACCTCGCAAGCTACGAGCTCTCCCGAAAAAACTTGCGTAAGAAGCTACCCAAGAATCCGCCCTCTGAATCCGATGACGTCAGCTGCGAACACTTCCTCGTGGCGAAGCCCTCGTGGGGCAACTTCACCTACGACGAGCTCGTCGCCGCCACCAACGATTTCAATCCTGGTAAATGCGTGTCGGAATCCAAAAGCTGTAAATTCATGTAATCTTATATCAAAAGTT
>NW_010967772.1:0-549 GCF_000463585.1 Tarenaya hassleriana | reverse complement strand
ATATATATATATATAGGTTAGTAAATATAGTTTGTGATTGCAATTTTAAATTAGAGGATGTACGATACCAACTAGTAAATTATTAATCAAGCATCCATAGACTCTCAGACTACTGAATTATTTCATCCTATGCATCACTAATTTTCAATGAAACACTTTTTTTTGTCTTTATATTATATAGAAGCAACTTATTATTATTATACGAATTTATACTAATAATAATAATTAGTTAAGGCCGTACCAAATGGCTGGGAGCGTGGTCCAGGCGCGCCAGCGAGAAGTCTGGGGACCGGTCACAACGCCGGAGTACCCAGATAGTAAATGACGATAATACCCCCTCTCCCAGTTAATATATTTTATTTTTTGAAAAAAAATTATTAAGTGTTTTGGAAAAATACAAGCAACGTGAAGGCATGTCAGAGTTTCAGACAGGCTACACGTGTCATAGTAGGTATGGTGATACTTGCGTGTCCAACTTCGTATCTCCATTTTCCCCCAGATTATACTCCACGTTTTCCAATTCCACTCCTTCTTTCTCTAATTATTATT
>NW_010967771.1:0-549 GCF_000463585.1 Tarenaya hassleriana | reverse complement strand
GGTATACGATTCGACGTCGAAAGAGGTCTCGGCACAGACACAGAGGAAGAAGACGACCACCGGAGTGCCGATTCGACCGACTCCTCTCACGTGTCCTGCTGAGGACCCGGTCGGTTCTTTCTCTCTCAACCCCTCCTTTTGCATTATCACCACATAGCATTGTAGTTTTCTCAATTTGCATAGGTCTCATGGGCTCACGACAACCGCAAAGGAGAAATTGGAATGGAACACCACCCCATCGGAAAAAGGTAACATACTCATTCCCTACATTTCATTCATTCCCTATTTCTTCATTCGAACCTCCCCGCTAGTCGAGAATTAACACCGCGGACGGTGTTTGATTCAAGTCTGGGGGGAGGAGTGACACTAACATACCTCGTACCCATGAACCTTGCACATCATTCACATCATTCACATCATTTGCACTTAGAATTATGCATTCCATATTCTTAAAAAAAAAAACCTTTTGCACACACTTGCATGGACTATCATTAATAGGTTGCATATGTACATATAGGTCTAGGAATGCATGCATACACTTGCATAAGG
>NW_010967770.1:0-550 GCF_000463585.1 Tarenaya hassleriana | reverse complement strand
CCGAGACAAGAGAAACTCTTAACAGATCCTCCGCGCGCTGGGCATACCTCTTCCGTGCGTCTTTCTCGTGGCAGGAACAAAACAACAGGGAAAGACCCGGCCGACCTGCCCAGGGCTCGAGGGCGAGCTTTATTTAAGAGAGAATGGGGAGCGAATCGAATCCGTTTTCGTTCTTGGTTTGGGGACTTTCGGGCTCCTCTCGATCTTTTTCGTAGTAGGGAAGGGGGAAGGAGTCTAAATCTATGGACATTAATGAACCATCATTGATGGACGTTGCACATGACACGATCAATTCGACTCAAGGTCCGGCGCTAATAGAGGTTGCTTACTTTCCTAGTAGCGAAGGAAAAGGGCAGGGTCATTTCAATTTGTATGTGCGCTTGGTCCGTCCTGTACTTGCCTGCGAGTACTTTCTTTCCTTCATACATCGAGGGGATATCTGTAGAGCCGAGTCTGGTTGGTCTGGTGGAACAATGTTCAACTAACTTCATACTGAAGCCTGAAACCTTTATGTTATTATTTTACGTGAGGCAACGAATAATTGTGCATG
>NW_010967769.1:0-550 GCF_000463585.1 Tarenaya hassleriana | reverse complement strand
ATTACTTTCTTCCATTGTTTCAGTATCAATAAGAAAGCGTCAAACTTTTACACAACTGCATATTTTGGAAGGTATACCATCAAGAAGAACAAACAAACTCACCTCCGAAACAGGCACCTGCAGCCCCAACTGCAGTTATGCCTTTGCTCTTTAAGGCTTCAATTAATGGCTTTGAGTCCTCAAAGCCTTTGTCCTAAAAGCATAATTTTATCTGTTTCAGATAGAAACAAAGAATCTGACAGACAAGACAGGAACACTTCATGAGAAAGAGCAACTGACTGGTTCGTGATCTTTCAACCAGACATGAAGAGGCCGGTCCTGGTTCTCGGGTTCATAAGGATCTCCTTTCAAGAAGTCGGGAACAACCACTAAAAACCCGGCAGCTGCAATCTTGTCAGCGAGGTTCCTTTCGTAATAAAGGAAAAGAAAGATTCAGTTTTCAAAAAATACTCTGCATTATTTTCAGTGTCATGAGAAGGGAGACTCAATCAGGTAAGAAGTAATACCTCAAGTTCGGAGCTTCATATCCTGTGAGAAAAATTTGAAGATG
>NW_010967768.1:0-550 GCF_000463585.1 Tarenaya hassleriana | reverse complement strand
ACTCTAAACATGTTTCGACGCACTCTAAACATGTTAGGATGCACTCTAAACGTGTTTGGACACATTCTAAATGTGTTTTGACGCACTCTAAACGTTTGGACGCACTCTAAACGTATTTGGAGACACTCTAAACATGTTTCGACGCACTCTAAATATGTTTCGATGCACTCTAAAAATGTTTCGATGCACTCTAAATATGTTTGGATGCACTCTAAAAGTATTTGGACCACTCTAAACGTGATTGGATGCGCTCTAAACGTGTTTCGATTCTCTCTAAGTATATTTCGAAGCACTCTAAACATGTTTAGATGCACTCTAAGTATTTTCGATGCACTCTAAACATGCACTCTAAGTATGTTTTGACGCACTATAAACGTGTTTTCACGAACTCTAAACATCTTTTGTTGCACTCTAAACATGTATCGATGCAGTCTAAACATGTTTCGACGCACTCTAAACATGTTAGTATGCACTCTAAACGTGTTTGGAGCACTAGATGTGTTTGGACGCACTCTAAACGTCTTTGGACGCACTTTAAACATCTTTAGAT
>NW_010967767.1:0-550 GCF_000463585.1 Tarenaya hassleriana | reverse complement strand
TGAACCAATATTATTATGATTAAATATATATGACATACAAATATAATATAATATTAGTTTTTAGTTTTTTAGTATAAAGATGACAAAACATATACTTTTAGAATTTAGAATGTAATGTGACAAATAATAAAGTCATATGATTAGTATTGTATTTCATTAATTTGACTAAATTAAATAGATATCTATAAAATTTAAATATAGGTGAGATTATACAAATTTAATATTTTACCAAAATTTAAATACGGGTGAGAATTTATAGATTTAATAATAGACCAATATTTTATTTTGAAGTGTTAATAATCTAAATACATTATTATTGGATTTTTAACATCAAATTTAGATTATTGTTTAAAATTGTACTTACGAGATTATCGATAGTCATATTTTTTAAGTAACTCTCGGTTTACCAAAAGTAAAAATTTTTAATTGAATCGTAAAATTTTTAAAACTATTTTTTCTGATATTCCAAATTTCAATTCTTGATTTTATATTATAACACACGAAAATACAAATAGAGAGATCTTCATAACCTCTTTTTAAATAAAGATAT
>NW_010967766.1:48398-48905 GCF_000463585.1 Tarenaya hassleriana | reverse complement strand
GAGCTTGTACTCCCTCCAATTGCTTCTTGAATGTAACTTGCTCATTTTCAATGCTCCCAATGGATACTCCTTGTGATTTTTGACCTTGGAGGATTTGAAATAGCATATCCTTGATGTCCGGGTCTTGATCCTTGGGTTGTACTTGTTGTGGTCTATAGTTGGAATTTCCTTGGTAACCTTGACTCCCTTGACCTTATTGCTGGTACTTTGATTGAAAACCCAGAGGAACTTGATTGCTCCGTTGAAAAGCGGGTTGAGGATTTAGCGCGTTTGATGCGTTCTTGTAGGAGAAATTGGGATGATTCCTCAATCCCGGGTTGTATAGGTTGGATGGATGAGTGTATTGGTTTTGGCCGACATAGTTGGCCTCTTCCGCTTCTTGATCAATCATATACATGCCCGGTTGAACTTGCGCTACATTGTGATCCTCCACAACAGCTACTTGTTTGGCATTCACAAGATGGACCTTTATCTCTGCAAGGTCGGCTAGCACCGCCTTAAGAGCTG
>NW_010967766.1:41825-47628 GCF_000463585.1 Tarenaya hassleriana | reverse complement strand
GGTAGGAGTTCAAAATCTTCTAGAGGTCTCCGGCTGATGCATGACAGTAACTGAGTGTGCTTCGGTTGTGTGTATGTTCGAAGCGTTCTAGGGGGTGCTTGGGCTGGACCCCTTTGGGCATTGACCCCTCTCAACAACTCTTCGGCCATATCGGGTTGTTCTCTTCGTGCGTTGTTCTCTCTCAGCATTTCTTCAGCCATTCCCCACTGTCTTTGCATTCGGATCCTCAGTGTTCTTTCTATTTCGGGGTCGAAGACGAGTTAATCTCTACCGGTGGTACTTCTTATCATGCACCGGAGGAGCTGCGCACCAAAGAGACAAAACGAACCGGAAGTGCTGTGAAACGGTTATGTCACAAAGTAATCCAAACAAGAATCCAAGCAATGGTAATCTAGCAAAAATCTAGACTAACACGAAAACGCCTAGTCCCCGGCAACGGCGCCAAAAACTTGATGCGCACGCACCGAGTTATATATATTACCCGATTCGTACCACTATCCGCAAGTATACGGTAGTTGTAGTAACGGGGTCGAACACGAGGACTAAGTTGTATTAGTCTATCCCTAAGCTAGATTGATGGTCAAATAAAAATGTGATTTGTGATGGGTATCGGAATGAAATTTCGCAAATAAAATTAACGGGGTTGCAAACAATGATTCTAGGCGTTGTGGGTTCGGGATCCCTCAAGACTTGCATGGACGGTTGATTTACCCATCTAGAGTTTCAAGTACTTCATCTAGAGTTTGTCTCTCCCGAGCTTAAACTCACTACCTAGAGAATCGATTTACCCATTTCCCAATGATCTAAATGATCTCTAGATGCATTAATGTACCCTATCATGAACCCTAAGCAAGTTAAGCCATCTTCCAATGTGAATAACTCACTCATTTGATGTTTGGTTCCAAACATCATCCCCATATCCCTATGAACAATGTGTTCTAACATCACACCAACTAAGATTTCGCCAAAGTTGATAGCATTAAGCACAAAACATCAAACCCATGGAAGAAAACTCATAAACATCATAGGTTAAGCATAGGTATCCATACAAAAGTGGGGATCCCTCACCCACAACAAAGTCACTACTCCATATCTAGGGTTTCAAAACAGAAAGCAAAATGAGAAAACATAGAAAGGAAAAAGAGAAGCTCAAGATGGTCTTCAATGGTGGTCTTCTTCTTCTCCAAGTTTCCTAGGTCTCCAAATCTCCTTTTTCACTTCTCCAAGGTGTTTTTCTTCAAGTTGGTCGAGTCCCCTTTCTCTCTCCTCAAACTCCCTCTTTTATGCAAGTGCAGCAGCTAGGTTTCTCCTAAAAAATCGGGCTTTTCCTTTTTGGGCCGGATTTAATAACGGGCGGTCGCTCATTTTTTCTTCAGGGTCGCCCGTTTTCGTCTTCAGGGTCGCCCGTTTTTCTGATTCCGGACGACCGCTCGTTTGTTTGAGCGACCGCTTGTTCTTCGCAGCGCACGGTCGACCGCCTGATTTCTTGAGCGACCGCCTGTTCCCGTAATCTTAGCGTCGAGCGACCGCTCGTTTAAATGGGCGGGCCGCCCATTTTTTCTGAGCAAATTCTCGGGATGAATTCCGCCAATGGGCGACCGCTCGGCAGAATGAGCGGGCCGCCCATTTTTTCTGAGCCTTCCGGGTCTTCTCGATTCTGCTCTTTTTTCGTGCCTTGTGCGTGAATGTCCTCGTTTGATCATCCTGCATGAAAAATGGGGAAAAGAATCCTACCCAAGACCATCTAACATCCTATTATGCCTAAGGTATGTGCAAAGTGTGATGTAGGACGTTAGAAAAACCGGTGAAAATCCTGTGTGATCAGTTAGCACAGTTAATCAGTATTTAAGAATGAAAGAAGATGAACAACAATGTCTCACGGGTTCGCGGATCGAGCGTGGGTGAGATTAAACCGATTGAGTCACGAAACGTGAATTTCCTCATGTATAGGTGTCTAGACCGATCGGTCCAAGTACTGGACCGATCGGTCCAGCTCCTGTTTTTATTTTCAGCATTTTTTTCGGAAACCCTAGACCGATCGGTCCACGCTAGGATCGATCGATCCAGGCATCGTCTTCTTCCCCTTCGCGAGCTTCGGCGGTTCCTTCGACGTTTCAACCCTAAATCCGCCATTTTTGCCTAAAATCTCCTTGTTTCTTCCCTGAATCTTCTAGATATAGCCTAATCTAAGTTGTTTTTGCAAAAATAAGGCATCAAATCCATGAAACAACTTAGAAATCGAGAGATTCAGGATTTACCTTCTGCGCTTCAATGGAGATTCTAGAGAGAGAGAGATGGAAAGAGAGCAGATTGACAGAGAGAGAGAGGGCACGACGGTGGAGGAGGGTTCCGGAGTGGCGTACTGTGGTGACGTAGCGGTGAGAGGCGAAGACCGAAATTGTGGACCGAGCTCTCTCTCCTTACCTCTTATAATCGGTCTTGGGGTGTAGCTGGTACGCTTGGACCGATCGGTCCACGTACTAGACCGATCTGTCTAGGTCTTACCCGCTTTTTTTTCGGACCAGTGTAGGTATGGATCAACTTTCTGGACCGATCGGTTATCGGTCCACGTACTGGACCAATCGGTCTAGGTCTTACCCGCTTTTTTTTCGGACCGGTGTAGGTATGGACCGACTCTCTGGACTGATCGGTCCAGGCCTGGACCGATCGATCCCGACCCCTAGGCAGAAAATCCGGCTGTCTTTTTCTCGCTTCCTTCTTCTCCCTGCACATCAAGCAACTCAAGCCGATCCTCAAAATTTTATCGCAATACCAAGAGAGAACATCCATCAAAGAGGGGGACATCTAAATGATCCTAGATGAAAAGAGATGTAATGCAAAAAAGGATACAAAAAAGGATATATACAAGCTCGGGGTGCCTCCTGAGAGCATTTGTTTAAAGTCTTAAGCTTGACCGTGTCTGCTCCTACTCCTCAACTGGATCGGAGAGGCGCAATGTGCCTCTCCCCATGTCTCGTTCTCCAGGGTTATAGACCTTTAACCTTTGAGCATTCACCTTAAATGTGGTTCCTCCATGACCGTATAACTCTACCGCTCCATGGGAATAAACCTTCTTGATTGTGAATGGTCCCGACCAACGCGATTTTAACTTTCCCGGAAAGAGCTTAAATCTAGAATTGAAGAGGAACACTTGGTCACCATCTCTAAATACTCTCTGCAATACACGGCGATCATGCCACTTCTTCGTCCTCTCCTTGTAGACTCGGGCATTCTCATACGCATCCGTCCGAATCTCATCAAGCTCATGAAGCTCTAACATCCGCTTCTCCGCGGCCGATTTCCAATCAAAATTCAGCTTCTTGATCGCCCAAAGAGCTTTGTACTCAAGCTCAAATTGAAGGTGGCAAGTTTTCCCATAAACAAGTTGGAAGGGAGACATACCGATGGGTGTCTTGAACGCTATCCTATATGCCCATAGAGCATCGTCAAGCTTCATCGCCCAATCTTTCCTTGACCTTGACACCGTTTTCTCAAGTATCGCCTTGATCTCCCTATTTGAGATTTCAACTTGCCCGCTCATTTGAGGATGATACGGGGTAGCTACCTTATGCCTCACACCATACTTCTTCAAAAGAGCTTTGATGGTGCGGTTGATGAAGTGAGATCCTCCATCGCTGATCACGACCCTTGGCATCCCGAACCTAGGAAAGATCACCCTCTTGAACATTTTTGTCACCACCTTCGAGTCGTTAGTGGGACTCGCCATCGCTTCCACCCACTTGGCGACATAGACTACCGCCACTAGAATGTACTGATTTCCATAGGAGGACAGGAATGGTCCCATGAAGTCGATTCCCCAAACATCGAAGGGCTCAACTTCCAAGATGTAGTGCTGAGGCATCTCGTGGCGGCGTGATATATTCCCGGTCTGTTGACAAGCGTCGCAAGAAGTGACGTATTGGTGAACGTCCTTAAACATTGAAGGCCAATAAAACCCGGCTCGAAGAATTTTAGCCGCAGTTTTCGATGCTCCAAAATGACCTCCATAGTCTGAAGAATGGCAATGATGGATCGCGCCTGGGTCTTCCTCCTCGGGAACACATCGCCTAAAGAGGTCATCCTTGCCTCTTTTGAAAAGGAAGGGTTCTTCCCAGAAATATTCCTTGACGTCTATGAAGAACCTCTTCCTCCTGTTATAATCTAGCTCATGAGGAGTGTACCCGCTGACAATGAAGTTAACAAAATCTGTGTACCACGGATCTCTCTCCCTGACTTGCACTGCCATCACATGATCATCCCGAAGATAGTCATTAATTGGAATCTTCTCATGGCATTCAATTCGGGAAAGATGGTCGGCCACTCCTGTTGGTTGTAATGCTCTAGGATGATCCGTGATATGACATTTTAACTTTGTATTGATTCATTGATTTATGAACGCATTACATTCTCGTTATATGATTGGCATGTTTGTTATATTTCGGTATCCTTGAATCATTAGAGAATGATTCTAAACTCCCTAGTCAGTCATCATTGTGGGAACAATGTTGAATCAAGACTAGCATGAGGTGTGATCAACGCATTGGATGTAGATCACAATCATTGGTACTCGTTGTGAACGAGTGACTGGATGACCCGCATGAGATTGTCACATGGACATAGTCATGACTTGAATCTCATACAGCGGTTCGTTTATGGATCCTCATACCTGAGATGTCTAGAGTATCTGATATGAGGAGTGGCGTGTCTTGACTGCGTCAAACGTCGTCTTTAACCGGATGATTATAGCGGCGTTGATCAGATACGTTCACGAATCATATGGAGATAGTAGACATGCAATATGGGACTTGTCACCTCCTTAACAGGAGAGATATCGCTGGGCCCCCTCGTGGAAGTCGGACTATGAAAACGCGTGGTCACGCTATAGATGAAGTTGCATCTATTTTACTAGTCGATTTATCAAGACGAGAAAGTGGTTGAACTTGAAGGGTGGCTCAAACCATGCCCTTGTTCAACATATGATATCGTGAGACGAAGGATCAGAATTCAAGTGTTAATGCCTTTGTTAGATCACCTCTAACTCAATTCTAAGTGGGTGGTCATGACGTCTTGCTAGAGGCTAACCATGACTTGTGGTTCGGGAAAGGTTCCTAAAGTCACTACCACTTAGAATGGGCCTACAGGGTCACACACCAATAGGGATGGACTTATACGTGAAGAACCCGAAGAATGGAAACGAGGGTTGACCGAAACAAGTATGAAAAGGAGTTTTCAATGTGTTGGTCCGGAGCTGACCAAGTTTGGTCAGCCCCGGACCAAGTCGGTCAGCCCAGGAGGTCCGGAAGTCAGCCAGGAGGTCATCTGTCCAAGTCTGGTTCGGCTGACCAAAAGTTTGTCAGCCGCGGACCAGAAAGCGGGTCAGACGGACCGAGACTGAAGCCAGGCGGACCGGAAAGACCGAGAAGGGTCTTGGTCCGGAGGTGACCACATGTGGTCCGCCGGACCAAGCCTTCAGGTCAGCCGGTCCGCAAGCGTCGGACTAAGCCAGGTCCGCCGGACCAAGCTCCTGGTCCGGCGGACCGGGATCTGGGAAACTTTCCAAAATTCGATTTTAGGGTTTTCTAATCTTATTTAAGTTTGGGATTTTGTCCAAACTTAATAAAGGGCCAACCTAAAACTCAGAGAAACATCCTAGAACCCTAGAGAAACTGTTCTCTTCGATTTCTATTGTCCCGGGATTGGATCTCGTCTCTTGAGTTACCCTTTTCTTCACTAATCCTAGCAGATACGTTCCAAACTGTTTGGAATCCTTCCCGTCGGTGTGGATACGTGTAGAGGAACTGTA
>NW_010967766.1:39165-40032 GCF_000463585.1 Tarenaya hassleriana | reverse complement strand
GTTAATCTCACCATGCGATCTATCCTTATGAAGGATAAGCCTCTGACCACGGCTTCTAGATCGATCATTGATGCTTATTGGAAGCATGAGGATGATGATTTGGACGTGTCCAGCTTGATGCTTGGAAAGATGCCTTCGGAATTGCGTAAGCAATTAGAGGACATGGACAATTCTTTGATAGTTGATCAGTCGAATGTGTCATTCCAAGAGAAAGCTGGGAAGAATGATATGGTAGTTGTTGGAAAGAGTTCCAGCAAAAGGAAGCGTTCCAAAGGTAAGGGCAAGAGGAAAGTGACAAGTGTTGTCACTAAGCCTAAGCCTAAACCCAAGAAGGAAGAGTGTTATTTCTGTCATGTTGTTGGGCATTGGTATAGAAATTGCAGACTCTACCTGGAAGATCAGAGGAAGAAGAAGCTTGCAAAAGCTTCGACTTCTGGTATTTTTGTTATAGAGGCTAACTTGTTTACTTCTACATCGTGGGTATTGGATACCGGATGTGCCTCGCATATTTGTGCAAATGTGCAAGGACTGCGGGGAAGCAGACAATTGGCGAAGGGAGAAGTAGATCTCCGCGTCGGGAATGGAGCAAAAGTTGCTTCATTAACCGTCGGGACTTATGATCTGGTCCATTTATAGAGGCGATTTATTCTATGGTAAGGGTTACCTGTTTAATGGCCTTTATATTTTGGATGATAAACCGTCTAGACACAGTTCAATCTATAACGTTAGTACCAAGCGGTTTAAGTCGACCGACTTAAACCCGACCTATCTCTGGCATTGTCGACTTGATCACATCAATGAGAAACGCATAGCGAAGCTTCATTCTGATGGACTTCTTGATTCTTTTGATTATGAATCAATCGAATC
>NW_010967766.1:38265-38479 GCF_000463585.1 Tarenaya hassleriana | reverse complement strand
CTGCTATGTACTCGGCTTCTGTAGTCGAATCTGCAACGGTTGGGTGTTTGGAACTCTTCCAACTGATAGCCCCACCGTTCAGGCAGAAAACATAACCTAACTGCGATCTGAAGTCATCTCTATTGGTTTGGAAACTAGCATCGGTATAACCACTTATAGCGAGCTCGTCTTCCAATCTGCCATACACCAAGAACAAATCCTTAGTCCTTCTCAA
>NW_010967766.1:22994-37951 GCF_000463585.1 Tarenaya hassleriana | reverse complement strand
TAGCTGCGTATTATGACTACGAGATATGGCAGATGGACGTCAAGACCGCATTCCTTAACGGGAATCTGCTCGAGCATGTGTACATGACACAACCCGAGGGCTTTGTCGATCCTAAGAGTCCGAGGAAAGTATGCAAACTTCAGAGATCCATTTATCGACTAAAGCAGGCTTCGAGGAGCTGGAATCTTCGATTTGACGAGGCAATCAAAACGTTTGGCTTCTTGCAAAACGAAGATGAGCCATGCGTTTACAAGAAGGTCAGTGGGAGCGCAGTAGTCTTCCTTGTACTTTATGTGGATGAAATATTGCTCATCGAAAATGACATTCCTACCTTGCAAGGAGTAAAATCCTGGCTAGGATCGGTCTTTTTGATGAAAGACTTAGGAGAAGCTGCCTACATTCTAGGCATCAAGATCTATAGAGATAGATCGAGAAGGCTTCTTGGCCTAAGTCAGAGTACATACATTGACAAGGTCTTGAATCGGTTCAAGATGCAAGACTCCAAGAGGGGTGCCTTGCCAATGGGACATGGCGTTGCTCTTAGCAAGACTCAGTGTCCAAAGACACAGGATGAGCAAGAGCGCATGAGTAGGATTCCATATGCCTCGGCAATTGGATCCATCATGTATGTCATGTTGTGTACTCGTCCAGATGTATCATATGCATTGAGCATGACTAGTAGATATCAATCTACACCAGGTGAGACTCACTGGATTGCGGTCAAGAACATCTTTAAGTACTTGAGAAGGACTAAGGATTTGTTCTTGGTGTATGGCAGATTGGAAGACGAGCTCGCTATAAGTGGTTATACCGATGCTAGTTTCCAAACCAATAGAGATGACTTCAGATCGCAGTTAGGTTATGTTTTCTGCCTGAACGGTGGGGCTATCAGTTGGAAGAGTTCCAAACACCCAACCGTTGCAGATTCGACTACAGAAGCCGAGTACATAGCAGCATCGGATGCAGCTAAGCAAGCTGTTTGGATCAGAAAATTCGTGGGAGACCTGGGCGTCATTCCTAGCATTGCAGATCCCATTGAGTTGTATTGTGACAACAATGGTGAGATTGCGCAACTAAGGAATCCCGATCACACCAGAGATCCAAACACATACTCAGGCGATTTCACTTGATCAGAGAAATCATCGACAGAGGAGACGTGAAGATAAGCAGAGTGTCGACGGATGATAATATTGCCGACCCATTGACGAAGCCTCTCCCTTCGTCAAAACATGATGGTCATGTTAAGGGTATGAGGATTAGATGCTTGTAGGATAGATCATAGAGCATAGTGGGAGATTGTTGGTTGTAATGCTCTAGGATGATCCGTGATATGACATTTTGACTTTGTATTGATTCATTGATTTATGAATGCATTACATTACCGTTATATGATTGGCATGTTTGTTATATTTCGATATCCTTGAATCATTAGAGAATGATTCTAAACTCCCTAGTCAGTCATCATTGTGGGAACAATGTTGAATCAAGACTAGCATGAGGTGTGATCAACGCATTGGATATAGATCACAATCATGGGTACTCGTTGTGAACGAGTGACTGGATGACCCGCATGAGATTGTCACATGGACAGAGTCATGACTTAAATCTCATTCAGCGGTTCGTTTATGGATCCTCATACCTGAGATTTCTAGAGTATCTGATATGAGGAGTGGCGTGTCTTGACTGCGTCAAACGTCGTCTTTAACCGGATGATTATAGCGGCGTTGATCAGATACGTTCACGAATCATATGGAGATAGTAGACATGCAATATGGGACTTGTCACCTCCTTAACAGGAGAGATATCGCTGGGACCCCTTGTGGAAGTCGGACTATGAAAACGCGTGGCCACGCTATAGATGAAGTTGCATCTATTTTACTAGTCGATTTACCAAGACGAAAAAGCGGTTGAACTTGAAGGGTGGCTCAAACCATGCCCTTGTTCAACATATGATATCGTGAGACAAAGGATCAGAATTCGAATTGTTAATGCCTTGGTTAGATCACCTCTAACTCTATTCTAGGTGGGTGGTCATTCTAAGTGGGTGGTCATGGCGTCTTGCTAGAGGCTAACCATGACTTGTGGTTCGGGAAAGGTTCCTAAAGTCACTACCACTTAGAATGGGCCTAGAGGGTCACACACCACTAGGGATGGACTTATACGTGAAGAATCCGAAGAATGGAAACGAGAGTTGACCGAAACAAGCATGAAAAGGAGTTTTCAATGTGTTGGTCCGGAGCTGACCAAGTTTGGTCAGCCCCGGACCAAGTCGGTCAGCCCAAGAGGTCCGGAAGTCAGCCAGGAGGTCATTTGTCCAAGTCTGGTCCGGCTGACCAACTTTTGGTCAGCCGCGGACCAGACAGCGGGTCAGACGGACCGAGACTGAAGCCATGCAGACCAAAAAGACCGAGAAGGGTCTTGGTCCAGAGCTGACCACACGTGGTCCGCCGGACCAAGCCTTCAGGTCAGCCGGTCCGCAAGCGCCGGACTAAGCCTGGTCCGCCGGACCAAGCTCCTGGTCCGGCGGACCGGGATCTGGGAAACTTTCCAAAATTCGATTTGAGGGTTTTCTAATCTTATTTAAGTTTGGGATTTCGTCCAAACTTAATAAAGGGCCAACCTAAAACTCAGAGAAACATCCTAGAACCTAGAGAACCTGTTCTCTTCGATTTCTATTGTCCCGGGATTGGATCTCGTCTCTTGAGTTACCCTTTTCTTCACTCATCCTAGCAGATACGTTCCAAATCGTTTGGAATCCTTCCCGTCGGTGTGGATACGTGTAGAGGGACTGTAACTTCAGTCCTTGATGAACCTCCTGTAGAACCCGACATGTCCCAAGAAACTCCGGATTCCCTTAACATTCCGTGGAGGCTGTAACTTCTCTATCACTTCGACCTTAGCCCGATCAACCTCAATCCCCTTGCTTGAAATCTTATGACCTAACACAATTCCCTTTTGGACCATGAAATGACACTTCTCCCAATTAAGCACAAAATTTGCCTCGATGCACCTGTCCAACACGACGCAAATTCATCAGACACACGGGAAAGGAGGGCCCATCTAACAATTTAAGCACCTCTTTCTTCACTACCTCCTTCATGGTGGGATTCAACCTACATTCATGCTCAATGGAGGTTTTGGAACTATCCTCTAAGTGAATGTGATGCATACAAAAGAGATGGACTAATGCTTCTAATATCGTTCAAAGTGTAACCCAAGGCATGCATATACTCTCTAAGCAAAGTCACTAAGACAGCTAGTTCCTCATCAGTCAAAGCATCATTCACAATAATCGGGTAAGTAGAATTAGGACTAAGAAATTCATACATGAGCCCTTGTGGTAAGGGCTTCAATTCCACCTTTGGCGCACTTTCTGGATCCCAGTCTTTCTTTCCGCTCATCTCCACATCGGGCTGCTTGACTTGTATAGAGGAGATCAGAGCTTAATGACTCGGAGAGGGTGATGATTCCTCTATGTTTTCCTCGTCCCTTAACCAAGGAAACTCACGGGCGGAAAATGATAAGGGCTCAATCGCCCTGTATTTCCAACCCTCTAGCTCAATCGCTTGAGTTGTCATCTAAAGTCCGAACGATGCTCTGAACTTCCTCCCAGTTGCAGTATACGCTCTCTTGTACCATCATTTCAATGTGTTGTTCAAGCTCCACGAATGACTTGTTCTGGATGCTTCCACCGTGATCACTTGCGCGACGAGTCTTAAATTTGTAACCCGAAACACAACTAATCCGCAAGTATACGGATGTCGTAGTACCGGGGTCGAACACAAGGACTTAGGCGGTTAAGCTAGGAATCGACTAAAACTAGGAAAATGGTAAAAATAAAATTGGAGAATTGTTTTTGGTGGTTTTCAAGGTTGCAGAAAATTAAATGAGAGAAATAAAACCGAAGCAAGCAATAATTCAAGAAAAGATAATCGATGGGAAAGGTTATGGAAATCGGGTTTCACCGACCATGCAAGGATGTCGTAAGGAATTATGGACCTAGATCATGCTCGTTCTAAAGTGAGGGATTCGAAAACTAAGGTCGGGTTCGGTTCTTTCGACCCGAAAACCCGCTATCCAAGA
Organism: Tarenaya hassleriana; assembly: GCF_000463585.1. Taxonomy (NCBI): domain Eukaryota; kingdom Viridiplantae; phylum Streptophyta; class Magnoliopsida; order Brassicales; family Cleomaceae; genus Tarenaya; species Tarenaya hassleriana. The sequence goes on along the minus strand of NW_010967766.1, from coordinate 33,868 downwards.
GAGCACTCTATCCACTTTCGTGGCTTAGAGTGCAATCCCGAATGCATTAAATTCCCTTGTCACGATCCTAAATTGGATTGAATCGAATTTCTTCGCATTCAATCTCAACCCATTTCAATGAATGCATTAAGAATCAAGAATCCATATTTCCATGAAATTCTCAATTCTAAATTCTACCCATAAGATTTTCATCAAGGGAGAAGAATTAAACACCATTCATCAAACTCTAGCAATCAAAACCCAAGCAATTGCATCACTCAATTCAACAAATCCTAGGTTTCCCTAAACATTCATTCAAGAGAGATAAACTTGAAGAACACAAATTCCATTCAATGCAAGGATTTGAAAGCATAAACAAAGCATAATCTTGGGTCCAAGGTGAATACAATCATCCTTATATTGGGTTTTCCTGGGATCTCAAGAGCGAATCTAATTCCTAAGAGATCAATTCTAGGGTTTGCGCAGTGGATGTAAAACAAAAAATTTGATGAAACCCTAAAACCTATCATGCATGATCTTGTAGAAACGTTAGGACGCTTACCTCAATCGATCCGGGTCCTGTACCAATTGATGTGTTCGTCCGATCACTGTAGGCAGGAAGAATACCTTGCCCTCTACACGTATCCACACGGCGGAAAGGATTCCAACAGTTGGAACTCGTATGCTAGGACTGAAGAACGCGTTCTTCTTTGCGCAAGGATTTCAGGGATCTTTCTCTTAGGTTTTTCACTCTCAAAACCTCTCAATAGGGTCTGAAAATCGTGCCCAGAGAATTAGGAGGCATTCCTCCAAGTTTATTCCACTTAAAACCCTAATTAGAGCAAGTTTAGGAAATCCCGACATCTGGACCGATCGGCCTGGAGCTTTTTTACGTCTGGATCGATCGGTCCATAGGTCCGGACCGATCGGTCTGGAACACTTTCAAGACCGTGTGACTGTCACACGTTATCTCCGGACCGACCGGTCCACGTGTCTGGACCGATCGGTCTGGGTTGGCTGGACCGATCGGTCTAGACTTTCTAGACCAGTCAGTCTGGCCTCTGCTCTACCGGGATTTTCTCGTCTCTTCTCGTGCATTCGTCCTTTCCTGTGTGTGTAACCCTGTAGGCTCATCCGATATAGCAGTATAACCCGAAATCTCTATTCCGAATATACAAGTCATAGGCGGTCTCTAGCAAGACACTATGACTACCTATCTCGAATAGAGTTTGTTCGTGATCTTACGAACGCCAGTGATGATTCCGGTTGATGATCCTTTTGTATCACGATATCATATGTCGAATATAAGGCATGGACAAGCCACCTTATCTAATTCGACTGCTTTCTCGTTCACTGAGTTCGACTGTCTGAAATAGACGGCGTTCCCCAAAGTTAATCCCACTTAAAACCCTAATTAGAGCGAGTTTAGGAAATCCCGGTGTCTGGAGCTTTTTAATGTCTGGACCGATCGGTCTGGAACAATTTTCGGACCATGTGACAGTCACACGTTTATCTCCGGACCGACCGGTCCACGTGTCTGGACCGATCGGTCTGGGTTGGCTGGACCGATCGGTCTAGACTTTCTAGACCGGTCGGTCTGGCCTCCGCTCTACCGGGATTTTCTCGTCTCTTCTCGTGCATTCGTCCTTTCCTGTGTGTGTAACCCTGTAGGCTCATCCGATATAGCAGTATAACCCGAAATCTCTATTCCGAATATACAAGTCATAGGCGGTCTCTAGCAAGACACTATGACTACCTATCTCGAATAGAGTTTGTTCGTGATCTTACGAACGCCAGTGATGATTCCGGTTGATGATCCTTTTGTATCACGATATCATATGTCGAATATAAGGCATGGACAAGCCACCTTATCTAATTCGACTGCTTTCTCGTTCACTGAATTCGACTGTCTGAAATAGACGACGTTGGTCTATAGTGCGGCCACACATTTCTACAGTCTCGCTCACACGAGGGGCCCAGCGATATCTCTCTCTTTTACGAGAGGTACAAATCCCATCTTGACTATCTACAATCCAGCACATGATTCGTTTTGTACCTGATACACGCCTTTATAGTCCTCCTGTTACGCAGGACGTTTGACGTATTCAAAGCACGCAATTCCTCATGTTGGATTCCGTAGACATCTCAGGTCTTAGGATCCAATCATGGAACCGCCATATGAGATTCAAGTCATGACGCTAGTCCATGTGACAATCTCATGCGGGTCATCTAGTATTCTGTTCTCCAACGAATACCTATGACTGTGATCGTATCCAATACCTATGATCATCTATATGGTCATCAATCACACATCATACTAGTCTTGTTATATCATTATTCCCACAATGATACATGACTAGGGAGTTTAGTATTGTTCATAACAATACATGGATTTCATAACATATTAAAGCATACACTATACGTAATGAATCAAACACTCATCCATAAACTATAGAAAGTGTCAATACATCAAATGCATCATAGAGCACTAAACCAACAATCTCCCACTTGCTCTAATCATGGACTGCTAAACATCTAATGCCCATATCCCTAACATGACCCTCATGCTTCGACGAAGGGAGAGGCTTCGTCAACGGATCGACAATGTTGTCATATGTCGACATTGCCGAAGCATATGGAATCCGATCCATGCGTTCTCGCTCATCAGGTGTTGTAGGACACTATCTCTTGCATAGAATTGTGCCACTGCTCATCGGTAAGGTTTCTTTCTTGGAATCTTGCATCTTGAACCGTTTCAGGATCTTATCGATGTAAGTACTCTGACACAATCCTAGAAGACGCCTCGATCTATCTCTATATATCTTGATGCCTAATATATAGGCCGCTTCTCCTAGGTCCTTCATAGAAAACTGCGTTCCTAGCCAAGACTTAACGTCTTGCAGGGTAGGAACGTCATTCCCTATAAGGAGAATGTCATCCACGTACAGCACTAGAAATACAACTGTGCTCCCACTAGCCTTCTTGTAAACACATGGCTCATCTTCGTTCTGTGAGAAACCAAACCTTTTGATTGTCTCATCAAAGCGAAGGTTCCAGCTCCTCGAAGCCTGCTTCAGTCCATAAATGGACCTCTAAAACTTGCACACCATCCTCGGGTTCTATAGATCTTAATGCCTAAAATATAGGCCGTTTCTCCTAGGTCCTTCATAGAAAACTGTGTTCCTAGCCAAGACTTAACGTCTTGCAGGGTAGGAACGTCATTCCCTATAAGGAGAATGTCATCCACGTACAGCACTAGAAATACAACTGTGCTCCCACTAGCCTTCTTGTAAACACATGGCTCATCTTCGTTCTGTGAGAAACCAAACCTTTTGATTGTCTCATCAAAGCGAAGGTTCCAGGTCCTCGAAGCTTGCTTCAGTCCATAAATGGACCTCTGAAGCTTGCACACCATCCTCGGGTTCCTCGGATCGACAAAACCTTCGGGTTGTGTCATGTACACATCCTCGGTCAAGTTCCCGTTAAGGAACGCGGTCTTGACATCCATTTGACATATCTCATAGTCGTAATATGCGGCTATGGCAAGTAGGATCCTGATGGACTTCAGCATAACTACGGGCGAAAAGGTCTCATCATAGTCAATACCATGAATCTGACGTAATCCTTTCGCCACAAGTCGTGCCTTATACGTGTGCACGTTGCCATCCATGTCGGTCTTCTTCTTGAAGATCCACTTGCGTCCGATGGGTTTTATCCCTTCAGATGCATCAACCAGAGTCCATATTGGTTGTCTGACATGGATTGCATCTCGGACTTCATAGCCTCGCGCCATTTCTCGGAATCCGGACTCGCCATAGCCACTGGATATGTGGTAGGCTCATCATGTTCCAATAACATGAGCTCCTCATTCCCAGTTACGAGAAATCCGTATCTCACAGGCTCTTGGCGAATCCTGCCTGATCTCCGAGGTTCACTCGTCGAAGGTTGAGTCACAACCGGCAGTGAAACAGGTTGAACGTCTTCAACTTGTTCACTTGGCTCAGCGTCTACTTGCTGCTCTGGAACTTCCTCAAGTTCGATCCTACTCCCAGTGACTCTTTTGGAGACGAACTCTCGCTCCATAGAAGTTGCATTCCTGACAATGAACACCTTGTTCTCTGCCTGAATGTAGAAGTAGTAACCCTTAGTTTCCTTAGGGTAGCCTACAAATAAACACTTATCAGATTTGAAGGATAACTTATCAGTCATCTGACGCTCCACATAAGCGTCGCAACCCCAAATTCTGACAAACGACAACGCGGGACGCTTCCCCGTCCATATCTCATATGGTGTCGTTTCAGCCGACTTCGTTGGACTCCTGTTCAGCAAGTACGCGGCGGTCTCTAAAGCATAGCCCCAAAAGGACTTTGGAAGATCTGTCTGACTCATCATTGACCAACCATGTCTAACAGTGTTCGGTTCCTCCGTTCAGACACGCCGTTCCACTGTGGCGTTCCAGGAGGAGTTAATTGTGATACAATACCACAATCAACCAGATAGTCAGTGAACTCTTGGCTCATATACTCGCCACCACGATCCGATCGAAGTGTCTTGATCGTCTTGCCAAGCTGGTTCTGTACTTCGTTTCTGAAAGCCTTGAACATTTCAAGTGTTTCAGACTTATGTCTCATCAAATAGACATAACCGTATCGACTGAAATCATCAGTGAACGTAACGAAATACAGATAACCTCCTCTAGCTGGACAGCTCATTGGTCCGCATACATCACTATGTATCAGATCCAATAACTCTGTCGCTCTCTGTCCTTTCCCTTTGAAAGGATGCTTCGTCATCTTGCCCATCAAACAAGACTCGCAAGATTCAAGCGACTTAAAGTCAAATGAATCCAGAAGACCTTCAGAATGAAGCTTTTGTATGCGTTTCTCGTTTATATGGCCTAGACGACAATGCCAGAGGAAGGTTGGGTTTAAGTCGTTCGGCTTAAACCGTTTAGTACTCACGTTATAGATGGATGACGTTGAGTTCGAAGGCTGATCATTCAAGACGTATAAACCATTAACTAGATAATCATTACCATAGTAAATACTTTCTCGATAAATCATCAAACTCGAGTTCTCAATCACAAATCGAAAACCATCCAAATCTAGACATGAAATAGAAATAATGTTTCTGCTAATCGCAGGAACATAGTAACAATTACTTAATTCTAAAACAAGTCCAGAAGGAAGATGCAAATCATAAACGCCAACACATAATGCAGCAACTCTTGCTCCATTTCCGACGCGTAGATCCACTTCTCCCTTAGCCAACATCCTACTTCTTCTTAGTCCCTGCACATTTCCACAAATGTGTGAGGCACTTCCGGTATCTAATACCCACGAATATATAGTACAGATGTTAGCCTCTATATAACGTGGATACCTGAGGCAGAAGCTTCACCACGCTTCTTGTCCTTCAGATCCTCCAAGTAAAGGTGACAATTACGCTTCCAGTGTCCAGACACTCCGCAGTAATGACAGTCACCCTTATCGGGCTTAGGCTTAGACGTAGAGGCAACTTTTGCCTTTTTCGCCGCCTTTTTCTTAGCTTTACCCCGCCGCTTCTTGCTGGAGTTTTTCTCCACAGCAAATACATTCTTGGGCACCACGATATCCTGCTCAGCCGATTTCAGCATCCCATGCAGTTCGGCTAAGCTCTTAGTCATCCGTGCATATGGGTACTGCATAACGAACTGGTTATAGTCCTCGGGCAATGACATCAGGATCAAGTCTGCAACCAAGTCACCATCGAGCTTCATTCCCATACGCTCAAGTTCTTCAACATGAGCTCTCATGTTGAGAACGTGGGTGTTGACAGAGCTACCTCTCGGCATCTCCGTCTTCACCAGAGCTTTCAGCGTCTTGTACTTTTCAGTAAGCGCTTGCTCCTCAAACATGGTCTTGAGCTGATTGATCATATCAAACACGATGTTCCCCTCAAACTGCCTCTGCAGATTCAAGGCCATGCTTCCCAACATGAGACAGGAGATCTCATTATCGTCAGTCTGATGCTTCAACCAAGCATCTCTGACGGCTCTCATGGCGTTAGCCGCAGGCTCTGGTGGTAGAGCTCCTTCCAGGACGTACGACTTCTTATCGTGCTTGAGAACAATTCTCAAGTTCCGATACCAGTCTAAGAAGTTCGTCCCGTTAAGCTTATCCTTCTCAAGGATAGATCGCATTGTCAAAGTCGGTACGCTACCGGTTGATGCCATGTCCTACAAAAAAGACAAACAGAACATACAAGACAAATACAGATTCTATTAATGATCAACTACCAGGTAGCCCATCATCAATCAGTGTCTACATATCTATGAACCACTACCAGCTAGTCCATCATCAATCATATGACAACATGATGCATATACAAGCTATATTCCCATAAAGAAAAATAACCCTACAATAATTTTCTATATGGGACTAAGATTCGTATTTCACATAAGAATAAGTTGTTACACTCAGCCTTACGCTATTTAGGTAGATCTTTTATGAGACTATGATATCGAATATCATTGCATACTCGTCTCATCTGTACCATTAAGTCTCAAGTCAAACTTGACAACTTAACCCAAGATAAACCATATTCAAGCTGTAGGAACCACGATTTGCTACCCTGCCTCACAAAGATAATCTGGCACGCTCAGCTTTGGCATGACCCGTGTTACGGACGATCGATGCCTTGACAGACGCTCTAGTAATGGGAGGTACACGTTTAGCATTACTTAAATAAGGGATTTTTGAAACCACACTTAGATCAAGCATCTACTTTCAAGCTATGAGAACCACCATTTATCCATCTTGCCTCACCAAGATAATACGGCACACCCAGCTTTGGCATGGCCCATGACACGTACGATCGAGGCCTTGACAAGTGCTTTACTCGTAGAGCTCCTAGATCTAATCAGTTTCTGTGCAACGATTGTACATAATCCGAATATACTATCCATTCGATTATGTAATTAATCCCAATCCCTAAGCTCCCACTCAATGAAGCATATCTAATATCTTGATTAAGTTATATGCATTCATTCACTATGGATCATCCAAATGAACGAATCATGCTATTCTGAATCACAGTTGACCGATTTAAGCAACGATTGCTCAAAGCAGATCCCGAAACGAAAAACCAAATTTTGATGGAGCCTTGGGACCCAGACCGATCGGTCTACACGGCTCGGTCTCCAGGTCAAGTTCAGTCCAGACCTTTCGGTCCAGGATGGTCCAGACCGATCGGTCTATGCGTGCAGACCGTTCAGTCCGGACCTATCGGTCCAACCGACTTGCGAAACCCTAGACCGATCGGTCCAGAGGACCAGACCGATCGGTCCAGGCGAAAACATGATCAGATCTCATTTTCGTCGTTTCTGCCCCGTTTCAGACCCGAATTCGACTCCGTTTTCGCCTGCGAACTCCGAATTCGAAGCTCTTGCACACTATGCAACAATGAACAGAAAATCTACTCTAGATCCACAATCAAATCATGCATAGCATCAAAGCAAAACCCGGATTCAAACAATTCAAATCCTATAACGTGCGTGATCGGGTTCTAACAAAATCATGCAGAGCAACCAGGCTCTGATACCACTATTTGGGTTTTCCTGGGATCTCAAGAGCGAATCTGATTCCTAAGAGATCAATTCTAGGGTTTGCGCAGCGGATATAAAACAAAAATTTTGATGAAACCCTAAAACCTATCATGCATGATCTTGTAGACACGTTAGAACGCTTACCTCAATCGATCTGGGGCCTGTATCAATTGATGTGTTCGTCCGATCACTGTAGGTAGGAAGAATACCTTGCCCTCTACACGTATCCACACGGCGGAAAGGATTCCAACAGTTGGAACTCGTCTACTAGGACTGAAGAACGCGTTCTTTTTTGCGTAAGGATTTCAGAGATCTTTCTCTTAGGTTTTTCACTCTCAAAACCTCTCAATAGGGTCTGAAAATCGTGCCTAGAGAATTAGGAGGCGTTCCTCCAAGTTTATTCCACTTAAAACCCTAATTAGAGCGAGTTTAGGAAATCCCGACGTCTGGACCAATCGGTCGAGGCCTGGATCGATCGGCCTGGAGCTTTTTTACGTTTGGATCGATCGGTTCATAGGTCCGGACCGATCGGTCTGGAACACTTTCCAGACCGTGTGACTGTCACACGTTATCTCCGGACCGACCGGTCCACGTGTCTAGATCGATCGGTCTGGGTTGGCTGGACCGATCGGTCTAGACTTTCAAGACCGGTCGGTCTGGCCTCTGCTCCACCGGGATTTTCTCGTCTCTTCTTGCACATTCGTCCTTTCCTGTGTGTGTGACCCTGTAGGCTCATCCGATATAGCAGTATAACCCGAAATCTCTATTTCAGATATACAAGTCATAGGCGGTCTCTAGCAAGACACTATGACTACCTATCTCGAATAGAGTTTGTTCGTGATCTTACGAACGCCAGTGATGATTCCGGTTAATGATCCTTTTTTATCACGATATCATATATCGAATATAAGGCATGGACAAGCCACCTTATCTGATTCGACTGCTTTCTCGTTCACTGAGTTTGACTGTCTGAAATAGACGACGTTCGTCTATAGTGCGGCCACACATTTCTACAGTCTCGCTCACACGAGGGGCCCAGCAATATCTCTCTCTTTTACGAGAGGTACAAATCTCATTTTGACTATCTACAATCCAACACATGATTCGTTTTGTACCTGATACACGCCTTTATAGTCCTCCTGTTACGCAGGACGTTTGACGTATTCAAAGCACGCAACTCCTCATGTTGGATTCCGTAGACACCTCAGGTCTTAGGATCCAATCATGGAACCTCCATATGAGATTCAAGTCATGACGCTAGTCCATGTGACAATCTCATGCGGGTCATCCAGTATTCCGTTCTCCAACGAATACCTATGACTCTGATCGTATCCAATACATATGATCATCTATATGATCATCAATCACACATCATACTAGTCTTGTTATATCATTATTCGCACAATGATACATGACTAGGGAGTTTAGTATTGTTCATAACAATACATGGATTCCATGACATATTAAAGCATGCACTATACGTAATGAATCAAACACTCATCCATAAAACTATAGAAAGTGTCAATACATCAAATGTATCTAAGTGAAACTCGCAAACAGTACATTATAGAGCACTAAACCAACACCTTACATGAGGGCTAATCCCTCATCCCACAACAAGAAACTACTCACTACTCATGTCCAAGAACACCAAAATAGCTAGAGGAAACATAGAGAGAGAAAGGGAAAGAGATGCTCTATAGGATCTTCAATCTTCAAACCAAAGCAAACTCCTTGTTTCTCCCTCAAGATTCCGGCCCTAGGTCTTCTGGAGGAGAGAAAATCGCCGCCTCTTGCGTTCCAAAATCGAGCTCTCTCTCAAAAGTCCGAAAAATCGGACTTAATCTGTTTCAAGGTCACGCGGTCAGCCGGACCAAGGTTGGTCCGGCGGACCGGACGAAAAATGAAGGCGGACCGCGGCGCAAAACTACTCCTGGTCCGGCTGACCAAAACTGGTCAGCTCCGGACCAGGTCTTCAGGAGGGTTCCCGCGGCTGACTGGGCGAGAGACTGGCGGACTGGGGAGTGTAAGGTGGTCTGGTCTGGTAGACCTGGGCAGGTCAGCTCCGGACCAGTCGTTGATTTTTCTTGGTCAGCTCGGCTAGGTCGGAGCGTGCAACAGACTGGTGGATTCTTCTGGTGGTCCGGGGCTGACCTGACTTGGTCAACTCCGGACCAGCGTGTTCACTTTCCTTCTCATCTTCTCTCCTCTTCAACTGTGCACGATTGGTCCGCCGGAGTAAATTCCGGTCAGGGGCGGACCAATAGCCTGTTTTCTCCATTTTTCACCGAATCTCTGCGTTGTGCTCTCGAGTCCTGCCAAAGTGAAGAAATGGTCCCAAGACCCTAGGATGGCTCTAAAAATGCCTAAGAATATGTGGAAACTGTTTAGAAACCAAAGGCATACTCGTATAAAATGCAGATAAAATCCGAGCCATCAAATCCCCCCAGACTTAAATCTTTGCTCGTCCTCGAGCAAATAAAATCAATGAGACACAAAGTCCGAGAAGGGCGGTGAGATAGAAATCGGTCTTTGATGAGTTTCAAGATCTAGTTGCATGTCCACTGCTTAACTTATGGGAGTAGAATCGAATCTAGGCTATTCTAGCTATTCTCTCTTGTCAGCTAAACTTTCCTAAGTATGAGATTTCTATGTGGTCCTTAGTCTACCATAAGAGTAATTCCAACTTCCAAGCACTCTCCTAAACCTATTTACCGTTTTTCTCCTCTAAGATATGTAGTCTCTTTATTTATTTTGTTCACAATTTTTTTTTTCTTTTTTTATCTTTTCTTCTTCCTTTCAAGAAAGTGCTAAGACAAGTAATATCCTGAGTTCCTAGGACGTTTAAGTTGACAAGTGTCTCCGCTTTTGCTTTTCTCTAATGATCATGACAACACTTGTCCCACAACTTAGACCCGAATCGTCGAATTTCGATGCACTCATGTCATCGAATGATTTTCATTAACGATATAGTGACAACGGAGTGTTGGGATGTATATACTTTCTTCACTTATTCCTACAACATTTTTTCCAAGAGACTATCTATCCTATGGGAGAAGCTTCGGGAACGGTTTTAGGGAGATATTTAACCTAGGTTCGGTCGGTCCTACTCTTTGGCATACCTAAAGACATACCCCATAACCTAGAATCGCAAGCATCAAAGAGAAGGTTCGTTATTCACCTATCATTGACAATCTACTCGAACATCTAGAGGTCTAAGTCCAAATCGCTAAGCAATTTCTAAGCAGCTATCACCATCATCTCATCATCGACCAATCTCAACTCAAAACGGTTTATGCAATGCATATGC
>NW_010967766.1:20959-22824 GCF_000463585.1 Tarenaya hassleriana | reverse complement strand
TGAATGTATGAATGCACTCTAAAAAGGGACTTGAAGCGATGTTTAGAGGCTCATCCCCCAGACTTGAATGAGACACCGTCCGCGGTGTCACTCGAATCCGAAGGGGTGGAATATGTGGAATATGAAAGAATTTGATCGAAGTGGAGGAGGTTTAATGTGTAACCTTGGTGCCCAAGGTCGAAATGTGCCTCCTTGCATTCCACTTTTGATGTATTCCACATTGTGTGTTGTCTTTTGTTCCGAGTCAGGATTCAACCTTAGATAAGAGCTTAAAACAAACAAAGATCAAGTGAATCCGATAACAGTTATGTTGGGTTCCCTTCGGGTTCCTAGCATGCGATCTCATCGATCTAGGGTTTGGATTCTAGGTTTCACGCAGCGGAAGGAAAGATCTAAACCTAGCCAAACGTCACACAAAACCAATTGTGCAATAACCCGAACAATCGTGTATATCGTCGTGGGATTCGAATACTTACCTCGTTCTTTCAAGATCTGGAAGTATCAATCGATCCAGGGCCTGTTTTAATCACCAAGAGTTGAAAGCACAACTCCTCTACACGTATCCACACCGGCGGGATTAATTCCAACACTTTGGAACGTATCTGCTAGGATTTTTGAAGAGAAAAACGATGTCCTTGACTTGGAATCGATATTCCAATCACTAGAACTCAAAATCAAGCTTCTCTAAGCTTTAATGAGTGTCTTGCACGTCTGAGGTTCGTTCTCTAGGGTTTTTGGCGGCTCTCTCATTAATTAGAATTGCCCAAAACCCTTAAAACGCGAAATAGGAAATCTGCCCAAAAGTCGGACCGTCCGGTCTAGGTCTGGACCGGACGGTCTGACATTCCACGCGGAACGGACGGTCCGTAATCCAACGCAGAACGGACGGTCTGAACGCCTGGACCGTCCGTTCCAGGTCTGAAACGGACGGTCTGGCGCTTGCGGAACGGTTGGTCCGTTCCTCAGCAGAACAAATGGACTATCATGGCTGGACCGTCCGTTCCAGACCTGGAACGGACAGTCTGGCCGTCTGGAACTCTTCCAGCTCGTTCCGTGGTTCCTTTCTCGCGTCGTTCTCTTCATGTGTGATCCATCCCTAATGGTGTGTGACCCTGTAGGCCCATTCGAAGTGGCAGTGGCTTCGGAAACCCTTTTCCTGAACCACAAGTCATGGTTAGCCTCTAGCAAGACGCCATGACAACCCACCTAGAATAGAGTTAGAGGTAATCTAACAAAGCTATCAATAGTTCGAGTTCTGATCCTTTGTCTCACGATGTCGTATGTTGAACAAGGGCATGGTATGAGCCACCCTTCAAGTTCAACCGCTTACTCGTCTAGGCAAACCGACTGATAAAATAGATGTACATTCATCTATAGCGTGGCCACGCATTTTCACAGTCCGATTTCCACGAGGGGCCCAGCGACATCTCTCCTGCGTAGGAGGTGATAAGTCCCGTATTGCATGTCTACTATCTGCATATGATTCGTGAACGTATCTGAGCAACGCCGTTATGATCATCCAGTTAAAGACGACGTTTGACGCAGTCAAGACACGTCACTCCACATATCAGATACTCTAGACATCTCAGGTCTGAGGATCCAAGAACGAACCGCTGTATGAGATTCAAGTCATGACTCTGTCCATGTGACAATCTCATGCGGGTCAACCAGTCACTCGTTCACAACGAGTACCCATGATTGTGATATGCATCCAATGCATCGATCACAACTCATGCTAGTCTTAATTCATCATTGTTCCCACAATGATAACTGACCAGGGAGTTTAGAATCATTCTATAATGATTCAAGGATAACACCGTAATATAACAAACATGCTAATCATATAACGGAAAAAGTAATGCATT
>NW_010967766.1:18902-19183 GCF_000463585.1 Tarenaya hassleriana | reverse complement strand
AGATTGAATTGTAGATGATTTCGGCTTCTGACTCGGACTGAGTCAAGTGTTGACTCGGACCGAGTCAGTTCGTCAGAATTTGTTAGATGCAATTGTTGCATCGTTTCAAGTGTCTAAGTCGAGATTCTGATTCTACGATATGATCGGAACAGCTTGATTGAACTGACTTGAATTCAGTCAAGATTTCATTGTGTTCAAGTCACATATACCTCATGAAATCTCAAGCTATTACCGCCCATTAGTAGAGCAACTGTCAAGGCCTCGATAATCATGGTTACGGA
>NW_010967766.1:16527-17034 GCF_000463585.1 Tarenaya hassleriana | reverse complement strand
TGGGAAGCGTCCCAGGTTAGCATTTATGAAGATTTGGGGATGCGACGTTTACGTGAAACGTCTGGCTTCTGATAAGCTATCCGCCAAGTCTGATAAATGCATATTTGTGGGTTACCCTAAGGAAACTAAAGGGTACTGGTTCTACAACCCATCTGAGAACAAAGTGTTTGTTGCTCGGAATGGATCTTTCTTGGAGAGAGAGTTCATCTCCAAGAGAGTTATTGGGAGTAGAATAGATCTCGAAGAAGTTCGAGAACCACAAGTAGTCGAGGAACCGAGTGAACAGGGCGAATCAGTTCAACCTGTGTCACAAGTTATTGAGACAGCACCTCCTAGTGAACCTCGGAGATCTGGTAGAATTCGCCAAGAGCCTACAAGATATGGTTTTCTTGTGACTGGAAACGACGAACTCATGTTGTTAGAACATGACGAGCCTACGTCGTATTCAGAGGCTGTGGCGAGTTCCGATTCCGAGAAATGGCACCAGGCCATGGAGTCTGAGATGCA
>NW_010967766.1:11644-15789 GCF_000463585.1 Tarenaya hassleriana | reverse complement strand
GTTATAGAAGCTAACTTGTTTACTTCTACATCCTGGGTATTAGATACCGGATGTGCCTCACACATTTGTGGAAGTGTGCAAGGACTTCGAGGAAGTAGACAATTGGCGAAGGGAGAAGTAGATCTCCGCGTCGGGAATGGAGCAAGAGTTGCTGCATTAACCGTCGGGACTTACGATCTCACTTTACCTTCTGGCCTTGTATTGGAGTTGCATGATTGTTATTTTGTACCTGCCATCGGCAGGAACATTATATCGATTTCATGTTTAGACTCGGATGGTTTCAGATTTGTCATTGAGAACAAATATCTATCCATTTATAGAGGCGATTTATTCTATGGTAAGGGTTACCAGTTTAATGGCCTTTATGTTTTGGAAGATGAACCATCTAGATACAGGTCGATCTATAACGTTAGTACCAAGCGGTTTAAGCCGAACGACTTAAATCCGACCTATCTCTGGCATTGTCGACTTGGCCACATCAACGAGAAACGCATAGCGAAGCTTCATTCTGATGGACTTCTTGATTCTTTTGATTATGAATCGATCGAATCATGCGATTCATGTTTGATGGGCAAGATGACAAAATCTCCTTTTACTAGAAAAGGAGAACGGGCTACGGAGTTGCTAGAACTCATACATAGTGATGTGTGCGGTCCTATGAGCTCGCCCGCTAGAGGGGGTTATCTGTATTTCGTTACGTTTACTGATGATTTCAGTAGGTACGGTTATGTCTACTTGATGAGACATAAGTCTGAAACGCTTGAATTGTTCAAGATTTTCAGAAATGAGGTACAGAACCAACTTGGCAAGACGATCAAGTTGCTTCGATCTGATCGAGGTGGCGAGTATATGAGCCAAGAGTTCACTGACTATCTGGCAGATTGTGGGATTGTCTCACAGCTGACTCCACCTGGAACGCCACAATGGAATGGCGTTTCCGAGAGGAGGAACCGAACCTTATTGGATATGGTACGGTCTATGATGAGTCAGGTCGATCTTCCTAAATCCTTCTGGGGATATGCCTTGGAAACGGCAGCGCTTATACTGAACAACTGTCCAACAAAGTCGGTTAAGAAGACTCCATATGAGATATGGACTGGGAAGCGACCCAGGTTAGCATTTATGAAGATTTCGGGATGCGACGTTTACGTGAAACGTCTGGCTTCTGATAAGCTATCCGCCAAGTCTGATAAATGCATATTTGTGGGTTACCCTAAGGAAACTAAAGGGTACTGGTTCTACAACCCATCTGAGAACAAAGTGTTTGTTGCTCGGAATGGATCTTTCTTGGAGAGAGAGTTCGTCTCCAAGAGAGTCAGTGGGAGTAGAATAGATCTCGAAGAAGTTCGAGAACCACAAATAGTCGAAGAACCGAGTGAACAGGTCGAAACAGTTCAACATGTGTCACATGTTGTTGAGACAGCACCTCCTAGTGAACCTCGGAGATCTGGTAGAATTCGCCAAGAGCCTACAAGATACGGTTTTCTTGTAACTGGAAACGACGAACTCATGTTGTTAGAACAGGGCGAGCCTACGTCGTATTCAGAGGCTGTGGCGAGTTCCGATTCCGAGAAATGGCACCAGGCCATGGAGTCTGAGATGCAATCCATGTACGACAACAAAGTGTGGACTTTGGTCGATTCATTCGATGGTATTAAAACCATTGGATGCAAGTGGGTTTTCAAGAAGAAAACCGACATGGATGGCATCGTGCATACCTATAAGGCACGACTCGTAGCGAAAGGGTTTCGGCAGATTCATGGTATAGACTATGATGAAACCTTTTCACCAGTCGTGATGCTTAAATCCATACGGATTCTGCTGGCCATAGCTGCGTATTATGACTACGAGATATGGCAGATGGACATCAAGACCGCATTCCTTAACGGGAATTTGCTCGAGGATGTGTACATGACACAACCCGAGGGCTTTGTCGATCCTAAGAGTCCGAGGAAGGTGTGCAAGCTTCAGAGATCCATTTATGGACTGAAGCAGGCTTCGAGGAGCTGGAATCTTCGATTTGACGAGGCAGTCAAAACGTTTGGCTTCCTGCAAAACGAAGATGAGCCATGCGTTTACAAGAAGGTCAGTGAGAGCGCAGTGGTCTTCCTTGTACTTTATGTGGATGATATATTGCTCATCGGAAATGACATTCCTACCTTGCAAGGAGTAAAATCCTGGCTAGGATCAGTCTTTTCGATGAAGGACTTAGGAGAAGCCGCCTATATTCTAGGAATCAAGATCTATAGAGATAGATCGAGAAGGCTTCTTGGTCTAAGTCAGAGTACATACATTGACAAGGTCTTGAATCGGTTCAAGATGCAAGACTCCAAGAGGGGTGCCTTGCCAATGGGACATGACGTAGCTCTTAGCAAGACTCAGTGTCCAAAGACACAGGATGAGCAAGAGCGCATGAGTAGGATACCATATGCATCAGCAATTGGATCCATCATGTACGCCATATTGTGTACTCATCCGGATGTATCATATGCATTGAGTATGACTAGTAGATATCAGTCTACACCAGGTGAGGCTCACTGGATTGCGGTCAAGAACATCCTTAAGTACTTGAAAAGGACTAAGGATTTGTTCTTGGTGTATGGCGGATTGGAAGACGAGCTCGCTATAAGTGGTTATACCGATGCTAGTTTCCAAACCAACAGAGATGACTTCAGATCGCAGTCAGGTTACGTTTTCTGCCTAAACGGTGGGGCTATTAGTTGGAAGAGTTCCAAACAACCAACCGTTGCAGATTCGACTACAGAAGCCGAGTACATAGCAGCATCGGATGCAGCTAAAGAAGCTGTTTGGATCAGGAAATTTGTGGGAGACCTGGGCGTCATTCCTAGCATTGCAGATCCCATTGAGTTATATTGTGACAACAATGGTGCGATTGCACAAGCAAAGGAACCCCGGTCACACCAGAGATCCAAACACATACTCAGGCGATTTCACTTGATCAGAGAAATCATCGACAGAGGAGACGTGAAGATAAGCAGAGTGTCGACAGATGATAATATTACCGACCCATTGACGAAGCCTCTCCCTTCGTCAAAACATGATGGTCATGTTAAGGGTATGGGGATTAGATGCTTGTAGGATAGATCATAGAGCATAGTGGGAGATTGTTGGTTGTAATGCTCTAGGATAATCCGTAATATGACATTTTGACTTTGTATTGATTCATTGATTTATGAATGCATTACATTCCCGTTATATGATTGGCATGTTTGTTATATTTCGGTATCCTTGAATCATTATAGAATGATTCTAAACACCCTGGTCAGTTATCATTGTGGGAACAATGATGAATTAAGACTAGCATGAGTTGTGATCGATGCATTGGATGCATATCACAATCATGGGTACTCGTTGTGAACGAGTGACTAGATGACCCGCATGAGATTGTCACATGGACAGAGTCATGACTTGAATCTCATAAAGCGGTTCGTTCTTGGATCCTCAGACCTGAGATGTCTAGAGTATCTGATATGAGGAGTGGCGTGTCTTGACTGCGTCAAACGTCGTCTTTAACCGGATGATCATAACGGCGTTGATCAGATACGTTCACGAATCATATGGAGAGAGTAGACATGCAATATGGGACTTGTCACCTCCTCAATAGAAGAGATATCGCTGGGCCCTCTCGTGGAAGTCGGACTATGAAAATGCGTGGCCACGCTATAGATGAAGTTGCATCTATTTTATTAGTCGATTTGCCAAAACGAGAAAGCAGTTGAACTTGAAGGGTGGCTCAAACCATGCCCTTGTTCAACACATGATATCGTGAGATAAAGGATCAGAACTCGAGCTGTTATTGCCTTGGTTAGATCACCTCTAACTCAATTCTAAATGGGTGGTCATGGCGTCTTGCTAGAGGCTAACCATGACTTGTAGATCGGGAATGGTTCTCGAGGCTGCTGCCACTGCGAATGGGCCTACAGGGTCACACACCAATAGGGATGGACTTATACGTGAAGAATACGAAGAATAGAAACGAGATTTGACCGAAATGAGCATGAAAAGGAGTTTTCAGTGCGTTGGTCCGGAGCTGACCAAGTTTGGTCAGCCCCGGACCAAGTTTGGTCAGTCCGGGAGGTCCGGAAGCTCGGTCCGCGGTCATCTGTCCAGGCCTGGTCCGGCTG
>NW_010967766.1:8164-10887 GCF_000463585.1 Tarenaya hassleriana | reverse complement strand
CTGTATGAGATTTAAGTCATGACTCTGTCCATGTGACAATATCTCATGCGGGTCAACCAGTCACTCGTTACACAACGGGAGTACCCATGATTGTGAAATGCATCCAATGCATCGATCACACCTCATGCTAGTCTTAATTCATCATTGTTCCCACAATGATAACTGACCAGGGTGTTTAGAATCATTCTATAATGATTCAAGGATACCGAAATATAACAAACATGCCAATCATATAACGGGAATGTAATGCATTCATAAATCAATGAATCAATACAAAGTCAAAATGTCATATCACGGATCATCCTAGAGCATTACAACCAACAATCTCCCACTATGCTCTATGATCTATCATACAAGCATCTAATCCCCATACCCTTAACATGACAGAAATAACACTATTCCTTCTTGGGTTTGGGCTTATGCTTAGTGACAACACTTGTCAATTTCCTTTTGCCCTTACCTTTGGAACGCTTCCTCTTGCTGGAACTCTTTCCAACAACCACCATAGCATTCTTCCCTTGGCTCCCAGCTTTCTCTTGGAATGATATATTCAACTGATCAACCATCAATGAATTGTCCATGTCATCTAATTGCTCACGCAATTCCGAAGACATCTTTCCAAGCATCAAGCTGGACACGTCCAGACCATCATCCTCATGCTTCCAATAAGCATCAATGATCGATCCAGAAGCCTTGGTCAGAGGCTTATCCTTCATAAGGATAGATCGCATGGTGAGATTAACCAGATTCCTGCAACAGATATACACTACAGAAAAAGACAAACAAACAGATAGAAAATATGCAAGTCACTTAGTACACTTACTATCACAGATAATAGATGCAATATGACATGCTCCCACTAAGAAAAACACCCTCAATGAGTTTCTAAGTGAGCTAGGATCCATATTTCACATGCTTTTGAGTCAGCTAGGGCATGACGCTCAAAACCATGCTATTTAGGTAGACAACACTTTGTCAATCACATCCTATGTGATTCCTAGATGAGTATGGGATAGTGATACGTTATTACTGCATGTTCCTCATCCCATCCTTACCATTAGGTCCAAGTCCGACTTGATAACCCAATTCAAGCTCAACCATATTTGAGCTATGAGAATCACGATTTCTCCATACTGCCTCACCAAGATAGTCAGGCACGCTCAGCTAGGGCATGACCCGTAACCATGACGATCGAAACCTTGACAATTGCTCTACTAATGGGCGGTAATAGCTTGAGATTAAACATGAGGCTTCATTTGTCTTGAACACCAGGATACCTTGACTGAATTCAAGTCATTCCAGTCAAGTTGTTCTGATCAACTCAGACGAACTACTCTTAGTTCGTTTGAGTCGTCTATGTATAGAATCTCTTGGCCAAACAACATTTGTTTGCCTTAGATTCGACACCAGAACCCTCTCAATATCCTAATTCAGATATTTGATTCGAGACAACAATTGCACAATCAAAACTCTGAATTCTGGATTGTCATCAAGCTTGGTCTTATGTGAGGCTTTGATTCCTATTCTGATAATTGATCCGACACAACGATTGTTCGATCAAAAACCTGAATTTTTGGAATCCCGGATTGCCCGAGGTCTAGACCGACCGTCGGTTTAATTTTTGAAAAATCCGAAAACCGGAACGGACGGTCCAGAAGAGCACGTGGACCGTCCTAGAACGGACGGTCTGCCTCTAACGGTCCGTCCGTTCCCGATCGTCATGGAACGGACGGTCTGCCATCCGTGGACCATCCGTTCCAGACTTTCTGGAACGGATGACCGAATGCAGACCGACCCCGAAGACCGAACGTTCCATCAGACCCAGACCGGACGGTCCAAAGACCAGACCGGACGGTCTGTCGAACGTAATCCGAAATTCTCTTCTGGTCATCGCTGCAGACCGATCGGTCCAACCCTTGGACCGGTCGGTCTGACCTAATTTTGACCTAAAAGAATAAGCGCCGTCATGCGTAGACCGATCGGTCTACACTCTAGACCGGTCGGTCCATGCGATAGACAGACTTCGGATCTCGGTTTTGGGTCCCGTAAACTAGGGTTTTCATCCCCGTTTCGACGCACCATCAAGCCTCCCAAGAACCATAGCTCATCCATGCATCATTCAACAATCAAAATCATCAAACAAGCATAGATCTCATGTTTACATGCATTCTAACCATTAAAACCATGAAAAACATGCATAGATCTATAGTCTACATGCATTATAACAATTAAAATCATGCAAACCTGCAAAGATCTATTGTTCACATGCATCTTAACAATTAAAATCATGCAAACAAGCAACAGGCACGACGATATACAGAGAACCAGGCTCTGATACCACTGTTGGGTTCCCTTCAGGTTCCTAGCATGCGATCTCATCGATCTAGGGTTTGGTTTCTAGGTTTCATGCAGCGGAAGGAAAGATCTAAATCTAGCCAAACGTCACACAAAACCAATTGTGCAATAACCCGAACAATCGTGTATATCGTCGTGGGATTCGAATACTTACCTCGTTCTTTCAAGATCTGGAAGTATCAATCGATCCAGGGCATGTTTTAATCACCAAGAGTTGAAAGCACAACCCCTCTACATGTATCCACACCGACGGGATGAATTCCAACAGTTTGGAACGTATCTGCTAGGATTTATGAAGAGAAAACCGATGTCCTTGACTTGAAATCGATATTCCAATCCGAGCTCGTCTTCCAATCCGCCATATACCA
>NW_010967766.1:2331-7973 GCF_000463585.1 Tarenaya hassleriana | reverse complement strand
CATCTGGAACTCTTCCAGATCGCTCCGTCGCTCTTTTCTCGCGTTGTTCTCTTCACGTGTGATCCATCCCTAATGGTGTGTGACCCTGTAGGCCCATTCGAAGTGGCAGTGGCTTCGGAAACCTTTCCCGCACCACAAGTCATGGTTAGCCTCTAGCAAGACGCCATGACCATCCACCTAGAATAGAGTTAGAGGTGATCTAACAAAGCCAGCATTAGTTCGAGTTCTGATCCTTTGTCTCACGATGTCGTATGTTGAACAAGGGCATGGTATGAGCCACCCTTCAAGTTCAACCGCTTACTCGTCTAGGCAAACCGACTGATAAATTAGATGTACATTCATCTATAGCGTGGCCACGCATTTTCACAGTCCGATTTCCACGAGGGGCCCAGCGACATCTCTCCTTTGTAGGAGGTGACAAGTCCCGTATTGCATGTCTACTATCTGCATATGATTCGTGAACGTATCTGAGCAATGCCGTTATGATCATCCGGTTAAAGACGACGTTTGAAGTAGTCAAGACACGTCACTCCTCATATCAGATACTCTAGACATCTCAGGTCTGAGGATCCAAGAACGAACCGCTGTATGAGATTCAAGTCATGACTCATGTCCATGTGACAATCTCATGCGGGTCATCCAGTAACTCGTTCCAAACGAGAACCCATGATTGTGATTTGCGTCTAATGCATATGATCATAATCATCTATCACACATCATGCTGGTCTTAATTCATCATTGTTCCCACAATGATAACTGACCAGGGAGTTTAGAATCATCTGCAATGATTCAAGGATATTTACCGTAATATAACAAACATGCTAATCATATAACGGGAAAAGTAATGCATTCATAAACTAATGAATCAATACATAGTCAAAATGTCATATCACGGATCATCGTAGAGCATTACAACCAACAAGTTAAGCATACAAGACAACATAGCAAAATAACAACGCACGTCATAGGTCCGAAAATGCAAAGGAAGTGAAAAGGAAAAGGGAAAGAAAAAGGTCCTGATGCAATATCTGGCGACTCTACTGTGTTCCGACGTGGTTGCTCTCCATGTGATCGGTGTCGCCCGGTGGTGGTGGTGAACGGCTGCGAGGTGCCCTCGGTGAGTATGACACATCGGGAAAGTAGGACTGCTGCGGTCCGTTGGTATGGACGGGGTAAGGGTAGTCTGGTGGGAGAGGGACTGGCTGTACGATGTTCTACATACTCGTCACATAGGTAGAATCGTACCGGCGGTTCACTTCCGTCTGGTAGAAGTGGTAATGTCCAAACTGCGTGCGCATAGCCGCTACAGAGTCCTCCAGACTGCCCAAATGATGATCGTATGAGTCCAGCCGGCCATCGATGGTGTCCATGCGATGGCCAACGGTATCAAATCCCTGATTTATAAAATCTCCGAGCTCCCGTATGTCCTCCTGGGATGCTGGTACAAAAGACGAGGAGGCATCCCCAGTATGGTCATGTGTCTGAGGATACTGAGGTGAAGCTCTCTCTCTGCGTCATCGACGGGGTGGTCGCGGTGCAGGTACGGCTGGTGCCTTCTCTCCGTCTACGTGGAACCGCAGGCCCTGTATGGTGAGGGGAGGAAGGGGGTCCATAGGAAGACAAACTGTCCTCTCCCTCTCTTTGGTGTCAATATAGCGCCAGTAAGGTCCTCCGATCGTGCGGGTGTCGATCGCCCTCTTCGCGCTGAGCATGGCGAGACGCAAGTCTGGATACCCTATCGGTTTCTGCCACTGCAAGCCCAGATTGATGCCCACTCTCCTAGCTATCATGGATACTATGCCTCCCTTGTATATGGGCATCCTGGTGGACTGCTTTGCCTCTGATAGCTCGTGAAGGTGGATAGCCACCCTGAGGCTAGGTCAAGGCTAGCCATGCCCCAATCGTCTCCATCGAACGCGTCTCGTAGTGCCCATCTAAGCAGACATAACTCTATGGTCTTGATATTCCCCTGCTCGCCACGAGTAACACACCCGCAATAAACATGTGCATGATACATACTGTGGGGTGTCAAATTCTGGTCGACTTGCTCTTCCCTGTCTCAAACTCGCCTGACCCAATAATGGTCCAGAACTCCTGTAATGCATCAGGGTCGATCGGGGGATGAACCTGTCTTGTCCCTCGTGGGACGCCCAAGATCTCTGCAAAATCCGCCATGGTGAGGCAATGACGACGACCGGCTAGCTGGAACGTCATGTAGCCGCCCTCTACAGACCCATTTCTGGGTAGCCAACATCTGTATGTGGCGAAGAACTCGAGGGTCAGCGTGGTGTGTGTGTCCTCCCATGTCTCGAACAGTCTATCCAGACCCAGCTGGTGGAATAGGTATCGCACGCTCTCATATAGGCCTAGCTGCTCGATCTCACAGCTGATGAACTTAGATGGCGAAGTTTCCATCTGGTTTAGTATCCGATGCAAGCTTTCTTCCTCAGGGGAGAAACCAACTCCGTATGGAGGGACAATGTCATCCTCAACAATGGGCTCGAGGTCAGTAAGCTCTGTGATCGCTCCCTCTGGAATTGGTGGTCCAGTAAACTTCGGGCGCTTGTCTTTGTGAAGTACGGGGGCCATCTGCAAAAAGGAAACAATATGTTCGATTAAGTTCACACGAGTCGAGAAATGGAGAAAAATCATGTATCACCTACATTCGGTCCGAGTCGGAATAAATCTGATCCGTCAGGCCGAAATGAGCGTGAAAAATCAATGTCCGAAGGGTGTGGTCCGACCCTGACCAAGTCTGGTCCGCCGGACCAGAAAAATTCTAGAATTTCAATGTTGGTCCGGAGCTGACCGTGGTTGGTCCACCGGACCAGCTGTCCGCGTGTTCATCTTCTTTCGGCGTTCTGGTCCGGCTGACCCGTAGCTTAGTCTGCCGAATCGGAACTGAGTCATTCGATTTTCGCCATTTTCGAGCTTGGAAGCTCGAAATCGGACCAAATCTCACCCTAAAACTCATAGATCTCGACTAGTCTAGGCCTATCATGCATGAATCTAGCCTTAAAACCTTGAAAACCTGGAAATCTAGGAGATCCGAGTGTTACCTCTTCGGTGAAAATTCGAAAATGGAGAGGGAAGGAGAGAGAGAGAGCGAGAGTCGGGGGAGAGTGGCGAGGTTCCGGCGAGGTGAGGACGCCGACGACAGTGGGTGGCGGCGCGGCGAGCAGAATCGGTGGTTGTGTGCTCCGGCGGAGTGAGCGAGAGAGGGAGAAGTCGAAGGCTTCTTGGTTCGGCGGAGTGGAATGAAGAACGGACCACTCTCCCTCGGACTTACCTTTATGCGACGTGTAGTTGGTCAGCCGTTGTGTAATACCCCGATTCCCGAATAAATCATTTAAATTAACTTCGGGAATAAAATAGGGTAAGACAACTCTAAAAATATAAGGTGATTGGCATAAGAACCGAACCAAGGAATCAACGGGACTCGAACGCGTCGAAAACGTCGAACAAACAAAGGAAAAAGGGCGTAGACCGATCAGTCCAGGGGTAGACCGACCGGTCTAGCGAAAGACGGAGGAAAAGACGAAAAAAAAAACGGTACAGAACGGACGGACTAGGGGGTAGAACGGACGGACCAGGAGGCAGAACGGACGGACCAGAAGGTGGAACGGACGGACTGCCGTTCGCAAAGCGGAACGGACGGTCCAGTGGGTGGAACGGACGGACTGCCCGTTCGCAAAGCGGAACGGACGGTCCAGTGGGTGGAACGGACGGACTGCCCGTTCGCGAAGCAGAACGGACGGTCCAACAGCAGAACGGACGGTCTAGGGTCCTGGGAGCAAAACGCCGAAAAAGGCTGACTTTCTTCCACCTTTCGGCCGCGATTATTGCGCGACATCCGACCCCACGCGCCACCAGCCGCCACCCCTGTCTAGTGCGCAACACGAACGGACCCCTTGACCTGTCCTAGGGCCAGAGACCTCACGAAAATCCGTCGTTTTAACCCCTCCAACAGGTTGAGTCGGTCATCTATGCTCAGAAAACTGGAATTCGAAAAAGAGAGGAAGTGAGAGCGAGAGAAGCAGATTGGAGACAAAACGAGCTCGGAGAATCCTAGAGGGGCGGGCGTAGAAGGTTATTGGAAGGTTTCACGGCGTGAAACAACCCAGAGAGTTCGTACGAGCTCGGAGAAAAACACATCTCACAAGGAATCCGAGGTGAGTGGTTCGGATTGAGTTTGAGAGATTCTATTTTCATGATTTATGGTGTAGACTAGTGATTCTGCAAGAGTTAAGCATCTAGGGATGTTAAGCATTGAGTGGGTAACTATTAAACCTTAAATCGGGCCAGAATTTGGGCAAAAATGGCGGAAATTCAGACGGAACTCGTGAGGAAGACGAAGACCCGAGCCCCAGACCGTCCGGTCTACGACGTAGACCGTCCGTTCTGGGGCATGGCGGAATGAACACGTATAACCAAACTGGAACGACTGATCCTGCATGACCCGGAACGTCCGGTCTAAAACATAAGGGGGAACGGACGGTCTGGCCTAGTGGACCGCCCGTTCTGTACTTGTAGAACGGACGGTCCGAGTGAAACCGGACCGTCCGGTCTGACCCTGTAGAACGGACGGTCTAGGCACTTGGAACAGTGAAAAATCTCAAAATCGCTGGACCGTTCGGTCCACGTAGTGGACCGAACGGACTGGCTGCAACCCCGACTATAGACTCAAATGAATTAAACGGTGTTACGGTGAAAAATGGTATTTAAACGAAATAGGATAAAATAAGGATGAACGAACAGGAAAAAGGTAAAAGTAAATAGAAGAAAGGAATTAAACCGAATGGATACGAAGGGTAGATTTAAGAGAAGTTCTCGGAATTTCGAATTAGAAATAACGGATAAATAATGATGCATGTGATTGAGTGATTAAGGAACCCCGTACTTAGTACCGGTTGACGGCGTGAGTCAATGCTAGTACGGGGATGGGCGGATTTGGAACCAGTGCCGGTTGACGGACTTGGAGTCAGCACTGGATGTTATGTGGTTTCGGTAATAGTACCGGTTGACGAACTTGGAGTCAGTACTATTACCGAAATGGAATACCAGTACCGGTTGACGATGTGGAGTCAGTACTGGTATAGTTGGGTGGACGTTTCTGGAACGGTACCGGTTGACGAACTTGGAGTCAGTACCGTTAAGGAAATGTATAGTGAAGCCAGTACCGGTTGACGGCGTGGAGTCAGTACTGGTGGATCTGAGTGGTCGTCTTTATGATAGTACCGGTTGACGAAGTGGAGTCAGTACTATTATAGGGAAGCAGGGTAAAGTCTAGTACCGGTAGACGAATTGAGTCAGTACTAGATGATACCGAAAGGAACGGTACCTGATAGTGCCGGTGGACGACTTGAGTCAGTACTATCAGGTATCGAAAAATGTGTGAAATAATGGTAATGTTTTAAGAAGATAAATGATAAAGAGTTAAAAAGGATGAAAATGAATTCTTGTATCGAGAGACCAGTTGGCACCGTTCTCCATGAGAATGGGCTCTCCGGGCTCAACCCGGGCTGCTCACTAAGCTTTTGCTTAGCCCTCCGTTGTTGAATTTTTCAGATCCCGAGGAGCACGAGTAGCGCACTGTGGACGACGACAACTGGTGAAGACATCATTTATGTACGGTTAATTAA
>NW_010967766.1:1036-1674 GCF_000463585.1 Tarenaya hassleriana | reverse complement strand
ATTGCTCGAGAGTTTCCTGATGTCTTCCCCGATGACTTACCGGGATTACCGCCAAACCGAGAGGTGGATTTCACCATTGATGTGTTACCAGGAACTGAACCAATCACGAAGGTTCCGTACCGGATGGCACCGACAGAAATGGCTGAGTTGAAGGAACAGTTGAACGAATTGATGGAGAAGGGATTCATACGCCCTAGCGTCTCACCCTGGGGAGCGCCGGTGTTGTTTGTGAAGAAGAAAGATGGGAGCATGAGGTTGTGCATTGACTACCGTGGGCTCAACCAGGTGACTATCAAAAATCGGTACCCGTTGCCGAGAATCGATGAGTTGCTAGATCAACTTCAGGGGGCTAAATGGTTCTCAAAGATTGATCTGCGATCGGGATACCATCAGATTCGGGTTAAGGTCGAGGATATACAGAAGACGGCATTCCGAACTCGATATGGGCACTTTGAGTTTGTGGTCATGCCATTTGGACTCACAAATGCTCCCGCAGTATTTATGCAGCTGATGAATCGCATCTTCATGGATTACCTAGATGAGTTTGTCATCATATTCATCGATGACATTCTTATCTATTCGCCGGACCCTCAGACTCATGAGGATCACTTGCGGAAAACACTGTGGAGATTAAGGGA
>NW_010967766.1:0-453 GCF_000463585.1 Tarenaya hassleriana | reverse complement strand
GCGGTTATAGCATCATATTGGGCATGGATTGGTTGTCGAAGCACCGAGCTCAGATTGATTGTCAGAAGAGAACCATATGGTTTACGGATGCAAGTGGTGGGTTTGAATTTCGGGGAAGAGGAGCACCATCGACAAACCCCATCATTTCGGCACTCAAGGCCGAAAAGATGATCAAAAAGGGGAATGAAGCATTTCTGGTAGTCATCACCGCTACCAAGGAACTGGAACACAAATTAGAGGATACCCCAATTGCTCGAGAGTTTCCTGATGTCTTCCCCGATGACTTACCGGGATTACCGCCAAACCGAGAGGTGGATTTCACCATTGATGTGTTACCAGGAACTGAACCAATCACGAAGGTTCCGTACCGGATGGCACCGACAGAAATGGCTGAGTTGAAGGAACAGTTGAACGAATTGATGGAGAAGGGATTCATACGCCCTAGCGTCTCAC
>NW_010967765.1:0-550 GCF_000463585.1 Tarenaya hassleriana | reverse complement strand
AAACAGAAATAGACAAGGAAAAGGAAGATGAGAGAACCTCACAAATCACTCAGAAAAGTGTATTGCTCAATTTGTATATCACTCAACTCTCCCGTTTCTCCTACGAATCCTTGTGCAAACTAATTAAGGAACTCAATCAGATGTAACAACAATGGAATTCAAACCTCAACTCACTAAACCACGTTGAAAGATGAGTAAGAGTGACTCAAAAAAAATCACAAAATCAACATTCAAAACAACAAAACTCAAATGACTCAGTTGAAACTTCGACTACGACTCAAGCGAAAGTTTTGGACTACGACTCAATGACTCAACGACTCAAAGATGAAAGTTCGACTACAATTCAAATGAAAAACTTTGGACTGCGACTCAACTGATTTTTTTTTACTACGACTCAATGGAAAATACGACTCCGACTCAAAATCAAAATTTTGACTGCGACTTCGACTCAAAATCGAATCAACTTTGCCTTTTTTTCTCTTTGTTTTTTTTTATCTTCGATTTTTTTCAGATTGTATTTTTTTCTTCGATTTTTTTTTGCTTTTTTTTT
>NW_010967764.1:0-551 GCF_000463585.1 Tarenaya hassleriana | reverse complement strand
AGGTGAAATATTTGAAATGAACAACTTTGTTCTATGTACTTCATATGTTCTTTGTCACATACGCCTTGTAGCATGTAGTTGATTCCACGGCCCCAAATCTCGAGGAGCATCGTTCAACGGTATTTCAAGTCCTTCATCAGATTGGAGTACCTGAAGATAAGCTTCAAGATATGATAGAAGTCTGGAACAAGGTATGGAAATTCCCTCCTTCCCTCCCTCTTCACTCTCTCTTCAAGTAGGAGGAGGGAAAACGGTGAATATAAGCAAAAATTGGACAAAAGCTCGGACCTTTTTGCCCGATTCTATCACGACGAATCTTTCTTGAACTTGATTTCGCCTCCCTTTTTCGTTTTTTCTCTTTGGAAAATGTTTAGATTGACTATGAAGAAGAGGAAATGGACAGCAATGTGTACCTAGAAGAGGGTGAAGGTGAAGAAGCAGAGACAATCAGTGTATCAGAAGGTGAAGATAAGGTAGAGGTATCGGCCCAGAACACGAACCAGGATGATGATTGCTCTGACGGGTGGCTACTGTCTGGAGACGACGACGAC
>NW_010967763.1:0-551 GCF_000463585.1 Tarenaya hassleriana | reverse complement strand
AATTTGGTGTAGTTTTTTGTCAAATTAAAAATTCGTTTAGGAAAAGGTCACATTTTGCAAAGTTGATGTAGGAAAATGTCATTTTCCCTATTATTTATAAAAACTAAACTCTATTCTTTTAAACAAAGAAGCTAATCGTATGTTGCAAAACAATTTTTACAAAACTCAGACATGAAAAATCTTCACTATAGAAAATGATTCTCTTATTTGTTTTAAATTTTCACAAATTATTTAAAAAAAAACTTCGATTGCAGTTTGGATTTTCATTGAGAATGGTAAAAACTAAAGAACAAAATAAGGGAAGATTTGCGATTGAAAAAATAACGCCTAATCAGGATCTTAATTATAAACAAGTTTAGATTAATACATAGGACTAGATATTTCTGATCACTTATACAAAATTTAACCAATAACATATGAACTCCAAAATTAAATTGATCTAAACTCTAAACAAATTACTCTAATATACCACAAATTAAACATATATATATGTATGTATATGAATATGTTAAATTCATAATTGCGACCCTAAAACCACAAAAAAAAAAAAA
>NW_010967762.1:0-552 GCF_000463585.1 Tarenaya hassleriana | reverse complement strand
TAATCGAATAAGATTGTTATGTTTGATTATTTCATGCCTCAAGCGGAATTTTTCCTTTGTCATGGATGTTTTACCTTATTTATGTCTTTCGAGCATTCTTTCTTATATGTCATGAAGATCAGCTCTTCTTGTGGTTGATGTAATAGGAGGAACCATACGAGCTTGTTGGCGCAACTGTTTCCGACCCCTTGGACGATTACAAAAAAGCTGTGGCTTCCATCATTGAAGAATATTTCAGCACCGGTGATGTGGAGGTGGTAGCGTCTGATCTTGGAGAACTAGGTTCAAGTGAATATCATCCATACTTCATCAAGCGGCTCGTCTCAGTGGCTATGGATAGACATGACAAGGAGAAGGAAATGGCATCGGTCTTGCTTTCTGCATTGTATGCTGATGTCATCAATCCCGACCAGATCAGAGACGGGTTTGTCTTGCTTCTCGAGTCAGCTGATGACTTTGCGGTGGATATACCCGATACTGTTGATGTCCTTGCTCTGTTCCTTGCACGTGCTGTTGTGGATGACATCCTTCCACCAGCTTTCCTTCCTAGGG
>NW_010967761.1:0-234 GCF_000463585.1 Tarenaya hassleriana | reverse complement strand
ACCGAGTCCACCTGGAAACGGACCGGATCCACTTCAGACACGGGCCAGGTAAGTTCATCTGGATCCGGACCGAGTCCACCTGGAAACGGACCGGATCCACTTCAAACACGGGCCAGGTAAGTTCATCTGGATCCGGACCGAGTCCACCTGGAAACGGACCGGATCCACTTCAAACACGGGCCAGGTAAGTTCATCTGGATCCGGACCGAGTCCACCTGGAAACGGACCGGATCC
>NW_010967760.1:0-552 GCF_000463585.1 Tarenaya hassleriana | reverse complement strand
ATTATTAGAAAGCTTTTTCTAATATCTATGCATAGAAACCATAATCGCGCAGATCTAATATTTGAACAAAACGTTATGAGCACATTGAGACAACACATGGATCGAATCCCTACATATCGATAAAAATCGGTATATATCTCTCGGTGGATAATACGATGATCTGAAAATCGATCCAAATTACTATGCATCGTCCGGTAGATGATCTGTACTTCAGAAGTCAACTCGAATTCTAGCCATCGCCAAATGGTCAACAATTTGAGCCAAATAACCATCCATGCCGGATGAGCTCGTCGATTGTTGACTGATCATATTATTAACTTCATAACTTTCATAAAACATGTCCAACAAAATCTTTCTTTGTATCATTAGAAAGCGTTTTCTAATAGCTACGCATAGAGTCTATAATCGCGTAGATCTAATATATGGGCAAAACGTTATGAGCATATTTAGACAACACATTGACGAAATCCCTACATATCGATAAAAATCAATATATATCTCTCGGTGGATAATCCGTTCATCTGAAAATCGACCCAAACTACTATGCATCAT
>NW_010967759.1:0-552 GCF_000463585.1 Tarenaya hassleriana | reverse complement strand
CGATTCTTCTTCATGTTGCGACAGATTTTTCGGTCGCAAATTACAGTTTTTCTTGTAGTGTCTCGTGGAAGTCGAACTATAAAAACGCATGGCCACGCTATAGATGAAGTTGCATCTATTTTACTAGTCGATTTGCCAAGACGAGAAAGCAGTTGAACTTGAAGGGTGGCTCAAACCATGCCCTTGTTCAACTTATGATATCGTGAGACAAAGGATCAGAATTCGAGTTGTTAATGCCTTGGTTAGATCACCTCTAACTCAATTCTAAATGGGTGGTCATGGCGTCTTGCTAGAGGCTAACCATGACTTGTGGTTTGGAAAAAGTTCCTAAAGTCACTACCACTTAGAATGGGTCTACATGGTTACACACCAATAGGGATGGACTTATACGTGAAGAATACGAAGAATGAAAACGAGATTTGACCGAAACGAGCATGAAAAGGATTTTTCAGTGCGTTGGTCCGGAGCTGACCAAGTTTGGTCAGCCCCGTACCAAGTTTGGTCAGTCCGGGAGGTCCGGAAGCTCGGTCCGCGGTCATCTGTCCAGGCCTG
>NW_010967758.1:47337-48948 GCF_000463585.1 Tarenaya hassleriana | reverse complement strand
GGTAGCCTACAAATAAACACTTATTAGATTTGGAGGATAACTTATCAGTCATCTGACGTTTCACGTAAGCGTCGCAACCCCAAATTCTGACAAACGATAACGCGGGACGCTTCCCCGTTCATATCTCATATGGTGTCGTTTCAGCCAACTTCGTTGGACTCCTATTCAGCAGGTACGCAGCGGTCTCTAAAGCATAGCCCCAGAAGGACTTCGGAAGATCTGTCTGACTCATCATAGACCGAACCATGTCTAATAGTGTTCGGTTCCTCCGTTCAGACACGCCGTTGCATTGTGGCGTTCCAGGAGGAGTTAATTGTGATACAATGCCACAATCAACCAGATAGTCAGTGAACTCTTGGCTCATATACTCGCCACCACGATCGGATCGAAGTGTCTTGATCGTCTTGCCAAGCTGGTTCTGTACTTCGTTTCTGAAAGCCTTGAACATTTCAAGTGTTTCAGACTTATGTCTCATTAAATAGACATAACCGTATCGACTGAAATCATCAGTGAACGTAACGAAATACAGAAAACCTCCTCTAGCTGGACAGCTCATTGGTCCGCATACATCACTATGTATCAGGTCCAATAACTCTGTCACTCTCCGTCCTTTCCCTTTGAAAGGATGCTTCGTCATCTTGCCCATCAAACAAGACTCGCATGATTCAAGAGACTCAAAGTCAAATGAATCCAGAAGACTTTCAGAATGAAGTTTCTGTATGCGCTTCTCGTTTATATGGCCTAGACGACAATGCCAGAGGAAGGTTGGGTTTAAGTCGTTCGGCTTAAACCTTTTAGCACTCACGTTATAGATGGATGAAGTTTAGTTTGAAGGCTGATCATTCAAGACGTATAAACCATTAACTAGATAACCATTACCATAGTAAATATCGTCTCGATAAATCATCAAACTCGAGTTCTCAATCACAAATCGAAAACCATCCAAATCCAGACAAGAAATAGAAATAATGTTTCTGCTAATCGCAGGAACATAGTAACAATTACTAAGCTCTAAAACAAGTCCAGAAGGAAGATGCAAATCGTAAACGCCAACACACAATGCAACAACTCTTGCTCCATTTCCGACGCGTAGATCCGCTTCTCCCTTAGCCAGCATCCTACTTCTTCTTAGTCCATGCACATTTCCACAAATGTGTGAGGCACTTCCGGTATCCAATACCCAAGAAGATATAGTACAGATGTTAGCTTCTATAACATGAATACCTGAGGCAGAAGCTTCACCAAGCTTCTTATCCTTCAGATCCTCCAAGTAAAGGTGACAATTAAGCTTCCAGTGTCCAGACACTCCGCAGTAATGACAATCACCCTTATCGGGCTTAGACTTAGGCGTAGAGGGAACCTTTGCCTTTTTCGCCACCTTCTTTTTGGCTTTACCCCGCCGCTTCTTGCTGGAGTTTTTCTCAACAGCAAGCACAGTCTTGGGCACCACAATATCCTGCTCGGCCGATTTCAGCATCCCATGCAGTTCGGCTAAGCTCTTAGTCATCCCGTGCATATGGTACTGCATTACGAACTGGTTATAGTCCTCGGGTAATGACATCAGGATCAAGTCTGCAACCAAGTCAGCATCGAAGTTCACTCCCATACGCT
>NW_010967758.1:34902-41867 GCF_000463585.1 Tarenaya hassleriana | reverse complement strand
ATCATCAAACAATGACAACACAGATGTAAAGATAAGCTATATTCCCATAAAGAAAACTAACCCTACAATAATTTTCTCTATGGGACTAAGATCCGTATTTCACACAAGAATAAATTGTTACACCTATCCTTATGCTATTTAGGTAGACATCTAATGTCAATCATATCTAATATGACTCTTAGATCTTTTATGAGACTATGATATCAAATATCATTGCATACTCGTCTCATCTGTACCATTAAGTCTCAAGTCAAAACTTGACAACTTAACCCAAGATAAACCATATTCAAGCTGCAGGAACCACGATTTCCTACCCTGCCTCACAAAGATAATCCGACACGCTCAGCTTTGGCATGACCCGTGTTACGGATGATCAATGCCTTGACAGGCGCTCTAGTAATGGGAGGTACACACTTAGCATTACATGAATAAGGGATTTTCCGAAACCGCACCTAGATCAAGCATCTACTTTCAAGCTATGAGAACCACCATTTCTCCATCTTGCCTCACCAAGATAATACGGCACACCCAGCTTTGGCATGGCCCATGACACGTACGATCGAGGCCTTGACAAGTGCTTTACTCATAGAGCTCCTAGATCTAACCGGTTTCTGTGCAACGATTGTACATATCAAGGATCAACAATTATTCCTTGATCAGATGTATTACATAATCTGAATAGACCATCCATTCGATTATGTAATCCCAATCCCGGAGCTCCCACTAAATCAAGTATATCTAATATCTCGATTAAGTTACATGCATTCATTCACTAGGGACCATCCATAAGAATAAATCATGTCTATATGAGTGAAATTTTCGGAATCTGGACTGCGGACCGTCCGTTCTGGAGGTAGAACGGACGTTCCAGGCTGGCAGAACGTTCGGTCTCGACTGCAAAAGCCAGAACGGACTTTCCGCCTAGTAGAATGGACGTTCTGCATGGCAGAACGGACGGTCCAACCTTCCGTTCCGTGCCAATCAGTCTGTCACCCTTGGGCCGTCCATTCCGGCTTACCAGAACAGACGGTCTAGGGTAGATCTCCGTGATCAGATCACGTTTCCCCGCGTTCTCAGCCCCGATCAGACCCGAAACTGATCCGAATTCTTCTGTACACCCAAAATTCGAACTCCTGCACTCTATGCAACATGAAACATGCAATCTACACTAGATTCAATCATCAAACATGCATAGATATCAAAGCAAACATGGATTCAAACAATTCAAATCCTAAAACATGCGTGATCGGGTTCTACGAAATCAAAACAGAGCAACCAGGCTCTGATACCACTGTTGGGTTTCCTGGGATCTCATGAGCGAATCTAATTCCTAAGAGATCGATTCTAGAGTTTGCGCAGCGGATATAAAACAAAAATTTTAATGAAACCCTAGAACCATGCTACTATTGAATCATAGAAACGTTAGAACGCTTACCTCAATCGATCCGGGGCCTGTATCAATCGAAGAACACGTCTGATCACGAAAGGCAGGAAGAATACCTCGCCCTCTACACGTATCCACACTTCAGGATGGATTCCAACGATTGGAACTTGTCTGCTAGGACTCGAATCTTCTATCCGATTTGTGCTTTGAGAAAAACGGACTTTGATCACACTCTCAAGCTCTTGGATCTCACCAAAAGTCTGCTCAAAGTGTTCTCTAGTCGGCTCCCCTCTATTAGGGTGTTTAATCTCCTTCTTATAAAGTGATTTAACCCTAATTCGGTTTAATTTTGGAAAATCTGAAGCCCGGAACGGACGGTCCATAAATACATGCGGACCATCCGTGCCAGTATGTAGAACGGACGGTCTGTCCTTAGTGGAGTCCCAGTCTCTTGGAACGGACAATCCGTTCTGGACCGTCGGGTCTGGCTCGGTGGACCGTCCGTTCTGGACTTCTGGTTCGTCCGTTCCAGACCCTTCCGTCTTGGTTTTTCCGTCGTTTCTCTCATGCGTTTTGTCCTTCCCTGCGTGTGTGACCCTGTAGGCTCATTCGATATAGCAGTATAGTCCGAAATCTCTATTCCGGATATACAAGTCATAGGCGGTCTCTAGCAAGACACTATGACTATCTATCTCGAATAGAGTTTGTTCGTGATCATACGAACTCCAATGATGATTCCGGATGATGATCCTTTTGTATCGCGATATCATGTGTCGAACATAAGGCATGGACAAGCCACCTTATCTGATTCGACCGCTTTCTCGTTCTGGCCACACATTTCTACAGTCTTGCTCACACGAGGGGCCCAGCGATATCTCTCTCTTTTACGAGGTACAAATCCCTGTCTTGACTATCTACAATCCAGTACATGATTCGTTTCGTACCTGATACACGCCTTTATAATCCTCCTTTTACGCAGGACGTTTGACGTAATCAAAGCACGCAACTCCTCATGTTGGATTCCGTAGATATCTCAGGTCTTAGGATCCAATCATGGAACCGTCATATGAGATTCAAGTCATGACGCTAGTCCATGTGACAATCTCATGCGGGTCAGTCCAGTATTCCGTTCTGCAACGAATACCTATGATTGTGATCGTATCCAATACCTATGATCATCTATGTGATCATCAATCACACATCATACTAGTCTTATTATGTCGTTATTCCCATAACGACACAAGAGTAGGGAGTTTAGTATCATTCATAATGATACATGGATTTCATAACACATCTAGCATGCAAGAACATGTAATGAATAAAATACTCTTATAAAAACACATAGAAAGTATCAATACATCGAATGTATCTGAACAAAGCTCATAATCAGTACATCATAGAGCACTAAACCAACAGTCCTGGGGAATGTACAGACGGTATGATGCTAAAAATTCCACTGCCAGCTGCCTGTATGTGGATTTGCGAGCTTCGAGGATGCTGAGCCATCCTAGTTGGTCGCATAAGCCGTGGACCTGCTCGTAGAATCCCAACTCGATGATCTCCTCGTCTGGGAATTTCGTATAGTAAACCAGGTTGGAGTAATAGGCTGCTGACTGCTGCATGCCGGGGACTGGTTAGCCTATTTCTAGGTCTTTATTGATTCTAGATCTTTGCTTGTGTTTAGATAGAGTCGTGCTTTTTAGAGTCTTTTAGGTTTTTAGGTTTTTCGGTTTTTGCTTTGGTTTTTGTTTTCTTTTTCTTTTTGGTTTTCGTTGGCTTTTGTGGATTCACTTGGTCTCGAGTTCTTCTTCTTTTTTTTTGCGGTTTGCAGGGTTCTAGTGCATGACAAGGATACGAATCGTCGTAACACAGGGTCGAACACAAGGATCGGTAGCTAAATCTAAATCCTAATCGAAACTAAATCGAAAGCAAGCAAGTGGAAGTAGCGTGATGGAAGTGTTATGGACTCAAAAGAAAGTAAAATAGCAAAACAAATAAAATGTGTAACTAGCAAGCAAAGATGACCGTGGGTGTCGGGACCGTATTCGCGTGTATGGGTATATGTTAAGTATGCGAGAATCACGATATTGAATTTGTATTCGGGAATCATCAAGCAACAAAGATAGAGAAATCACCTCCCGACATATAACTCACTCTCTAAAGTTCTCTAAATCCATATCTCTATGTGATTTATCAAACTAGATGCATGAAGAACGCTATCACCAACCCTAGATTGATCAAACCATATTCCTATGTGAATAATACGATCTATTCTATCGATTTTGTTCCGAAACTAAACTCATATTCCTATGTAGTTCATAATCTAAAACAATTAATCAAGGGGTCAGCAAACACCAATTGACATAAAGAGCAAATCGATAAAACCGAAATAAATCCAAATCGCAACAAAGTTAGGGTTCAAACATACCCAAAACACAAACGAATCCCTAACCCACAGCCGTGGATCTAGTCACGGTTCATGGAAAAACACAGAATAAAACCGGAAACAGAAACTAAAGAGGGAGAAGAAAGACTCATGGCAACAGCAATGCGATCTTCACGTTCCGACTATCCGTCTTCTTCCCGAAATCCCGTAAACTCTTATTTCTCTCACCAAAGCTCTCCAAAGTCTGAATGCTCCTCTTGGACGTGTGTAGGCTCCTTAGATAAACCCTAGACGGCGCTCCCGAAGTCATATTCCCATTCAAATTCTGAAAAATTCGAATCTAGGGATTTTCTGGGTTTTGACTCGACCGAGTCAGAACTTTGACTCGACCGAGTCAAAACGGGCTCCAAACAATTTCGGCCCACCCCAGTCTTCTGACTCGGCTCTTCTGACTCGGGCATGTTGACTCGGGCATTTTGACTCAGGCATTTTGACTCGGTCTCTTCGTAACAGGTTTGGAATGGACCATCTTCAGCATGTTGACTCGGCCCACTTTCCACAGTTGACTCTAGCCGAGTTAAGGTAGGAAGTTCTTGACGCATTTCATCCTTTTAGCTCCAGATTGCTCCCATTTTGGTCTAAATCTCATCCAAGACCTGTAATCCTATAAAAACACAACCAAACCGAGTTTTGTATCCTAACACGCCTATAATGCCTACAAATGTATGTGATCCTCGTATAAATCCTATAAAACCGTTCGGAAAATATAGAGAAAAATATGAGTTATCATATATGCATCCAATGCATTGATCACACCTCATGCTTGTCTTAATTCATCATTGTTTCCACAATGATAACTAACCAGGGAGTTTAGAATCATTCTCTAATGATTCAAGGATACCGAAATATAACAAACATGCCAATCATATAATGGGAAGAGTAATGCATTCATAAACCAATAAATCAATACAAAGTCAAATGTCATATCACGGATCATCCAAGAGCATCACAACCAACATATATGTCAAGAATAATCAGACTTTGAATTGATAAGAAATCGAATTGCATTTTGCTTCTTCTTCATGGTGTGTCCGAGAGTATCACCTCCTGCGCATGTGTGTGTGTGTCACCCTTGTGCAAGGTCAAACTATGGTGGATTTGAGGTTGCTTTGGCTCCTTTGAATCCTCTTTTATACTCCTACCTCTCAGCACAAATTGGGAATCATCCGAGTGTCCTTTGGCCTGGAATTTCCTTTCCATCTTTCACCTAAACTGAGTGCTCTCGAGTCTCTGTTTTAGTCCGATTTGCAGATTGTTTTTTAGGGATTTTGAGAGCCCTTTGGCCTAGTTTTCCTCTTAAATATATATTTAGAAATACCTTAGTGAGTCTACAAGTGTCCTCTGGTCTTGAACTAGTTGGATTTGTTGTCCAAAGGCAACAATAAATCACGCACGTACAAAACGCAATTCACTGAAGGATTCGAGTGAGACTTTTTTTTCCCTCCGTACGTGTATCATTTTTGGTATCAGAGCTCGGTTCAAGGACCACCCAAAGGTAAAATTATTCTCTTTGTATGTTACATTCATTTTAATCAGATTTCACCTTTTGTATTTGAAGAAAAACCGAAAAACGCATAAACAATCCCAGAGGTGAAGAGATAACGATATATCTCTTCCTATTTTGTTTTTGCTTTGAGTTTCTTTTTGTATTTTTTTTAATTAACCTATATTTGAGGGAAAAAAAGAATAATATTTAGAGAAGGAGATGAAAGCCACGTAACCAAGTTGTAAGTCCTACGAAGTATTCAAGCACGATTAACTCGGCTTGAAGAAGAACGTATGCAACTAAGGCCCGACAAAACAAACAGCCATTTCTATGAAAGGTCAACGAATTTAGATTTCAACGAACAATGTTTTAAAGATCCACATCCAAGAAGTAGATCAGTACATGACTGTGGACGACTCAAAGAAGAAGATAAGGTAACAAACATCATCTTAGAGCCACAACACATCCAAAAGTGTCGAGGTAACAAATCTGATTTTAAACCTCTTACTTTTGCGGGACAACGTAATCCGGATGCTTATCTCGAATGGGAGAAGCAGATGGAGAAAATATTTGAAGGGTATGCAGGGTCGAAGCATAATAACGTGCAATATGTCACAAGCTAACTCAGTGGGCATGCATTGAATTGGTGGAAGCGAGAAGAGACCGAACGATGATGTGTACATTTTGAACTGATCAAAACATGGATGGAGATGAAATTCTTAATGCGTAAAAGGTATACACCTCAACAACATTGTTCTGAATTTCCATCTTGACGCCATAATATCATATAGGAATAAAGACCGATCGAACGTCGCATTATGGGACTCTAGAAATGAAAGAGCCCTATCCCATTCCATGGAAGGGGTTTTGACCAAGCTAGGACTAAACATGGAGAAGAATATGAAGTACTCGTCCAATACATTAGTGAGTTTCAATCAAGACACCAATCTGATCATGGACACGAAAAACGACGACGAGGCAACACTTGGACCTCTGTAGAGCAAGTTATTGATGTCACAACATGAGTACCTCATCCGGACTTCTCCTTTAACGCTCCAATTAGCTCCTTTTCGAGTCCAATCATCTCTGAAACCTGTAACTCTGCAAAACTAGAGCACAACCGGGTTTTGTTTCCTAACAAGCCTAGAATGCCTATGAATGCATGTGATTATCCTATAAAACCTAGACAAACTCTCACCAAAATATAGAGAAGAATAGGAGTTATCAAATCGCCTAGAATGCCTATGAATGCATGTGATTATCCTATAAAACCTAGACAAACTCTCACCAAAATATAGAGAAGAATAGGAGTTATCAAATCCCCCCCGACTTAAACCTTTGCTCGTCCTCGAGTAAAGAACGAAGGAATAAAATCTGCAAAACATGGAATGACGAACATCAAATAGCATCATCATGAAACTCAAAAGCGAAACATCCATCCAATGCTAGTTTCCCGAGAATCGTACCCAAACCGGTTTACTATGATCTTTCTACCAAAGACTAATCTACCTAGCCATGGGATTTTTATTGTCACCTAGAACCCGTTAGAATCTCTACAACTCACCAAGCCTATTTCCGAACCTATCCTTATCTCAACTTAGCCTTTTCAATCTTAGTTCTACTTCGTACCTGGATTTTTACCTTTCTGT
>NW_010967758.1:32390-34435 GCF_000463585.1 Tarenaya hassleriana | reverse complement strand
TTTTTTTTTCTTTTCTTCTGTATTTTTTTTCTTTTTATGCGATGTCCGACCCACAACTTAGACCCAAACCATCAATCGATGCACTCATGTCCTCGAACGATTTTCGTTGACGAGATTTTGATAGCGGAGTGTCAAGATGCTTTATTTTCCCAAGGCATTTGTTGAACTAGATTTCATTGACCTGCAAGACTCGGAAAAAGTTCTAAAAGAAACATATAACCTGGATATAGTCGTTTCAACTCCGTAGGTTCCAAATAACAACCCTATCCCACAAACTTTATATAGAAAGTCTGGATAACTATCAATTCGACACGGTTCAACCACGTTCTACAAAGTCACTAGATCATCAAGATATTTCTACTTTATCATCCCACAAATCTTCCAAATGATGTTCAAAACGGGTTTTCGAGGTATGCACGTGAACCTATATGATCCTAAATCTATATGATCAAATGCAACCATGCAAACCTAACAAAAATCATCTATATGGAAAAAAAGGAAAAAGAAAACGTGAATGCAACTAATGCAAAGTGATATGCAAAAGTGAAAAATTTTCCTAAGTCTATATGCCATGATAAAATGCACCTAAACTAAATGCAATCCTAAGTAGATAGGCCTGAATGTGTGAAGGATCTATCCACCCCCCAGACTTGAACCATACACCGTCCACGATGTAGACTCTCGCCCGAAAAAGTAGAATCGAAAACAACGTGTGGAAAGGACCAATAAGAGAGATAGAGAAGGCTTAGCTCTGCGGAATTCGTTCGCTCGCAATGAAGTTAACTCACGTCAAACGCAAGAGCTCTCACAAACTCTGTAAACTGGAACCTATCAAACGTTGTCTCTCGGAAGTCGATGCTCATCTCTCGTGTGCCGGTGTAAACGCTCATAGAAAAACAAACGTTATCCGAACAAAAGCATAATAATAGCAATGCATTCCGAAGGATCCAAAATACAATCATGGTCTCCACTACCTATGCTACAACGAAAAAGAAAAAGAAAAGTTACCTAGTGCTCGGGTTGCCTCCCGAGAAGCGCTTGTTTAACGTCATTAGCTCGACCTATCTTGCTCAAATGATGGGAGGGTCTAAGAGGCGAAGATAATCGATCTTTCGCCACCCTAGATGTTGAGCGTTAAGCGCATCTTTTAGACCTCGTGGATGCTTGAGCCTTCTATCCTTCTTGGGTTTCCAAACTTGTGACGGAGGTGGATCTTGTCGACGTTTGAGCGATGATTTTGCTCGTTACGATCCTCTCTTGCTCATTACCCGTACTCGACAACCTGTAATAGAAGGTTCAAACACAGATATAGGATTATGAGCGGGATATGTACCTCTCTCCAATGATGGTCCTGTGTTCCTATATGTGTATGTGTGTTCCTTTGTTCTAAGCCTTTGAGGTAGGGGCTTCAATTTCACCTTTGGGGCATTCTCTAGACTCCAATCCGCTTTATTCAGCGTCCCCGTGTTAGGTGGTGGCTCTCTGGTCTCTAGAACGTCTTTATGTTGGTTTAGTGCTCTATCGGAGACGTTCATAGAAAAATCGGACGTGTCGATTTAAAAAACGTCCGATTTGCTCAGAGACTGGATCCGGTCCGATTCCAGGTGGAATCGGTCCGTTTCTAGTTTGTCTTCGCAAGACCGTGTTTGGATCCGGTCCGTTTCCAGGTGGAATCGGTCCGGATCCACCTTCTGTAAAAATCCATCTTCGGAGGCACTTTGGATCCGGTCCGATTCCAGGTGGATTCGGTCCGGATCAAGCTTCTGTAAAACTCCAATTTCGTCCGATCCTTCGTTCAATGCTCGCGTAAGCTCCCGGATATCCTCCCAATTGTTGTATATGCTCTCTTTCGACGCAAGGAGAGATATCTCTAAAGGATCGACTTCCCAAAACTGATCGAAGACTTCTTGAGTGAGGATTTCATGCACATCGACATAGCATGCTGAATCGGTGGTGGATGGCTGCTTCATGTTGTGATCTAAGGTGAACTCCACAGTCTCGTCACCTATCTTCATCGTAAGACGACCAACACGAACATGAACCAC
>NW_010967758.1:31323-31972 GCF_000463585.1 Tarenaya hassleriana | reverse complement strand
TCATGTTGAGGAACCCATAAGACTGGAACGGACGGTCCACTAATGCAAAATGTCCAGTTCTACTTGCTGGAACGGACGGTCTGCGTGCATTTCTAGACCGTCCGTTCCGGGCTTCAGATTTTCCGAAATTAAACCGAATTAGGGTTAAATCACTTTATAAGAAGGAGATTAAAAAACCCTAATATAAGGGAGCCGACTTGAGAACACAAAAGGCAGACTTTTGGTGAGATTTAAGAGCTAGAGAGTGTGATCAAAGTCCGTTTTTCTGAAAGCA
This sequence comes from Tarenaya hassleriana, assembly GCF_000463585.1. Lineage (NCBI taxonomy): Eukaryota > Viridiplantae > Streptophyta > Magnoliopsida > Brassicales > Cleomaceae > Tarenaya > Tarenaya hassleriana. The sequence continues at coordinate 31,698 of NW_010967758.1, read as the reverse complement.
CAAATCGAATAGAGATTCGAGTCCTAGCAGACAAGTTCCAATCGTTGGAATCCATCCCGAGGTGTGGATACGTGTAGAGGGCGAGGTATTCTTCCTGCCTTTCGTGATCAGACGTGTTCTTCGATTGATACAGGCCCCAGTCGATTGAGGTAAGCGTTCTAACGTTTCTACGATTCAAACTCTACCACCAGAGTCTGCGGCCAATGCCACGGGAGCCGTCAAGGATGCTTGGTTGAAGCATCAGTCTGACGACAATGAGATCTCCTGTCTCATGTTGGGAAGCATGGCCCCGAATTCCTGGGATCTCTAGAGCGAATCCTATTCCTAAGAGATCGATTCTAGGGTTTGCGCAGCGGATATAAAACAAAAATTTAA
>NW_010967758.1:20498-25132 GCF_000463585.1 Tarenaya hassleriana | reverse complement strand
CTACTTGCTGGAACGGACGGTCTGCGTGCATTTCTGGACCGTCCGTTCCGGGCTTCAGATTTTCTAAAATTAAACCGAATTAGGGTTAAATCACTTTATAAGAAGGAGATTAAAAAACCCTAATATAAGGGAGTCGCCTTGAGGACACAAAAGGCAGACTTTTGGTGAGATCCAAGAGCTAGAGAGTGTGATCAAAGTCCGTTTTTCTGAAAGCACAAATCGAATAGAGATTCGAGTCCTAGCAGAAAAGTTCCAATCGTTGGAATCCATCCCGAGGTGTGGATAGTGTAGAGGGTGAGGTATTCTTCCTGCCTTTCGTGATCAGACGTGTTCTTCGATTGATACAGGCCCCGGATCGATTGAGGTAAGCTCCCGAATATCCTCCCAATTGTTGTATATGTTCTGTAAGGCTCCAATTTCGTCTGATCCTTCGTTCAATGCTCGCGTAAGCTCCCGGATATCCTCCCAATTGTTGTATATGTTCTCATTTGATGCAAGGAGAGATATCTCTAAAGGATCGACTTCCCGAAACTGATCGAAGACGTATTGAGGTAGGATTTCATGCACATCGACATAGCATGCTGAATCGGTTGTTGGTGTAATGCTCTACGATGATCCGTGATATGATATTTTGACTATGTATTGATTCATTGGTTTATGAATGCATTACTTTTCCCGTTATATGATTAGCATGTTTGTTATATTACGGTGAATATCCTTGAATCATTGCAGATGATTCTAAACTCACTGGTCAGTTATCATTGTGGGAACAATGATGAATTAAGACCAACATGATGTGTGATAGATGATTATGATCATATGCATTGGATGCAAATCACAATCATGGGTTCTCGTTTGGAACGAGTTACTGGATGACCCGCATGAGATTGTCACATGGACATGAGTCATGACTTGAATCTCATACAGCGGTTCGTTCTTGGATCCTCAGACCTGAGATGTCTAGAGTATCTGATATGAGGAGTGACGTGTCTTGACTGCGTCAAACGTCGTCTTTAATCGGATGATCATAACGGCGTTGCTCAGATACGTTCACGAATTATATGCAGATAGTAGACATGCAATACGGGACTTGTCACCTCCTACGTAGGAGAGATGTCGCTGGGCCCCTCATGGAAATCGGACTGTGAAAATGCATGGCCACGCTATAGATGAATGTACATCTATTTTATCAGTTGGTTTGCCTAGACGAGTAAGCGGTTGAACTTGAAGGGTGGCTCATACCATGCCCTTGTTCAACATACGACATCGTGAGACAAAAGGATCATAACTCGAACTATGGCTGGCTTTGTTAGATCACCTCTAACTCTATTCTAGGTGGGTGGTCATGGCGTTTTGCTAGAGGCTAACCATGACTTGTGGTTCGGGAAAAGGGTTTCCGAAGCCACTGCCACTTCGAATGGGCCTACAGGGTCACACACCATTAGGGATGGATCACACGTGAAGAGAACGACGCAAGAAAGGAACCACGGAACGAGCTGGAAGGGTTCCAGACGGCCAGACCGTCCGTTCCAGGCCTGGAACGTGGAACGGACGGTCCAGCCATGATTGGTCCGTTCGTTCCGCTGAGGAACGGACGAACCGTTTCGCAAGTGCCAGACCGTCCGTTCCACACCTGGAACGGACGGTCCAGGCATCAAGACCGTCCGTTCTCCGAGGAAAAGAGGAACGTTCGTTCCGCATAGAAAGTCAGATCGTCCGTTCCAGACCTGGAACGGACGGTCCAGACGTTTAGACCGTCCGTTCTACGTTATATAACGGACCGTCCGTTCTGCGTAGAAAGTCAGAACGTCCGTTCCAGGCCTGGAACGGACGGTTCGACTTACGTGACAGTTTTCGGTTTTTCGCGTTTTAAGGGTTTTGGGCAATTCTAATTAATATTGTGAGCCGCCATAAACCCTAATAATGAACCTCAGACGTCCTAGACACTTCCTAGAGTTTTGGAGAAGTTTTCTCTTGAGTTCTAGTGATTGGAATATCGATTCCAAGTCAAGGACATCGTTTTCTCTTCACAAATCCTAGCAGATACGTTCCAAAGTGTTGGAATTCATCCCGCCGGTGTAGATACGTGTAGAGGAGTTGTACTTTCAACTCTTGGTGATTAAAACAGGCCCTGGATCGATTGATACTTCCAGATCTTGAAAGAACGAGGTAAGTGTTCGAATCCCACGACGATATACACGATTGTTCGGGTTATTGCACAATTGGTTTTGTGTGACGTTTGGCTAGGTTTAGATCTTTCCTTCCGCTGCGTGAAACCTAGAATCCAAACCCTAGATCGATGAGATCGCATGTTAGGAACCTGAAGGGAACCCAACAGTGGTATCAGAGCCTGGTTCTCTGTATATCGCCGTGCCTGTTGCTTGTTTGCATGATTTTAATTGTTAAGATGCATGTAAACAATAGATCTTTGCAGGTTTGCATGATTTTAATTGTTAGAATGCATGTAGACTATAGATCTTTGCATGTTTTTCATGGTTTTAATGGTTAGAATGCATGTAAACATGAGATCTATGCTTGTTTGATAATTTTGATTGTTGAATGATGCATGGATGAGCTATGGTTCTTGGGAGGCTTGACGGTGCGTCGAAACGGGGATGAAAACCCTAGTTTTCGGGACCCAAAACCAAGATCCGAGTTCTGTCCATCGCATGGACCGATCGGTCTAGAGAGTAGACTGATCGGTCTACGCGTGACGGTGGTTCTTCCTCTTTGGTCAAATTAGGTCAGACCGACCGGTCCAAGGGTTGGACCGACCGGTCTGGACCGATGATCAGAAGAGGATTTCGGATTACGCTCGATAGACCGTCTGGTCTGGTCTTTGGACCGTCCGGTCTGGGTCTGTTGGAACGATCGGTCTTCGGGGTCGGTCTGCATTCGGTCATCCGTTCCATAAGGTCTAGAACGGACGGTCCACGGATGGCAGACCGTCCGTTCCATGACGATTGGAAAGGACGGACCATTAAAGGCAGACCGTCTGTTCTGGCTTGCTAGAACGGATGGTCCACGTGCTCTTATGGACCGTCCGTTCCGGTCTTCGGGTTTTTCCAAAATTAAACCGACGATCGCCCTGGACCTCAGACAATCCGGCATTCTACAGAATTCAGATTTTTGATCGAACAATTGTTGTGTTGGATCAATTATCAGAATTGGAATCAAAGCCTCACATAAGACCAAGCTTGATGACAATCCAGAATTCAGAGTTTTGATTGTGCAATCGTTGTCTCGAATCAAATATCTGAATTAGGATATTGAGAGGGTTCTGGTATCGAATCTAAGGCAAACAAATGTTGTTTGGCCAAGAGATTCTGTATATAGACGACTCAAACGAACTAAGAGTAGTTCATCTGAGTTGATCAGAACAACTTGACTGGAATGACTTGAATTCAGGCAAGGTATCCTGGTGTTCAAGACAAATGAAGCCTCAATTTTGAAATCTCAAGCTATCCTGGTGTTCAAGACAACTGTCAAGGCCTCGATCGTCATGGTTACGGGTCATGCCCTAGCTGAGCGTGCCTGACTATCTTGGTGAGGCAGTATGGAGAAATCGTGATTCTCATAGCTCAAATATGGTTGAGCTTGAATTGGGTTATCAAGTCGGACTTGGACCTAATGGTAAGGATGGGATGAGGAACATGCAGTGATAGCGTATCACTATCCCATACTCATCTAGGAATCACATAGGATGTGATTGACAAAGTGTTGTCTACCTAAATAGCATGGTGTACTAAGCGACTTGCATATTTTCTGTTTGTTTGTTTGTCTTTTTCTGTAGTATATAACTGTTGCAGGAATCTGGTTAATCTCACCATGTGATCTATCCTTATGAAGGATAAGCCTCTGACCAAGGCTTCTGGATCGATCATTGATGCTTATTTGAAGCATGAGGATGATGATCTGGACGTGTCCAGCTTGATGCTTGGAATGATGTCTTCGGAATTGTGTGAGCAATTAGATGACATGGATAATTCATTGATGGATGATCAGTTGAATATGTCATTCCAAGAGAAAGTTGGTGCCAAGGGAAGAATGATATGGTGGTTGTTCGAAAGAGTTCCAGCAAGAGGAAGCGTTCCAAATGTAAGGGCAAAAGGAAATTGACAAGTGTTGTCACTAAGCCTAAGCCCAAACCCAAGAAGGAAGAGTGTTATTTCTGTCATGCCATTGGGCATCGGTATAGAAATTGCAGACTCTACCTGGAAGATCAGAGGAAGAAGAAGCTTACAGAAGCTTCAACTTCCGGTATCTTCATTATAGAGGCCAACTTGTGTACTTCTTCTTCATGGGTATTAGATACCGGATGTGCCTCGCACATTTGTGCAAATGTGCAGGGACTGCGAGGAAGTAGACAATTGGCGAAGGGAGAAGTAGATCTCCGTGTCGGGAATGGAGCAAAAGTTGCTGCATTGACCGTCGGGACTTATGATCTGACTTTACCTTCTGGCTTTGTATTGGAGTTGCATGATTGTTATTTTGTACTTGCCATCAGTAGGAACATCATATCGATTCCATGCTTAGACTCAGATGGTTTCAGATTTGTTATTGAGAACAAATGTCTGTCCATTTATAGAGGCGATTTATTCTATGGTAAGGGTTACCAGTTTAATGGCCTTTAT
>NW_010967758.1:19716-20389 GCF_000463585.1 Tarenaya hassleriana | reverse complement strand
CGAAGCTTCATTCTGATGGACTTCTTGATTCTTTTGATTATGAGTCAATTGAATCATGCGATTCTTGTTTGATGGGCAAGATGACAAAATCTCCTTTTTCTAGAAAAGGAGAACGAGCTACAGAGTTGCTAGAACTCATACATAGTGATGTATGTGGTCCTATGAGCTCTCCCGCTAGAGGAGGTTATCTGTACTTTGTTACGTTTACAGATGATTTCAGTAGATACGGTTATGTCTACTTGATGAGACATAAGTCTGAAACGCTTGAATTGTTCAAGACTTTCAGAAACGAGGTGCAGAACCAACTTGGCAAGACGATCAAGTTGCTTCGATCTGATCGAGGTGGCGAATATATGAGCCAAGAGTTCACTGACTATCTGGCAGATAGTGGGATTGTCTCACAGCTGACTCCACCTGGAACGCTACAGTGGAATGGCGTATCTGAGAGGAGGAACCGAACCCTATTAGATATGGTACGGTCTATGATGAGTCAGGCCGATCTTCCTAAATCCTTCTGGGGATATGCTTTGGAAACAACAGCGCTTATACTGAACAACTGTCCAACAAAGTCGGTTCGGAAGACTCCATATGAGATATGGACTGGGAAGCGTCCTAGGTTAGCCTTCATGAAGATTTGGGGATGTGACGTTTACGTGAAACGTCTGGCTTCTGA
>NW_010967758.1:18159-19555 GCF_000463585.1 Tarenaya hassleriana | reverse complement strand
AGTGGGAGTAGAGTAGATCTCGAAGAAGTTCGAGAACCATAAATAGTCGAAGAACCGAGTGAACATGTCGAAACAGTTCAACCTGTATCACAAGTGTTGAGACAGCACCTCCTAGTGGACCTCGGAGATCTGGTAGAATTCGCCAAGAGCCTACAAGATACGGTTTTCTTGTGACTGGAAACGACGAACTCATGTTGTTAGAACATGACGAGCCTACGTCGTATTCAGAGGCTGTGACGAGTTCCGATTCCGATAAATGGCACCAGGCCATGGAGTCTGAGATGCAATCCATGTACGACAACAAAGTGTGGACTTTGGTCGATTCATTCGATGGTATTAAGACCATTGGATGCAAGTGGGTTTTCAAGAAGAAAACCGACATGGATGGCATCGTGCATACCTATAAGGCACGACTCGTCGCGAAAGGGTTTCGGCAGATTCATGGTATAGACTATGATGAAACTTTTTCACCAGTTGTGATGCTTAAATCCATACGGATTCTGCTGGTCATCGCTGCGTATTATGACTACGAGATATGGCAGATGGACGTCAAGACCGCATTCCTTAACGGGAATTTGCTCGAGGATGTGTACATGACACAACTCGAGGGTTTTGTTGATCCTAAGAGTCCGAGGAAGGTGTGCAAGCTTCAGAGATCCATTTATGGGCTGAAGCAGGCTTCGAGGAGCTAGAATCTTCGATTTGACGAGGCAGTCAAAACGTTTGGCTTCCTGCAAAACGAAGATGAGCCATGCGTTTACAAGAAGGTTAGTGGGAGCGCAATGGTCTTCCTTGTACTTTATGTGGATGATATATTGCTCATCGGAAATGACATTCCTACCTTGAAAGGGGTAAAATCCTGGCTAGGATTGGTCTTTTCGATGAAGGACTTAGGAGAAGCCGCCTATATTCTAGGAATCAAGATCTATAGAGATAGATCGAGAAGGCTTCTTGGTCTAAGTCAGTGTAATACCCCGATTCCCGAATAATTTATTTAAATTAACTCTGGGAATAAAATAGGGTAAGACAAGTCTAAAATATAAGGTGATTGGCATAAGATTCGAACCAAGGGATCAACGGGACTCGAACGTGTCGAAAACGTCGAAAAAACAAAGGAAAAAGGGCGTAGACCGATCGGTCCAGAGGTAGACCGACCGGTCTAGCGAAAGACGGAGAAAAAGACGAAAAAACAGTACAGAACGGACGGACCATGAGGTGGAACGGACGGACCAGAAGGTGGAACGGACGGACTGCCGTTCGCGAAGCGGAACGGACGGTCCAGGAGGTAGAACGGACGGACTGCCCGTTCGTGAAGCGGAACGGACGGACCAGAAGGTAGAACGGACGGACTGCCCGTTCGCAAAGCGGAACGGACGGACCCGGCGGGAGAACGGAC
>NW_010967758.1:15262-16517 GCF_000463585.1 Tarenaya hassleriana | reverse complement strand
GTCAAGTCCATGACGGTGATGGTTGAGTCCACAACCATCTACAAACACAATCACGCTTAACTCGTACGCACGAGCAACCTACACACATGGCACACGACGTGCAATATCCCCATGATACAACCACACGTATCACGGTAACCGGTCCCTACCGGAGTACCGTTAAACGCCATACAGTTCTACCCGCATAAAGTCACGCAACGACCACTCGTAGTTTGATATCACACATCTCACCACGACACGAAACGTGTTAACGACACTCGTTCCGATTGATCCCAATCGCGAAGCCTACCTTCCGTTGGTAGTTTGGTTCGTCCGCCGTCAAGTTTGGTCGGGTCCGGGTCGGCCCCGCGGGTCGTTTCCTCCTTCCCGGTCGAATCCCGAATTTCCTTCTTTCCTGTGTCTGGTCCGGCGGACCGTCGTTTGGTCAGCCGGTCGGGTCCGGGTCGGCCCCGCGGGTCGTTTCCTCCTTCCCGGTCGAATCCCGAATTTCCTTCTTTCCTGTGTCTGGTCTGGCGGACCGTCGTTTCTTGACGGCGGACGAACCAAACTACCAACGGAAGGTAGGCTTCGCGATTGGGATCAATCGGAACGAGTGTCGTTAACACGTTTCGTGTCGTGGTGAGATGTGTGATATCAAACTACGAGTGGTCGTTGCGTGACTTTATGCGGGTAGAACTGTATGGCGTTTAACGGTACTCCGGTAGGGACCGGTTACCGTGATACGTGTGGTTGTATCATGGGGATATTGCACGTCGTGTGCCATGTGTGTAGCTTGCTCGTGCGTACGAGTTAAGCGTGATTGTGTTTGTAGATGGTTGTGGACTCAACCATCGCCGTCATGGACTTGACGGGCGTCTGTGACGCGTTTATGTCGTGTGTGACACGACGGCCAACGTCATGGACTTGACGGGCGTGGATTCGCCCCTAGTCATGGACTTGACTAGGGTTTATGGCTGGACCCTATGGTGGACTCCATAGGGATATTGTGGACGGTTGTGGACTCAACCGTCGACGTTTTTGTCGTGTGTCGTCTTCCTCGCGTTTTCTCCGATTTCAGTCCGATTTTTCTCACCCGATTCAGTTCGGTATAGCTTCCAAATACTCATTTTACACAGGTTTACATCCCTAAACATGTTCTAGGTTTCAAACACGCAAGGAAAATCTCGAATGCACCATCAAACATTGACAAAGAGATTGCACAAATCCAACTCAAGCCACTCACCTTGTTCTTGAGTTGGTCCGAGCTTGGGTGAGC
>NW_010967758.1:13616-14662 GCF_000463585.1 Tarenaya hassleriana | reverse complement strand
GGTCCTGCTGGTGCGTGGTCCGCCGCTGACCAGGCTTGGTCCGGCGGACCAGGCTCTCCTTTTTTTTTCTATTTTATTTTTTTTTCTTTCTTTCTTCGTTCCTTCCCGATCCTTCCCACGTGTGTCGATCCTCGTGCCTCTCCTCGGCATTGTACTCTTTATTTTTGGTGATTTCATGACATCTCTATTTAATTATTTATTTTTAAATAATTAAATATTAAATCGGGATTCGGGGTATTACAGATTGTGTTTGTGAGATTCTATTTCTCATGATTTATGGTGTAGACTAGTGATTCTACAAGAGTTAAGCACCTAGGGATGTTAAGTATTGAGTGGGTAACAATTAGATCTTAAATCGGATCAGAATTTGGGCAAAAATGGCGAAAAATTGGACTGAACTCGTGAAGAAGACGAAGATCTGAGTCCCAGACCGTCCGGTCTACGAACGTAGACCGTCCGTTCTGGGACACAACAGAACAAACATGTATAAACAAACGGAACGACTGATCCAGTAGAACCCGGAACGTCCGGTCTAGAAAATAACGGAGAACGGACGGTCTAGTTAGCTGGACCGTCCGTTCTGGACCTTGTAGAACGGACGGTCCAAAGAAAACCGGACCGTCCGGTCCGTTCTCTTAGAACGGACGGTCTAGGCGTTTTTGAATAGTGAAAAATCTCAAAATCGCTGGACCGTTCGGTCCGTTCTCTTAGAACGGACGAAGATCTGAGTCCCAGACCGGCAGCAACCCCGAATATAGGTCCACGGATTAAGTTGTGGTAAAGGAATTAAGAAGTGATTCAATGGAAAAATAAGAAACAAGTATGTTAAATGATTATATAAACATGGAATAACAAAAGATAGGATAATTAAACCAAAAGCCTTTGTGGGTATAAAGGATTAATCCAAGAGGAAAACTCGGGGATAATAATAAGGAAATAAGATGGTAAATAATTTTGTGTGGATGGATGCATGTGATTGAATGACTAAGGAACCCCGTACTTAGTACCGGTTGACGGCGTGAGTCAGTACTAGTACGGGGATGTGT
>NW_010967758.1:9594-12072 GCF_000463585.1 Tarenaya hassleriana | reverse complement strand
CTGGAACAAGGGAACATGACGGTTCGTGAATATGAAGCGGAGTTCACCCGTTTGCTGACCTATGCAGGACATCTGGTGCCTACGGAGAGGACAAAGATCCAAAAGTTCATTACTGGACTACGACCCTATCTCCGTAGGAAGATAGAACTCCACGAGTACCCCACGCTCAGTCGCTACATCAGCCAGCTGGTGAAGGCAGAGCGAGGAGAAAAGGAAGAGAAGGAGGAACGCATCCGAGATCGGAGCCCTTATAGGCGATTCTCCGACACCCGATCTCCGGGAAAGGTCAGCCAGACGGGTCAGAGCAGCCAGCCACGTGACAAGGGGAAAGCAATTACTGGTGGCATACTACCGCTACCACCGCCTTACCAGGGACCACTGACCTGTTTCCGATGCCAAAAGCCGGGACACTTTGCGGCCAATTGCACAGCACCCGCAGATACCTTACCGGTGGCCAGACCACCACGACCACCACCTAGGACTGGAGCAGCCCCGAGAGTTTATGCTCTTGAGGCTGAGGCGGAGGCGCAAGAGGAGGAGACAAATCTCGGAGAAGACGAAGCTGCTGCCATTGCAATTACCCTTCACATTTGCGATGTTGAATGCTATACATTGTTTGATACTGGGGCTACCCATAGCTTCTTGAGCTTAGAGAAAGCAAAGAAACTAGGCATGGATCGGATTGATACGAAGCGCGATTTTACCGTTTGCACACCATCTGGAGAGATACTTCTAGTACATGGGACCCTCCGAGGTGTACCACTGGATATCTGCGGTCGTAACTTAACCGCAGACCTCATAGTTGTGCCGATTTGTGGTTATGACATCATACTAGGCATGGATTGGTTGTCTAAGCACCGAGCTCAAATTGATTGCCAGAAGAGGACTATATGGTTTACGGAAGTAAACGGTGGGTTCGAATTTCGAGGGAGAGGAGCACCATCGACAAACCCCATCATTTCGGCGCTCAAGGCTGAAAGGATGACCAGGAAGGGGAATGAAGCATTCTTGGTAGTCATCACCGCTACCAAGGAACTGGAACACAAGTTAGAGGATACTCCAATTGCTCGAGAGTTCCTTGATGTCTTCCCCGATGACTTACCAGGATTACCGCCCAACCGAGAGGTGGACTTCGCCATCGTCGTGCTACCGGGTACCGCACCAATTACCAAGGTTCCGTACCGAATGGCACCGACAGAAATGGCAGAGTTGAAGGAACAGTTGAACGAATTGATGGAAAAGGGATTCATACGCCCCAGCGTTTCGCCTTGGGGAGCGCCAGTATTGTTCGTGAAGAAGAAAGATGGGAGCATGTGCGGAAAACACTGTGGAGATTAAGAGAGAACAAGTTGTATGCGAAGTTCAGCAAGTGCAGCTTCTGGTTACAGGAGATTGGATTTCTGGGTCATGTGGTATCCGCTCAGGGAATCCAGGTAGATCCAGCTAAGATCGAGGCAGTCATGGATTGGAAACCCCCGACCTCTGCAACCGAAATTAGAAGTTTCCTAGGCCTCGCTGGTTATTACCGAAGGTTTGTGGAAGGTTTTGCTAAGATAGCCCGACCCATGACGAAGCTCACCGGGAAAAACGTTAAGTTTGAATGGACCACGGAGTGCGAAGAAAGCTTCCAAGAATTGAAACGGAGACTTACCTCGGCACCGATCTTGGCATTGCCACGGCCAGGAATACTGTATGAGGTTTACACTGATGCCTCCAAACAAGGACTAGGATGTGTATTGATGCAAGAAGGACACGTCATCGCCTATGCATCGAGGCAGTTGAAGAGGCACGAGGAAAACTACCCAACCCACGACATGGAGTTAGCAGCGGTAGTACATGCTTTAAAAATCTGGAGGTCGTACCTATTTGGGGAGCAAGTTAAGCTTAATACTGATCATAAAAGCTTGACGTACGTAATCTCTCAGAAGGATTTGAACCTGCGACAACGAAGGTGGTTGGAACTCATTGCCGACTATGACTTGGAGATTGCCTATCATCCGGGAAAGGCTAACGTGGTAGCTGATGCCCTTAGTCGGAAGAAGATTTTGGCTGTCATCCGTGTCGTGACGTCGTCCCGCATTGATGCTTCTGAATTGGTAGCTATGCTGGGACATTTGACCTTGACACCGGAGGAACCGACGCCGACCTTTGCAGAACGAGCAGTCGCTGGACAGCGTAACGATCTTTTGCTTGCTCGGTACATGGACGGTATAGAAGAGTACGATCGTAGGGATACCGTATCGATGAGAAAGGAGCATTGCGACTGGGTAACCAACTATGTGTGCCAGATGACCAGGTGTTGAGACGGGAGATACTATCGGAGGCACATCAGTCTAGACTAGCTATACACCCGGGGGCGAGTAAAATGTACCAAGGATTACGACGGTGGTACACCTGGCCGGGAATCAAGCGGGATGTGGCTGATTTCGTAGCAAGGTGCCTTACCTGTCAGCAAGTGAAAGCGGAACGACAGATGCC
>NW_010967758.1:8339-9407 GCF_000463585.1 Tarenaya hassleriana | reverse complement strand
ATACGGCTGCATGGAGTGCCAAGTGAAATCATATCCGATAGAGATGCTCGATTTACATCTCGTCTATGGAAGGCTATACAGGGAGCATTGGGTACAAAGTTGAAGATGAGCACAGCATATCACCCCCAGACTGACGGGCAGTCAGAACGAACCATCCAAACCTTAGAGGACATGCTCCGAGCATGTGTACTAGAGTGGGGAGCTCCGTGGGATCGGTACATGACGTTGTGTAAATTCGCATACAACAACAGTCACCACGCGAGTATTGGGGTATCGCCGTATGAGGCACTGTAGGGAAGGCCATGCAAGACGCCACTATGCTGGACCGAGATCGGCGAACGCAGAACTTTCGGACCTGAAATCGTTGAAGAGACGACGGAAGTGATTCGGAAGATTCGCACTAATCTGAAGACCGCACAAGACAGACAGAAATCTTATGCGGATCAGAGGAGGCGGGACTTCACTTTGGAAGTAGGAGACCGAGCTTTCCTCCGCGTTCAGGCAATGCGAGGGCATGCGAGGTTTGGACAAGGTGGGAAACTGAAGCCGAGATACATTGGACCTTACCCGGTGGTTGCAAAAGTGGGAGTTGTAGCGTATCGTCTCGGACTACCATCAGAGTTGGGAAACGTGCATGACGTATTCCACGTATCAATGCTACGGAAGTACGTGGCAGATCCTTCCCATGTGATACAACCGCAGGAATTGGAGTTCACCAGCGCTATGCGTTTTCGGGATGAACCACTACACATCGTGGACCGGAAAGTCAAGAAGCTACGAACCAAGGAAATACCGCTCGTCAAAGTGGTATGGAGATCTCAAGGGGTTTCCGACATGACATGGGAACCCGAGGCGGAAATGCGTGATACTTATCCCCATCTGTTTGTTTAAATGTTGTAAACGTCCGAACAAGCGAGACTGTACTGTAATAAACCTTTATGGAATTTAAGGAAGGCTTTCGAATGGATGTTAAGCAATTCAGAATTCGAGGACGAATTCATTTTAAGGGGGGAGGATTTGTAATACCCCGATTCCCGAATAATTTATTTAAATTAACTCCGAGAATAA
>NW_010967758.1:3371-7875 GCF_000463585.1 Tarenaya hassleriana | reverse complement strand
GAGTCGTTCTTTCCCGTGGATGGAACGTGGCTCTGATACCAAAGTTTGTGACACCCGAATCCCGCATCCCGTGAACAGGATATGCCACATGGACGAAACCAATAAAATATAATAAAACCGAAAATACGGGAATTAAAAATCATTTTTACATAAAAGTACGCAGCGGAAATAACACACATCACACGTCTTTTAAAACAACACATGTCCAAAAACGTAATTTAAACACAACCGTTTTCACATGGAACCATGTTCCACAGTCCAAAACACACGAAGATAAAATGTCCGTACATGATGTCACTGTTCCCAAGTTGTCGTCGTCGCAAGTGCGCTACTCGTACTCCTCGGGATCTGAAAAATTCAACAACAGAGGGCTAAGCATAATGCTTAGTGAATGGCTCGGATTGAGCCCGGAGAGCCCATTCTCATGGAGAACGGTGCCAACTAATCTCTCAATACAAGAATTCTTTTAATCCATTTAATCCTTTCTCATTTATCTTTTTAACACTTTAACATTATTTCACACATTTTTCCGATACCTGATAGTACTGACTCAATTGTGGGTATCAAGGATTAATCCAAGAGGAAAACTCGGGGATAATAATAAGGAAATAAGATGGTAAATAATTTTGTGTGGATAGATGCATGTGATTGAATGACTAAGGAACCCCGTACTTAGTACCGGTTGACGGCGTGAGTCAGTACTAGTACGGGGATGTGTAGATATTGAACCAGTGCCGGTTGACGAACTTGGAGTCAGCACTGGGTGGTGTGTGGTTTCGGTAATAGTACCGGTTACCGAACTGGGAATCAGTACTATTACCGAAATGGAATACCAGTACCGATTGACGATGTGGAGTCAGTACTGGTATAGTTGGGTGAACACTTCTAAAACGGTACCGGTTGACGAACTTGGAGTCAGTACCGTTAAGAAAATGTGTAGTGAAGCCAGTACCGGTTGACGGCGTGGAGTCAGCACTGGTGGATCTGAGTGGTCGTCTTTATAATAGTACCGGTTGACGAAGTGGAGTCAGTACTATTATAGGGAAGCAGGGTAAAGTCTAGTTCCACCCAACTATACCAGTACTGACTCCACATCGTCAACCGGTACTGGTATTCCATTTCGGTAATAGTACTGACTCCCAGTTCGTCAACCGGTACTATTACCGAAACCACACACCACCCAGTGCTGACTCCAAGTTCGTCAACCGGCACTGGTTCAATATCTACACATCCCCGTACTAGTACTGCCTCACGCCGTCAACCGGTACTAAGTACGGGGTTCCTTAGTCATTCAATCACATGCATCTATCCACACAAAATTATTTACCATCTTATTTCCTTATTATTATCCCCGAGTTTTCCTCTTGGATTAATCCTTGATACCCACAAAGGCTTTTGGTTTAATTATCCTATCTTTTGTTATTCCATGTTTATATAATCATTTAACATACTTGTTTCTTATTTTTCCATTGAATCACTTCTTAATTCCTTTACCACAACTTAATCCGTGAACCTATATAACACACGCAATTCGTTCGTTGCAGCCGGTCTGGGACTCAGATCTTCGTCTTCTCCACGAGTTCAGTCCGATATTTCGCCATTTTTGCCCAAATTCTGATCCGATTTAAGATCTAATTGTTACCCACTCAATACTTAACATCCCTAGGTGCTTAACTTTTGCAGAATCACTAGTCTACACCATAAATCATGAGAAATAGAATCTCACAAACACAATCCAAACCACTCACCTCGGATTCAAGTGCTGTGCGTTTTTGTCCGAGCTCGTGTGTGTTCTTCAGGCCGTCTTTGGTTGTGAAACTTTCCAAGAACCTCCTTGGGATGTCCTACTTTGATTTCCCGAACTTGCTCCGCCTCAAAGGGCGTATGAATCCCTTTTCCATCAATTCGTTCAACTGTTCCTTCAACTCTGCCATTTCTGTCGGTGCCATCCGGTACGGAACCTTGGTAATTGGTGCGGTACCCGGTAGCACGTCGATGGCGAAGTCCACCTCTCGGTTGGGTGGTAATCATGGTAAGTCATCGGGGAAGACATCAAGGAACTCTCGAGCAATTGGAGTATCCTCTAACTTGTGTTCCAGTTCCTTGGTAGCGGTGATGACTACCAAGAATGCTTCATTCCCCTTCCTGATCATCCTTTCAGCCTTGAGGTAGGGCATGCTCGACACTGGTGGGAGAAGGTAGTGCAGGAGATGCCCGAAGGTCACCGCTTTACCTGGGATGAGTTCAAAGGGGAGTTCGAACAGAACTACTATGGTCACCAGAACCAGGAGCACCGCTATACGGAGTTCTTGCAGCTGGAACAAGGGAACATGACGGTTCGTGAATATGAAGCGGAGTTCACCCGTTTGCTGACCTATGCAGGACATCTGGTGCCTACGGAGAGGACAAAGATCCAAAAGTTCATTACTGGACTACGACCCTATCTCCGTAGGAAGATAGAACTCCACGAGTACCCCACGCTCAGTCGCTACATCAGCCAGCTGGTGAAGGCAGAGCGAGGAGAAAAGGAAGAGAAGGAGGAACGCATCCGAGATCGGAGCCCTTATAGGCGATTCTCCGACACCCGATCTCCGGGAAAGGTCAGCCAGACGGGTCAGAGCAGCCAGCCACGTGACAAGGGGAAAGCACCTGCTGGTGGCATACTACCGCTACCACCGCCTTACCAGGGACCACTGACCTGTTTCCGATGCCAAAAGCCGGGACACTTTGCGGCCAATTGCACAGCACCCGCAGATACCTTACCGGTGGCCAGACCACCACGACCACCACCTAGGACTGGAGCAGCCCCGAGAGTTTATGCTCTTGAGGCTGAGGCGGAGGCGCAAGAGGAGGAGACAAATCTCGGAGAAGACGAAGTTGCTGCCATTGCAGGTACCCTTCACCTTTGCGATGTTGAATGCTATACATTGTTTAATACTGGGGCTACCCATAGCTTCTTGAGCTTAGAGAAAGCAAAGAAACTAGGCATGGATCGGATAGATACGAAGCGCGATTTTACCGTTCGCACACCATCTGGAGAGACACTTCTAGTACATGGGACCCTCCGAGGTGTACCACTGGATATCTGCGGTCGTAACTTAACCGCATACCTCATAGTGGTGCCGATTTGTGGTTATGACATCATACTAGGCATGGATTGGTTGTCTAAGCACCGAGCTCAAATTGATTGCCAGAAGAGGACTATATGGTTTACGGAAGTAAACGGTGGGTTCGAATTTCGAGGGAGAGGAGCACCGTCGACAAACCCCATCATTTCGGCGCTCAAGGCTGAAAGGATGATCAGGAAGGGGAATGAAGCATTCTTGGTAGTCATCACCGCTACCAAGGAACTGGAACACAAGTTAGAGGATACTCCAATTGCTCGAGAGTTCCTTGATGTCTTCCCCGATGACTTACCATGATTACCACCCAACCGAGAGGTGGACTTCGCCATCGACGTGCTACCGGGTACCGCACCAATTACCAAGGTTCCGTACCGGATGGCACCGACATAAATGACAGAGTTGAAGGAACAGTTGAACGAATTGATAGAAAAGGGATTCATACGCCCCAGCGTTTCGCCTTGGGGAGCGCCAGTATTGTTCGTGAAGAAGAAAGATGGGAGCATGAGATTGTGCATTGACTACCGGGGTTCAACCAGGTCACAATCAAAAATCGGTACCCGCTACCGAGAATTGATGAGCTGCTAGATCAACTTCAAGGAGCAAAGTGGTTCTCGAAGATCGATCTGCGATCTGGATACCACCAAATTCGGGTTAAGGCTGAGGACATACAGAAGACGGCATTCTGAACTCGATATGGGCACTTTGAGTTTGTGGTCATGCCATTTGGACTCACGAATGCTCCCGCAGTATTTATACAACTGATGAATCGCATCTTCATGGATTATCTAGATGAGTTTGTCATCATATTCATTGATGACATTCTTATCTATTCGCCAGATCTCTAGACTCATGAAGAGCACTTGCGGAAAACATTGTGGAGATTAAGAGAGAACAAGTTGTATGCGAAGTTCAACAAGTGCAGCTTCTGGTTACAGGAGATTGGATTTCTGGGTCATGTGGTATCCGCTCAGGGAATCCAGGTAGATCCAGCTAAGATCGAGGCAGTCATGGATTGGAAACCCCCGACCTCTGCAACCGAAATTAGAAGTTTCCTAGGCCTCGCTGGTTATTACCGAAGGTTTGTGGAAGGATTTGCTAAGATAGCCCGACCCATGACGAAGCTCACCGGGAAAAACGTTAAGTTTGAATGGACCACGGAGTGCGAAGAAAGCTTCCAAGAATTGAAACGGAGACTTACCTCGGCACCGATCTTGGCATTGCCACGGCCAGGAATACTGTATGAGGTTTACACTGATGCCTCCAAACAAGGACTAGGATGTGTATTGATGCAAGAAGGACACGTCATCGCCTATGCATCGAGGCAGTTGAAGAGGCACGAGGAAAACTACCCAACCCACGACATGGAGTTAGCAGCGGTA
>NW_010967758.1:1898-3042 GCF_000463585.1 Tarenaya hassleriana | reverse complement strand
TTACCCGTGAATCAAGATTTGTTTCTAGGGAAGCAGATGTTTTAATGCAGCAAGTGTCCACGAGGAATTCTTTGTAAAAGCATTCCATTTGTACCGTTTCCTTTTCTTGCTCAAGCTGCACTATATGATCATTAAAATAAGAGTCATAAACAAGAATGTAAAGAGGAACGAATGTACCGGTATCATCTCCTAACGTGTAGCCTATGAGACTCGTATGCTTATCGGGCGGCCACTTTAGATGTTCCTTGGTTATCATGTAGTCCTTGAGTCCAGCGGCATTGATCCCAACTTCTTGTCTGTGTGTCTCGTGTTGCGGAAGTTTGGTTGTGTGCAGCACGGTATAGTCATTGCATATTTTCTGCAATGTCATCGTGGACTTTTCAAGTATGGCTTCCTTTGACATTTTGTCCAAGTTTTTCTCGGTTTCTTTGGCGGTCTCTTTTTGGTCATCCTCCGCTTTTTGAGGTCCTTTTTCAAGTATGACTTCATTTTCCTCGGTCACCACTAAGGATTTGTCCTCTGAACCATCCGTCATAGTCATTTCTTGATGCTCGAGATATTCATGTTCTTGTTCCCTGCGCTCGTGACACATGGTCGCACAAGTGAGATCAATACACGAAAGAATGAATTCGTTACCTGGTAGGATAGTTGTTGCTTCCTCGTGTTGGTCTTTGTTATCCTTCGCCTTGAGCTCATCTTCGTTTTCAGTGATTCTTTCTCTGGTTGGCGTTGCAGCGAATACATTTACCGATTCGAAAGGCTTCTTGTTGATTTGTCGCTCTACTTGAATCGCCGTATGCACAAGATGTCCCAAGTCACGGTACACTTGTTGTTTTACCTTTCTAGCGATTTGCTTTTGTAAGCCCCCTAGGAAGTGCTCCATGAGACGTTTTTCATCGTTGTCGATTCTTAAGTATGCAACGTGCTGCTCAAATTCCCTGTAGTAGTCCTCAACCGTTGTGTCTCCCTGCATGATGTTATCAAATCTATATTGTAATTCACGGAGACAATGTCGGGGTACATACCTTTTCCGCAGGAGGATTCTCATCTCTTTCCAAGTGGAAATCGGATCATAATGTGCTCGTCGGTTTTCGATCTCCTTTTGTTCCCACCACAGGAGAGCATTCTTCGCAAGATGGGCAGC
>NW_010967758.1:0-1614 GCF_000463585.1 Tarenaya hassleriana | reverse complement strand
CTAATCGGTCCATGATTTGTTGTAGGGACCGAAAGATTGCTCCTTCGCTAGATTCGATATTCTCACCCTCACGTGACTGTTCGTGGTTACTCATGTCACTAAACCTCGCAACACACAATCACGCAGCAACCAACGTGCAAGACAAACACTTAGGCGCTCAACCTAACGCCTAACAAACACGAATACGTGCAATCGAAGCAAACAGATCGTGCAACACGTGTGATGCAATGCAAGTGTCCTATAGCATGCGAAGGACTAAGGTGAGTACCGTATGAGGCAGAATAAGTCACGTGCTCACAAAGAAGTGTCAAACAGTAAGCCAAGTCGGTTGAGTCACTCAAACTATCGCAGAGAACAATGTCCACGCAACAAACACGAAACAGTCCTAGATTTCGTGCGAAACGGGTGAATCCAATTCGTGCTTCGAACTAAGATGTTAACGTGCAAGATTCAAGCACCCAAACAGGGGATGATGAGGCAATGATCAAGAAATTTTAAACGTGCTCAAGGTAGGTTATACACAGATCGTACACGAGTGACAACGAGAAATGATGCGAAGTGAACAATGACGGGATGCGGTAGCAAAACGTGCAGGGTTCTTTGATGCAACAACTGATCAGATTTGAGCCACCCTTTCACAACTCACCGTAAGGTTCTATGTAATGGAATTAGACCGCCTTATACTCACTAAACACACAGCAAACACGGCACAACAAAACAGAAACATAAAACACGTAAAGCGCCTTAGTATTTGCTAAGTTGGAAGGAATTCACCGTGGGGTTAGCGGGCGATCCTTGCAGCCGTGATTTGGGTGTGAGCGGACATCGAAGAGGGGGTGTGAAGGCTGTCAAAGTACAGAAACACGCAAGTGAAAGTAGCCAAATAAAACAGTGCAATCGTACACAAAACCCACAACAACGTTTTAACAATGAACAAGCAAGTGAGGCTCCAAACAACCGTGGTCAAGGACTGCGATTTCTGAGTCGGAATCCTTATCACGTCGCGAGTCCTTATCGACCTCCTGCACAGAAAAGAGACAAATGAAATAGGTTGTTGAAACGAGAAGTTGCAGTAGGTGTATCCGGTGATAAGTATAGACACGTGAAACCGAAAGTAATGATCAAGGAGTGATCTCACCGGGTTTATGCGTCCGTTGGCTCGACTTGGCTCTGATACCAAAATGATACACGCTCAACGCGGAAGAGGATGGAAGGCTGCCAATCTCGATCACCGGCACTCGCAAGAGGCACTCGAATTCGGGATTGGGTATGAGGGTCGAAGTGGAGGAGGATGGGATCCGAGTTCAATCACCGGCACTCGAATGAGGCTCTCGAATTCGAACTCGAATCAAGGAGGGGAATGGATAAATCGAAGGATAGAAGGCTCGTACAAATAATTCAAAGTTTAGCACAACCAAAACAGTCAAATACTGATGATATATCAAACTGAACGAAACTAGAAGTTCGGAACGAAATTAAAACCGAAGCGAGAAGCAAGGAGCAATCTCACCGGGGAATTTCGGCCGTAGGATCGAGCAGCTCTGATACCAAAATGATACACGCTCAACGCGGAAGAGGATGAGAGGCTGCCAATCTCGATCACCGGCACTCGCA
>NW_010967757.1:0-552 GCF_000463585.1 Tarenaya hassleriana | reverse complement strand
TGTCTTGTTTGATAAATTCTAATGCAATACCCGGTTGCACGTGTTGCGCCATTTTTACCACTGGATCTTGTTCCCTAGATGTTCGTTTGTTCGGCATGGGTTTGTTCTGTTGTTGTTTGTTCTAGGCGGAAATGGTACGAGAACTAAACCGTTGAGAAAAAACCGGAAAACTCGGATTTCGCGACTATATTTTGCGAGGTCAAGAATGGCGTAAGGCCGTGAACGGACTAGCGGGTGAAAATAGATAAAACGTAGTGAACGCAAGAGTCGACGAGTGCGATCATACCAGCACTAATGCACCGGATCCCATCAGAACTCCGCAGTGAAGCGTGCTTGGGCGAGAGTAGTACTAGGATGGATGATCTCCTGGGAAGTCCTCGTGTTGCACCCTTTCTTTTCCTTTTGTCGTCGCATCTCGTTTCGGTGTTCTGTCTGCACAGGGTTTTTTACCTCCAAATAATTCTTACTTTTATTGTAATATTTGATTGATATTTTTTTATTTTTGACACCTCGTTTCGGGTTAACGGAGACGATAACCGTTGTCTTGTTTGA
>NW_010967756.1:0-552 GCF_000463585.1 Tarenaya hassleriana | reverse complement strand
CCCATATGGGAGCTTCCGCCGGCTCAGATGCTTTCTTTGCCACGGATGCCTTCGGTTTGAGGTCAGGGACTTTTCTATTTTTTTCGGCTGGTGGCTGTGATGCTAGGCTAAGTGCTGTTAGTGAGACTTGGTAAACCCGGTCCACTGTAGGTCCTACTTCTTGCTCTTTTGCCCCCATTTCTCTGTGATTGGCTTTAGAACCGGGAAAAAAGAGTCAACAACAATCAATCAGTTATGCCTCTCCTCTTCCTGCCTCTCTAGCTGGCTTGATCTTAGACTCCGCTACCGGAGAAGAGCCCTTCTGTCCCTAGCGCGGGGGATGCCTCTTCCATTAGTGCTCCTTCCTCTGATGTCTCCGCTCGGTCCTGGAATTTCTGACTTTTTCGGTTCTAAAGCCACTCCGCCCGCCATCCAGTGGATCTTCACCTGGCTAGGATTCTGACTCTCGAACGGGGGAAGGCAACTAATTAGATTGTTGACCCGACCTCTGACTTCGTTTTAGGCTGAAGTAATTGGAGGCCCATTACCCGATATGGGTATGGAATTCGTTTC
>NW_010967755.1:0-210 GCF_000463585.1 Tarenaya hassleriana | reverse complement strand
TAGTTTTTCTCTCAAGAAAGCTCTTCATCGAAAGGCTTGGTCCGTGGGTGTTCAAAAATGTTTTGAATGCTATTTCCGCTGCGTAAACCCGCGGACCAGACCCGAGACCGGTTGTGAACCGGTGCTCGAGGTTCCCGTGCGACCCATCACTTTCTTGGAATCTTGCATCTTGAACCGTTTCAAGACCTTATCGATGTAAGTACTCTGACA
>NW_010967754.1:0-205 GCF_000463585.1 Tarenaya hassleriana | reverse complement strand
TTGCAAGGCGTGAAAGTTGGTCAGCAACTGTGTTCTCCGTGCCTTTGCGATCCCGAATCTCGACGTCAATCTCTTGTATGAGTAGCATCCATCGAATCAGTCGAGGTTTGGCGTCTTTCTTCGTCAGCAAGTACTTCAAAGCCGCGTGATCTGAGTATACGATTACCTTCCGTCCCACCAAGTACGACCTGAATTTCTCAAAAGC
>NW_010967753.1:0-381 GCF_000463585.1 Tarenaya hassleriana | reverse complement strand
ATATATATATATACATATATGCGTATATATTAACCATATACATATACATAACAAAATATATATATTTATATGAATTCGAATATATATATATATATACATATATGCGTATATATATATATATATTAAGGAGGTGTATATATACGTATAAACAAATATTTTATATATTTATACATCTATATATGTATAAATATAGATATATTTTGTGTTTATATATTTTTATATATACAAATATTATGTGTGTGTATATACACATATATGTATACGAATAAGTGTATATATATATATTAACCAACCATATACATATACATAAAAAATCTATATATATATATATATGAATTTGAATATGTATATATATTAATGTTATATGATATCAGAAGTTTA
>NW_010967752.1:0-553 GCF_000463585.1 Tarenaya hassleriana | reverse complement strand
TTTTTACGGATGGCTTTCCTGCAGATGCTAATGTAAGGGGTGGAAAAGTCAATACGTGGAGAAGAGATCATCAACCATGTGGTGAAGAGGGACCCAGGCATGGCTTAGAGGAAAGGCAAATGGATCCTCCTGGTCCACGACCTTATACTAATGCTAATTTTCTTCCTCCTCATCACTTTGATGGTTGGCGTGGCCCTCCAATAAATAATCATCCAGGTGGTGTTTGGTACAGAGGGAGCCCCCCGCCGTATCGACCCCCAGTTGGTCCTGGGGGCTTTCCCATGGACCCATTTTCATATTATCCTCAAGTCTCGCCTGCCCCTGGACATGGTGCTGGTCCCAGGGTCAACCACCCTATGAATGTGGATATGTACAGACCTCCGATGCCAGATTCTTATGTTCGCCCAGGGATGCCGATTAGGCCTGGGATTTATCCTGGTCCTGTACCCTATGAAGGCTACTATGGTCCTCCAATGGGCTACTGTAATCCCAACAACCGAGATATGCCTTTCGTGGGGATGCCACCTGGTCCCTATGGTTATAACAAGCACTC
>NW_010967751.1:0-553 GCF_000463585.1 Tarenaya hassleriana | reverse complement strand
AAAAAAAATACGTATTATTGCAATTAATTTTGATCATCGTCTCCTCCGGGGTCTTCATTATTATATCTATATGTATATATGTATATGTGTATATATATTGAGCCTCCAATATTTTTGTCCTCTAGGATCCCTAAAGGCCAAAAGGCCCCAATCCAAACCCACCCCACCCCGTCAGAGGTCTTGTTCCTATATCATATTAATGCAATATTGTGATCATATATATATATATATATATATATGTATAGCATCGTGGTGATAAATGAATGCTATATATAGTAAATATGTTTTTTATACTATAAAATATATAAACAGCATGTATAAATCGTTAATTATTGTAATAAAAAATCATAATAATCATTATAGGCTGATTAAGTGGGGTTGCATGCACATGGTTTTGGTGCCACAGGCATTTAAACTATAGGAGAGATCTTCTCCGAACAGGGCCTCCCAAAATCTGAGGTCAAATTTCAATAGTCAATTCCATGTTCACGAATGAATATAAAAATCATAAATTTTTCATAACTCGCTAATTGATGCAGATCTAGGGTTTTGA
>NW_010967750.1:41632-42437 GCF_000463585.1 Tarenaya hassleriana | reverse complement strand
GTTAACATACCTGAAATCACATCAAAGACCAAAGAAAACGGTTTTTGTGCCTAAAATGCCATCTAATTCCTAAATTTGTGCGGAATAGAGGAGTGAAATGCACCTAAAACGTCAAAATACGGTGTCATCAGCCGTAAACGGACTAGCGGGTGAGAATAGATAAAAACGCAGTGAACGCAAGAGTCAAGGGTGTGATCATACCATCACTAATGCACCGGATCCCATCAGAATTCCGCAGTCAAGCGTGCTTGGGCGAGAGTAGTACTAGGATGGGTAACCTCCTAGGAAGTCCTCGAGTTGCAGCCCTTTTTCTTTTCCTATTTTCGTCGCATCTAGTTTCGATGTTCTGTACGCACGAGGTTTTTAACCTCCAAATAATTCTTACTTTTTTTGTAATATTTAATTGATGTTGTTTATATTTCACACCTCGTTTCGGGTTAACGGAGACGATAACTTTTGTCTTGTTTGATGAATTCTAATAGTTGGCAATCATGGACTTTCACGGACATACCACGAGCGAACGAGTGCATTCTGAGTTGTTCGAGAGGAAAAACGGAAAGACTTGCAGCAATCACACATTGCGGGCCCCATAACTTTCTTCACATAGGTCCAAATCATGTGTGCGGTATATCACTGGAAATTCAATAGCTACACAAAAATATCAAGATCGCCCAAGTCCGACATTGGAGAAGAAAGTTATGAGCAAAATATCGAGACCATATCAGCCAGTGTCAAAATATCGATGTTTTGGAACATCGATATCGATGTTCGGTAACCTAGAGATCTAAGTTTCCAAAATATCGAT
>NW_010967750.1:29119-30068 GCF_000463585.1 Tarenaya hassleriana | reverse complement strand
CATATTCAAGTTGTAGGAACCACGATTTCCTACCCTGCCTCACAAAGATAATCCGGCACGCTCAGCTTTGGCATGACCCGTGTTACGGACGATCGATGCCTTGACAAGCGCTCTAGTAATGGGAGGTACACACTTAGCATTACATGAATAAGGGATTTTCGAAACCGCACCTAGATCAAGCATCTACTTTCAAGCTATGAGAACCACCATTTCTCCATCTTGCCTCACCAAGATAATACGGCACACCCAGCTTTGGCATGGCCGAAATCGTGGTTCCTACAGTTTGAATATGGTTTATCTTGGGTTAAGTTGTCAAGTTTGACTTGAGACTTAATGGTACAGATGAGACGAGTATGCAATGATATTTGATATCATAGTCTCATAAAGGATCTAAGAATCATATTGGATGTGATTGACATTAGATGTCTACCTAAATAGCATAAGGATAGGTGTAACAATTTCTTCTTGTGTGAAATACGGATCTTAGTCCCATAATGAAAATTTATTGTAGGGTTAATTTTCTTTATGGGAATATAGCTCATCTTTGCATCTATGTTGTCATTATTTGATCATGGACTAGCTGGTAGTGGATCATAGATAGATTGACACTGATTGATGATGGACTAGCTGGTAGTAGATCATTGATAGAATCTGCATGTAGATGTGTTTTCGTTCTGTTTTGTCTTTTTCTGTAGGACATAGCGTTAACCGGTATTGTACCGAAGTTGACGATGCGATCTATCCTTATGAAGGATAAGACTCTAACCATGGCTTCTAGATCGATCATTGATGCTTATCGGAAGCATGTGGATGATGATCCGGACAAGTCTAGCTTGATGTTTGGAAACATGACCTCACAATTGCGTAAGCGATTAGAGGACATGAACGATTCTTTGATAGTTGATCAGTTGAATGCGTCATTCCAAAAGAAAGCTGAGAGCCACAGAAA
>NW_010967750.1:28012-28823 GCF_000463585.1 Tarenaya hassleriana | reverse complement strand
AGATCTCCGCGTTGGGAATGGAGCAAAAGTTGCTGCATTAGCCGTCGGGACTTATGATCTGTCTTTACCTTCTTGACTTGTATTGGAGATACATGATTGTTATTTTGTTCTTGCTATCAGTAAGAACATTATATCGATTTCATACTTAGACTCGGATGGTTTTAGATTTGTTATTGAGAACAAATGTCTATCCATTTATAGAGGTGATTTATTTTATGGTAAAGGTTACCATATTAATGGCCTTTATGTTTTGGATGATGAACCGTCTAGATACAGGTCAATCTATAACGTTTGTACCAAACAATTTAAGACGAACGACTTAAACCCGACTTTCCTCTGGCATTGTCGTCTAGGCCACATAAACGAGAAGCGCATACAGAAGCTTCATTCTGAAGGTCTTCTGGATTCTTTTGACTTTGAGTCTCTTGAATCTTGCGAGTCTTGTTTAATGGGCAAGATGACAAAGCATCCTTTCAAGGGGAAAGGACAGAGAGCGACAGAGTTATTGGATCTGATACATAGTGATGTATGCGGACCAATGAGCTGTCCGGCTAGAGGAGGTTATCTGTATTTCGTTACGTTCACTGATGATTTCAGTCGATACGGTTATGTCTAATTAATGAGATATAAGTCTGAAATACTTGAAATGTTCAAGGCTTTCAGAAACGAATTACAGAACCAACTTGGCAAGACGATCAAGACACTTTGATACAATACCACAATCAATCAGATAGTCAGTGAACTCTTGGCTCATATACTCGCCACCACGATCGGATCGAAGTGTCTTGATCGTCTTTTCAAGCTGGTTCTG
>NW_010967750.1:23743-25895 GCF_000463585.1 Tarenaya hassleriana | reverse complement strand
TTGTTCATTACATGTTCTTGCATGCTAGATCTGTTATGAAATCCATGTATCATTATGAATGATACTAAACTCCCTAGTCTTGTGTCATTATGGGAATAACGACATAATAAGACTAGTATGGTGTGTGATTGATGATCACATAGATGATCATAGGTATTGGATACGATCGCAATCATAGGTATTCGTTGCAGAACGGAATACTGGACTGACCCGCATGAGATTGTCACATGGACTAGCGTCATGACTTGAATCTCATACGACGATTCTATGATTGGATCCTAAGACCTGAGATATCTACAGAATCCAACATGAGGAGTTGCGTGCTTTGATTACGTTAAACGTCCTGCGTAACAGGAGGACTATAAAGTCGTGTATCAGGTACGAAACGAATCATGTACTGGATTGTAGATAGTCAATACGGGATTTGTACCTCTCGTAAAAGAGAGAGATATCGCTGGGCCCCTCGTGTGAGCAAGACTGTAGAAATGTGTGGCCGCACTATAGATGAATGTCGTCTATTTCAGACAGTCGAACTCAGTGAACGAGAAAGCAGTCGAATCAGATAAGGTGGCTTGTCCATGCTTTATGTTCGACATATGATATCGCGATACAAAAGGATCATCAGTCGGAATCATCACTGGCTTTCGTATGATCACAAACAAACTCTATTCGAGATAGGTAGTCATAGTGTCTTGCTAGAGACCGCCTATGACTTGTATTACCGGAATGGAGATTCTGCGTTTTACTGCTATTCCGGATGAGCCTACAGGGTCACACACAATAGGGATGGACAAGTACGTGTGCTAAATTATCCCGATTAGGAATCCTAATTGGATTGAGATTCCTAATTGGAATAGGAATCCTATTATGTATAGGAATCCTAATGAGATTAGAATTCTATTACATCTAGGAAACCTAATGAGATTAGAATTCTAATAGGTTTAGGAAACCTAATTAGATTAGGATTCCTAGTAATCTATTCATTGTCAAATTAGGATTTTTGGAAAGTCTATATAAGGAGAATGTCTTCTAGGGTTTTATGAGAAGAAGAAAAAAAGAATGAAGAAAAAGAAAAAAGAAAAAAAAAAGGAGAAGAAAAATAAAACCCTAAGCCTCCAAAAACCTTGCACACAAGAGAGATCGAGATCTCTAGTCCTAGCAGACAAGTTCCAAGGTGTTGGAATCCATCCCGACGTGTAGATACGTGTAGAGGGCGAGGTATTCTTACTGCCTTTCGTGATCAGACGAGTTCTTCAATTGATACAGGCCCCGGATCGATTGAGGAAATCGTTCTAACGTTTCTATGATTCAATAGTAGCATGGTTCTAGGGTTTCATTAAAATTTTTGTTTTATATCCGCTGCGCAAACCCTAGAATCGATCTCTTAGGAATTAGATTCGCTCACGAGATCCCAGGAAACCCAACAAGTTATTCATCAATTAATGTTTTATACATGCATATTGTCAAATTTGGAGTTTAAATATGCAAGGACACTTTTTCTATTGTTATTTGATGATGGGTGTGATCATACCATCACTAATGCACCGGATCCCATCAGAATTCCGCAGTCAAGCGTGCTTGGGCGAGAGTAGTACTAGGATGGGTAACCTTCTGGGAAGTCCTCGAGTTGCAACCCTTTTTCTTTTCCTTTTTTCGTCGCATCTAGTTTCGATGTTCTGTATGCACGAGGTTTTTAACCTCCAAATAATTCTTACTTTTATTGTAATATTTGATTGATGTTGTTTATATTTCACACCTCGTTTCGGGTTAACGGAGACGATAACTTTTGTCTTATTTGATGAATTCTAATGCAATACTCGGTTGCACGTGTTGCGCCATTTTTTCCATCGGATCTCGTTCCACCGATGTTCATTTGTTCGGAACGGGTTTGTTATATTGTTTTTTGTTCTAGGCGGAAATGGTACGAGAACCAAACTGTTGAGAAAAAAACCGGAGAACTCGGATTTCGCGGCTATATTTTGTGGAGTAAAGAGTGGCAAAAGGCCGTGAATGGACTAGCGGGTGAAAAGAGATAAAAACGCAGTTAATGCAAGAGTCGACGGGTGCAATCATACCAGCACTAATGCATCGGATCCCATCAAAACTCCGCAATCAAGCGTGCTTGGGCGAGAGTAGTACTAGGATGGGTGAC
>NW_010967750.1:19412-23338 GCF_000463585.1 Tarenaya hassleriana | reverse complement strand
GATCCCATCAGAACTCCGCAGTCAAGCGTGCTTGGGCGAGAGTAGTACTAGGATGGGTGACCTCCTGGGAAGTCCTCGTGTTGCATCCCTTTTTCTTTTCCTTATGTCGTCGCATCTCGTTTCGATGTTCTGTCCGCACGAGGTTTTTTACCTTGAAATAATTCTTATTTTTATTGGAATATTTGATTGATGTTTTTTATATATCATACCTCGGGCCCAGGGCGGCGTCCGAATCCCTTATGCGTCTGTCCTTATTCGTTATTTATAGGCATTTCGCGAATCTAGACGTTAAAAATCTCGATATCGATGTTCAAAACGTCGATATTTTCAAGATCTTTAGGTTTTAAAACGTTGATATCGACGTTTCAAAAACATCTATATTTCAGCAACCCAGATCTCTATGTTTTACAACATCGATATCGATGTTTCAAAACATCGATATTTTGGCAACTTAGATCTCTATGTTTTACAACATCGATATCGATGTTTCAAAACATCGATATTTTGGCAACTTAGATCTCTAGGTTACCGAACATCGATATTTTGACACTGGTTTATATGGTCTCGATATTTTGCTCATAAGTTTCTTTTCCGATGTCGGACTTGGGCGATCTTGATGTCTTTGTGTAGCTATTCAAGAGTGCTTTCCAGTACCGCACGCATGATTTGGACCTATGTGAAGAAAGTTATGGGGCCTGCAATGTGTGATTGCTGCAAGTCTTTCCGTTTTTCCTCTCGAACAACTCAGAATGCACTCGTTTCGCCCGTGGTATGTACGTGAAAGTCCGTGATTGCCAATTGGTCCAAAAGCTCTAAAATACACCGTTTTAGCTTTATTTTCGTCCACATATGTTAACATACCTGAAATCACATCAAAGACCAAAGAAAACGGTTTTTGAGCCTAAAATGCCATCTAATTCCTAAATTTGTGCGGAATAAAGGAGTGAAATACACCTAAAACGTCAAAATACGGTGTCATCAGCCGTAAACGGACTAGCGGATGAAAAGAGATAAAAACGCAGTGAACGCAAAAGTCAACGGGTGTGATCATACCATCACTAATGCACCGGATCCCATCAGAATTCCGCAGTCAAGCGTGCTTGGGCGAGAGTAGTACTAGGATGGGTGACATCCTGGGAAGTCCTCTTGTACCACCCCTTTTTATTTTCTTTTTGTTGTCGCATCTCGTTTCGATGTTCTGTCCGCACGAGGTTTTATACCTCCAAATAATTCTTACTTTTATTGAAATATTTGATTGATGTTTTTTATATATCATACCTCGGGCCTAGGGCGGCGTCCGAATCCCTTATGCATCTGTCCTTATTCGTTATTTATAGGCATTTCGCGAATCTAGACGTTAAAAACCTCGATATCGATGTTCAAAACGTCGATATTTTCAAGATCTTTAGGTTTTAAAACGTTGATATCGATGTTTCAAAAACATCTATATTTCAGCAACCCAGATCTCTATGTTTTAAAACATCGATATCGATGTTTCAAAACATCGATATTTTGGCAACTTAGATCTCTAGGTTACCGAACATCGATATCGATGTTCCAAAACATCGATATTTTGACACTGGCTGATATGGTCTCGATATTTTACTCATAACTTTCTTCTCCGATGTCGAACTTGGGCGATCTTGATGTCTTTGTGTAGCTATTGAAGAGTGCTTTCCAGTGATATACTGCACGCATGATTTGGACCTATGTGAAGAAAGTTATGGGGCCTGCAATAAGTGATTGCTGCAAGTCTTTTCGTTTTTCCTCTTGAACAACTCAGAATGCACTCGTTTCGCCCGTGGTATGTCCGTGAAAGTCCATAATTGTCAACTTGTTCCATTTTAGCTCTAAAATATACCATTTTAGCTTTATTTTCATCCACATACGTTAATATACCAGAAATCACATCAAAGACCAAAGAAAACGGTTTTTGTGCCTAAAATGCCATCTAATTCCTAAATTTGTGCGGAATAGAGGAGTGAAATGCACCTAAAACGTCAAAATACGGTGTCATCAGCCTAAACGGACTAGCGGATGAAAAGAGATAAAAACGCAGTGAACGCAAGAGTCAACGGGTGTGATCATACCATCACTAATGCACCGGATCCCATCAGAATTCCGCAGTCAAGCGTGCTTGGGCGAGAGTAGTACTAGGATGGGTGACATCCTGGGAAGTCCTCTTGTACCACCCCTTTTTATTTTCTTTTTGTTGTCGCATCTCGTTTCGATGTTCTGTCCGCACGAGGTTTTATACCTCCAAATAATTCTTACTTTTATTGGAATATTTGATTGATATTTTTTATATATCATACCTCGGGCCTAGTGCGGCGTCCGAATCCCTTATGCGTCTGTCCTTATTCGTTATTTATAGGCATTTCGCGAATCTAGACGTTAAAAACCTCGATATCGATGTTCAAAACGTCGATAGATAAAAACGCAGTGAACGCAAGAGTCGACGGGTGCAATCATACCAGTACTAATGCATCGGACCCCATCAGAACTCCGCAGTCAAGCGTGCTTGGGCGAGAGTAGTACTAGGATGGGTGACATCCTGGGAAGTCCTCTTGTACCACCCCTTTTTATTTTCTTTTTGTTGTCGCATCTCGTTTCGATGTTCTGTCCGCACGAGGTTTTTTACCTTGAAATAATTCTTATTTTTATTGGAATATTTGATTGATGTTTTTTTATATATCATACCTCGGGCCTAGGGCGACGTCCGAATCCCTTATGCGTCTGTCCTTATTCGTTGTTTATAGGCATTTCGCGAATCTAGACGTTAAAAACCTCGATATCGATGTTCAAAACGTCGATATTTTCAAGATCTTTAGGTTTTAAAACGTTGATATCGACGTTTCAAAAACATCTATATTTCAGCAACCCAGATGTCTCTTACTTTTATTGTAATATTTGATTGATGTTGTTTATATTTCACACCTCGTTTCGGGTTAACGGAGACGATAACTTTTGTCTTGTTTGATGAATTCTAATGCAATACCCGGTTGCACGTGTTGCGCCATTTTTTCCATCGGATCTCGTTCCACCGATGTTCCTAATTGTTGTTTGTTCTAGGCGGAAATGGTACGAGAACCAAACTGTTGAGAAAAAAACCGGAGAACTCGGATTTCGCGGCTATATTTTGTGGAGTAAAGAGTGGCAAAAGGCCGTGAATGGACTAGCGGGTGAAAAGAGATAAAAACGCAGTGAACGCAAGAGTCAACGGGTGTGATCATACCATCACTAATGCACCGGATCCCATCAGAATTCCGCAGTCAAGCGTGCTTGGGCGAGAGTAGTACTAGGATGGGTGACCTCCTGGGAAGTCCTCGTGTTGCATCCCTTTTTCTTTTCCTTATGTCGTCGCATCTCGTTTCGATGTTCTGTCCGCACGAGGTTTTTTACCTTGAAATAATTCTTATTTTTATTGGAATGAGGTGTGAAATATAAACAACATCAATCAAATATTACAATAAAAGTAAGAATTATTTGGAGGTTAAAAACCTCGTGCGTACAGAACATCGAAATGAGATGCACGGAAAAAGGAAAAGAAAAAGGGCTGCAACTCGAGGACTTCCCAGGAGGTCACCCATCCTAGTATTACTCTCGCCCAAGCACGCTTGACTGCGGAATTCTGATGAGATCCGGTGCATTAGTGATGGTATGATCACACCCGTTGACTCTTGCGTTCACTGCGTTTTTATCTCTTTTCACCCGCTAATCCGTTTAGGCTGATGACACCGTATTTTGACGTTTTAGGTGCATTTCACTCCTCTATTCCGCACAAATTTAGGAATTAGATGGCATTTTAGGCACAAAAACCGTTTTCTTTGGTCTTTGATGTGATTTCAGGTATGTTAACATATGTGGACGAAAATAAAGCTAAAACGGTGTATTTTAGAGCTAAAATGGACCAAGTTGGCAATCAT
>NW_010967750.1:16275-19063 GCF_000463585.1 Tarenaya hassleriana | reverse complement strand
TAATGCATCGGATCCCATCAGAACTCCGCAGTCAAGCGTGCTTGGGCGAGAGTAGTACTAGGATGGGTGACCTCCTGGGAAGTCCTCGTGTTGCACCCCTTTTTATTTTCCTTATGTCGTCGCATCTCGTTTCGATGTTCTGTCCGCACGAGGTTTTTTACCTTGAAATAATTCTTATTTTTATTGGAATATTTGATTGATGTTTTTTTATATATCATACCTCGGGCCTAGGGCGACGTCCGAATCCCTTATGCGTCTGTCCTTATTCGTTGTTTATAGGCATTTCGCGAATCTAGACGTTAAAAACCTCGATATCGAAGTTCAAAACGTCGATATTTTCAAGATCTTTAGGTTTTAAAACGTTGATATCGACGTTTCAAAAACATCTATATTTCAGCAACCCAGATGTCTATGTTTTACAACATCGATATCGATGTTTCAAAACATCGATATTTTGGCAACTTAGATCTCTAGGTTACCGAACATCGATATCGATGTTCCAAAACATCGATATTTTGACACTGGTTGATATGGTCTCGATATTTTGCTCATAATTTTCTTTTCCGATGTCGGACTTGGGCGATCTTGATGTCTTTGTGTAGCTATTGAAGAGTGCTTTCCAGTACCGCACGCATGATTTGGACCTATGTGAAGAAAGTTATGGGGCCTGCAATGTGTGATTGCTGCAAGTCTTTCCGTTTTTCCTCTCGAACAACTCAGAATGCACTCATTTCGCCCGTGGTATGTACGTGAAAGTCCATGATTGCCAATTGGTCCATTTTGGCTCTAAAATACACCGTTTTAGCTTTATTTTCGTCCACATATGTTAACATACCTGAAATCACATCAAAGACCAAAGCAAACGGTTTTTGTGCCTAAAATGCCATCTAATTCCTAAATTTGTGCGGAATAGATGAGTGAAATGCACCTAAAACGTCAAAATACGGTGTCATCAGCCTAAACGGATTAGCGGGTGAAAAGAGATAAAAACGCAGTGAACGCAAGAGTCAACGGGTGTGATCATACCATCACTAATGCATCGGATCTCATCAGAA
This sequence comes from Tarenaya hassleriana, assembly GCF_000463585.1. NCBI lineage: Eukaryota > Viridiplantae > Streptophyta > Magnoliopsida > Brassicales > Cleomaceae > Tarenaya > Tarenaya hassleriana. The sequence goes on along the minus strand of NW_010967750.1, from coordinate 18,008 downwards.
TTCCGCAGTCAAGCGTGCTTGGGCGAGAGTAATACTAGGATGGGTGACCTCCTGGGAAGTCCTCGAGTTGCAGCCCTTTTTCTTTTCCTTTTTCCGTGCATCTCATTTCGATGTTCTGTACGCACGAGGTTTTTAACCTCCAAATAATTCTTACTTTTATTGTAATATTTGATTGATGTTGTTTATATTTCACACCTCGTTTCGGGTTAACGGAGACGATAACTTTTGTCTTGTTTGATGAATTCTAATGCAATACCCGGTTGCACGTGTTGCGTCATTTTTTCCATCGAGTCTCGTTTTAAAACATCGATATCGATGTTTCAAAACATCGATATTTTGGCAACTTAGATCTCTAGGTTACCGAACATCGAAGAGTGCTTTCCAACGCACGTATGATTTGGACCTATGTGAAGAAAGTTATGGGGCCCGCAAGGTGTGATTGCTGCAAGTCTTTCTGTTTTTCCTCTCGAACAACTCAGAATGCACTCGTTTCGCCCGTGGTATGTCCGTGAAAGTCCATGATTGCCAACTTGGTCCATTTTAACTCAAAAATACACCGTTTTAGCTTTATTTTTGTCCAAATACGTGAATATACCTGAAATCACATCAAAGACCAAAGAAAACGGTTTTTGTGGCTAAAATGTCATCTAATTCCTAAATTTGTGCGGAATAAAGGAGAGAAATGCACCTAAAACGTCAAAATACGGTGTCATCAGCCTAAACGGACTAGCGGGTGAAAAGAGATAAAAAGCAGTGAACGCAAGAGTCAACGGGTGTGATCATACCATCACTAATACACCGGATCCCATGAGAATTCTGCAGTCATGCGTGCTTGAGCGAGAGTAGTACTAGGATGGGTGACCTCCTGGGAAGTCCTCGAGTTACACCCCTTTGTATTTTTCTTTTGTGGTCGCATCTCGTTTCGATGTTCTGTCCGCACGAGGTTTTTAACCTCCAAATATTTTTACTTTTATTGTAATATTTGATTGATGTTGTTTATATTTCACACCACGTTTCGGGTTAACGGAGACGATAATTTTTGTCTTGTTTAATGAATTCTAATACAATACCCGGTTGCACGTGTTGCGCCATTTTTTCCATCGGATCTCGTTCCACCGATGTTCATTTGTTCGGCATGGGTTTTTTATATTGTTGGTTGTTCTAGGCAGAACCGGAGAACTCGTATTTCGCGGCTATATTTTGTGGAGTAAAGAGTGGCAAAAGGCCGTGAATGGACTAGCGGGTGAAAAGAGATAAAAACACAGTGAACGCAAGAGTCGACGGGTGCAATCATACCGGCACTAATGCATCGGATCCCATCAGAACTCCGCATTCAAGCGTGCTTGAGCGAGAGTAGTATTAGGATGGGTGACCTCCTGGGAAGTCCTCGTGTTGCACCTCTTTTTCTTTTCCTTTTGTCGTCGCATCTCGTTTCGATGTTCTGTCCGCACGAGGTTTTTTACCTCCAAATAATTCTCACTTTTATTGGAATATTTGATTGATGTTTTTATATATCTCGGGCCTAGGGCGGCGTCCGAATCCCTTATGCGTCGTTCCTTATTCGTTATTTATAGGCATTTCGCGAATCTAGACGTTAAAAACCTCGATATCGATGTTCAAAACGTCGATATTTTCAAGATCTTTAGGTTTTAAAACGTTGATATCGATGTTTCAAAAACATCTATATTTCAGCAACCCAGATCTCTATGTTTTAAAACATCGATATCGATGTT
>NW_010967750.1:15540-16016 GCF_000463585.1 Tarenaya hassleriana | reverse complement strand
GTTTTTCCTCTCGAACAACTCAGAATGCACTCGTTTCGCCCGTGGTATGTCCGTGAAAGTCCATGATTGCCAACTTGGTCCATTTTAGCTCTAAAATACACCGTTTTAGCTTTATTTTCTTCCACATACGTTAATATACCAGAAATCACATCAAAGACTAATGAAAACGGTTTTTGTGCCTAAAATGCCATCTAATTCCTAAATTTATGCGGAATAGAGGAGTGAAATGCACCTAAAACGTCAAAATACGGTGTCATCAGCCTAAACGGACTAGGGGATGAAAAGAGATAAAAACGCAGTGAACGCAAGAGTCAACGGGTGTAATCATACCATCACTAATGCACCGGATCCCATTCCGCAGTCAAGCGTGCTTGGGCGAGAGTAGTATTAGGATGGGTGACCTCCTGGGAAGTCCTCGTGTTGCACCCCTTTTGTCGTCGCATCTCGTTTCGATGTTCTGTCCGCACGAGGTTTTT
>NW_010967750.1:6111-7058 GCF_000463585.1 Tarenaya hassleriana | reverse complement strand
TTTGGTCCTCCTGACCAAACACGCGGCCCGGAATCTGATCTGTCTGCTTGAAGTTTATTTCGATCCGGGGCCTGTTCTAAATCACCAAGAGCTGAAAGTACAACTCCTCTACACGTATCCACACCGACGGGAAGGATTCCAAACGATTTGGAACGAATCTGCTAGGATTAGTGAAGAAAAGGGTAACTCAAGAGACGAGATCCAATCCCGGGACAATAGAAATCGAAGAGAACAACTTCTCTAGGGTTCTAGGATGTTTCTCTGAGTTTTAGGGCATGACCCGTAACCATGACGATCGAGGCCTTGACAGTTGCTCTACTAATGGGCGGTAATAGCTTGAGATTAATCATGAGGAAGAGGACAAAATTTCGGACTTGAGAAGTGTCTGAGGTTCAGTCCGGAGCTGACCAGAATCTGGTCCGCCGGACTGACCTTGGTCAGCTTCTCTGGTCCGCCGTTCTGTCCGTTTTCGGAGAAATTCTGAGCTTGGTCCGGAGCTGACCAAATTTGGTCAGCCTCGGACCAACTCAGTCTGTTTCTCCTTCCTAGGCTGACCAGGCAGACGGACCGCAGTTCAAAACTGAGCTTGGTCCGGGGCTGACCAAACTTGGTCAGCTCCGGACCAACTCAGTCCGTTCCTTTTAGCTCCGAGCTGACCAGAAATCGGATTCAGTTCGAAAACTGAGCTTGGTCCGTTTCCCTGGTCCGTTTCCCTGGTCAGTCCGCCGGTCCGTCTTGGACCCGTGTTGTTATCGCCTGGTCCGCCGGACAAACTCTTGGTCCGGGGCTGACTAGCGAGAATTTTGGTCCTCCTGACCAAACACGCGGTCCGGAATCTGATCTGTCTGCTGGTCCGGCTGACCAACTCTTGGTCCGGCTGACCGCGGACAAATCAGATTCGGAACAGATTTTTCGGGCTTCGAAAATTAGGGTTTTATCCCGGTTTC
>NW_010967750.1:2900-5408 GCF_000463585.1 Tarenaya hassleriana | reverse complement strand
TGGTCTGGGGCTGACCAAACTTGGTCAGCTCCGGCCCAACACACTGAAAACTCCTTTTCATGCTTGTTTCGGTCAAATCTCGTTTCCATTCTTTGTATTCTTCACGTATAAGTCCATCCCTATTGGTGTGTGACCCTGTAGGCCCATTCTAAGTGGTAGTGACTTTAGGAACTTTTCCCGAACCACAAGTCATGGTTAGCCTCTAGCAAGACGCCATGACCACCTATTTAGAATTGAGTTAGAGGTGATCTAACCAAGGCATTAACAGCTCGAATTCTGATCCTTTGTCTCACGATATCATAAGTTGAACAAGGGCATGATTTGAGCCACCCTTCAAGTTCATCTGCTTTCTCGTCTTGGCAAATCGACTAATAAAATAGATGCAACTTCATCTATAGCGTGCCACGCGTTTTTCATAGTCCGACTTCCACGAGAGGGCCGAGCGATATCTCTCCTGTTAAGGAGGTGACAAATCCCATATTGCATGTCTACTATCTCCATATGATTCGTGAACGTATCTGATCAATGCCGTTATAATCATCCGGTTAAAGACGACGTTTGACGCAGTCAAGACACGTCACTCCTCATATCAGATACTCTAGACATCTCAGGTATGAGGATCCATAAACGAACCGCTGTATGAGATTCAAGTCATGACTCTGTCCATGTGACAATCTCATGCGGGTCATCCAGTCACTCGTTCACAATGAGTACCCATGATTGTGATATGCATCTAATGCATCGATCACTCCTCATGCTAGTCTTAATTCAACATTGTTCCCACAATGTTGACTGACTAGGGAGTTTAGAATCATTCGCTAATGATTCAAGGATGCCGAAATATAACAAACATGCCAATCATATAACGGGAATGTAATGCATTCATAAATCAATGAATCAATACAAAGTCAAAATGTCATATTACGGATTATCCTAGAGCATTACAACCAACACGTGAAAGTCCACGATTGCCAATTGGTCCATTTTAGCTCTAAAATACACCGTTTTAGCTTTATTTTCGTCCACACATGTTAACATACCTGAAATCACATCAAAGACCAAAGAAAACGGTTTTTGTGCCTAAAATGCCATCTAATTCCTAAATTTGTGCGGAATAGATGAGTGAAATGCACCTAAAACGTCAAAATACGGTGTCATCAGCCTAAACGGATTAGCGGGTGAAAAGAGATAAAAACGCAGTGAACGCAAGAGTCAACGGGTGTGATCATACCATCACTAATGCACCGGATCCCATCAGAATTCCGCAGTCAAGCGTGCTTGGGCGAGAGTAGTACTAGGATGGGTGACCTCCTAGGAAGTTCTCGAGTTGCAGCCCTTTTTCTTTTCCTTTTGTCGTGCATCTCGTTTCGATGTTCTGTACGCACGAGGTTTTTAACCTCCAACTAATTCTTACTTTTATTGTAATATTTGATTGATGTTGTTTATATTTCACACCTCGTTTCGGGTTAACGGAGACGATAACTTTTATCTTGTTTGATGAATTCTAATGCAATACCCGGTTGCACGTGTTGCGCCATTTTTTCCATCGAGTCTCGTTTTAAAACATCGATATCGATGTTTCAAAACATCGATATTTTGGCAACTTAGATCTCTAGGTTACCGAACATCGATATCGATGTTCCAAAACATCGATATTTTGATACTGGCTGATATGGTCTCGATATTTTGCTCATACCTTTCTTCTCCGATGTCGGACTAGGGCGATCTTGATGTCTTTGTGTAGCTATTGAAGAGTGCTTTCCAGTGATATACCGCACGCATGATTTGGACCTATGTGAAGAAAGTTATGGGGCCTGCAATGTGTGATTGCTGCAAGTCTTTCCGTTTTTCCTCTCGAACAACTCAGAATGCACTCGTTTCGCCCGTGGTATGTCCGTGAAAGTCCATGATTGCCAACTTGGTCCATTTTAGCTCTAAAATACACCGTTTTAGCTTTATTTTCGTCCACATACGTTAATATACCAGAAATCACATCAAAGACTAATGAAAACGGTTTTTGTGCCTAAAATGCTATCTAATTGCTAAATTTATGCGGAATAGAGGAGTGAAATGCACCTAAAACGTCAAAATACAGTGTCATCAGCCTAAACGGACTAGCGGATGAAAAGAGATAAAAACGCAGTGAACGCAAGAGTCAACGGGTGTAATCATACCATCACTAATGCACCGGATCCCATTCCGCAGTCAAGCGTGCTTGGACGAGAGTAGTACTAGGATGGGTGACCTCCTGGTAAGTCCTCGTGTTGCAGCCCTTTTTCTTTTCCTTTTGTCGTGCATCTCGTTTCGATGTTCTGTACGCACGAGGTTTTATACCTCCAAATAATTCTTACTTTTATTGGAATATTTGATTGATGTGTTTTTATATATCTTACTTTTATTGTAATATTTGATTGATGTTGTTTATATTTCACACCTCGTTTCGGTTTAACGGAGACGATAACTGTTGTCTTGTTTGATGAATTCTAATGCAATACCCTGTTGCACGTG
>NW_010967750.1:0-555 GCF_000463585.1 Tarenaya hassleriana | reverse complement strand
ACCTCCAAATAATTCTTACTTTTATTGGAATATTTGATTGATGTTTTTTATATATCTCGGGCCTAGGGCGGCGTCCGAATCCCTTATGCTCCTGTCCTTATTCGTTATTTATAGGCATTTCGCGAATCTAGACGTTAAAAACCTCGATATCGATGTTCAAAACGTCGATATTTTCAAGATCTTTAGGTTTTAAAATGTTGATATCGATGTTTCAAAAACATCTATATTTCAGCAACCCAGATCTCTATGTTTTAAAACATCGATATCGATGTTTCAAAACATCGATATTTTGGCAACTTAGATCTCTAGGTTACCGAACATCGATATCGATGTTCCAAAACATCGATATTTTGACACTGGCTGATATGGTCTGAGAAGAAGAAGCTTAGAGAAGCATCGACTTCTAGTGTCTTCGTTATAGAGGCTAATTTGTTTACTTCTACGTCGTGGGTATTAGATATCGGAAGCGCCTCGCATATTTGTGGAAATGTGCAAGGGTTGCGAGGAAGTAGACAATTGGCAAAAGGAGAAGTAGATCTTCGCGTTGGGAATGGA
>NW_010967749.1:0-553 GCF_000463585.1 Tarenaya hassleriana | reverse complement strand
ATATGTAAAAACAATGGTACAGGACGATATAGCCGCAAATATATGAAATGGACACATGAAATAAGTGAATATATAGATATATATGTTATATTTAAGCCTAATGCGACAAAACTTCATGATCAATGTGTGTAATTATTTAAGAGCAAATAGGAAAACCATGAAAGTCGATCGAATAATTAGTGATATATATATATATATATATATATATGTATATATGTATATGTTGACATGTGTTGATGAGATGGGATGAATGGTAGGCTCGACCGTGATGATGGGAACGGAAGCAAGACCATGGGAAACGCCATGCCATGACTATACGGACTGTGATAAGGCCAATGTGTGCACGATCTATCCCGCGAGGTGTGTCCAAGGCATCTGCATCTGTGCTCCTCCTCTCGATAACCATCTTAAAGTCTAACCTATTCCCTTTAAAATCCAATCCACACTATCGTATGTATATCGCGAAATAAAATGGCCCACTGATATGGTAATAAAAATATTAATGTTCTATCCAATTAATACACATATGATATAGTTTTTAAAAGAATTGTGT
>NW_010967748.1:0-553 GCF_000463585.1 Tarenaya hassleriana | reverse complement strand
AAACGATCGTATATTGGGATCAATGGCATTCACAACTGATGGAGTATCTGATACTATAGCCACTCTAGGGTTTGACACACCCGAACGGCGGATTGCTTTGCCAAGGCATCTCATCGCTGCCCTTAAAGCTCTAACCGGTCTGGAAGAAAAACCTCGGAAAAGAAAAAGATTTAGTCATCCGATTGAAAAAAGATGGGCCATTGATGCGTTCAAAGAATGTCGGAACCTGTTATTAAGCATTCTCATGTGCAATGAAACATCAGGATCCCCGGTTTCTCGTAGAACCCAATTCACTGCTTCATTAACATCTTCCGTCGGAGATATGAGTGCCATCATCAGCTCACCAAACACATTAGCCCTCGTTTCAAGTTTTCCCGATTCTCCGAATAGCTCAAAGGCTGCAACCCTCATCTCTTTATGCACATTCTTCAGGAAAAACTGAGCCGCCACTGCGTCGGTTGTACCTTGAAACCTGAAATATCGGGAAAAAACACACACCAATGAATCAGAGTAATGGAAAAAAACAGAACTTTGTCTTGTCTTTCTCACTCAG
>NW_010967747.1:0-553 GCF_000463585.1 Tarenaya hassleriana | reverse complement strand
ATATATATATATATCAGCCATAAATATTTTCTAATCAAACATATAGTATCTTTTGTTTTATATGCTGTATTATTCCAATATATATAATGTGCTATATATATTCTAATATATATTTTTTGGGAGAAAGCATGTGGAAAGGGTATCATGAAAAGTCGAGCCACATAATTGGATCTCCCTAAATATACGTGTTTGTTTCCAGCCGTTACTTTTGTTTTTATATGTCATCTTTGTTGCTTGCTTTCCATAACTTTTTTTTTTTTGCATTTTACTCCAAATTAATACATAAACATTAGCATTAATAATATATTTCATGATTAATTTTTTATTTATAAACACTACAATCGTAAAATTTGATGGCAATGAGAAATCTTTAATTTAGAGTCCAACGATTAAATATTATTTTAGATTTCTAATTTTCTTCTATCCAATCATTGACTTGGGTATAGTTTTCGTCTTTGATTAGTTTCTAACGCATCATTTGACTAATTTTATCGGGATAATTAGTCGAATTATCAAAATAACTGAAACAATTTAATTGGATCCATATAATATA
>NW_010967746.1:0-554 GCF_000463585.1 Tarenaya hassleriana | reverse complement strand
CCCACTCAAACTCGGGACGTCCTCGTCACGCTCCCAAGATCCGGTAGCCGGTTGTCTAGGCGAGGTTGTCCAAGTAGTCACGGACCATGTCCGTGAGTTGTCCACTGTTGTCCGCCTCTTCCCAGGTGTTCATTGAATCTGGCAGCCCTCTCCATTTGATGAAGAATTCCCTTTTGTTGGTTCCTCGCTTGGTGCGATGATCCAAGACGAATTCGGGCTCCTTTTGTGGCATTATGGCCGCGGGAAGGAGGGCTCTTGTGGACCGATTCCTGTCAACATCAACAGGGTCAGCTTTGTAAGGTTTGAGGACACTTACATGGAAGACGGGGTGGATTTGGATGTGGGCCGGCAGTTGTAGTTTGTAGGCCATCTTTCCAATCCTTGCGATGATAGGATACGGGCCATCGTATTTGCGAGTCAATCCTCGGTGCAGGGCCTGCATCCCTCGGAAGTTGTGGGGCACGATCTTGACCATCACTTGGTCTCCCACGTCGTACTCCTGTGGACGTCTCTTCTTGTCCGCCCACTTCTTCATGCGGTAGGCGGCCTTGTGG
>NW_010967745.1:0-289 GCF_000463585.1 Tarenaya hassleriana | reverse complement strand
GCAACATTTCAGAGATGCATGACTGCTGTGTTTTCTGATCTCATCGAGGATGTTATGGAGGTGTTCATGGATGATTTTTCTGTCCATGGGCCCTCCTTTCCCGTGTGTCTAATGAATTTGCGCCGAGTGTTGGACAGGTACGTTGAGGCGAATCTTGTGCTGAATTGGGAGAAGTGCCACTTCATGGTCCAAGAGGGCATTGTGCTAGGCCACAAGATTTCGAGAAGAGGATAGAGGTTGATCGAGCAAAGGTTGAGGTGATAGAGAAGTTGCCGCCTCCAAGGAATGT
>NW_010967744.1:0-554 GCF_000463585.1 Tarenaya hassleriana | reverse complement strand
TTTTTTGGAATCAATGACTTCTTCTCGGGTTTTAAGAGATTTAGAGTTTCAACAAAAATACCTGCTTGGTCTAGCCATCGGAGGAGGATCTCGCTGCCGATGAAGAAGGTAGATGTGAACGATGAAGGGACACGAGACTTCTTTGAGTTTCTAGGGATATTCGATTACTTGCTATAGACGACGCACGATTCAGACAAGCCAGAGAAAGGTTGATTCAGATACGTTGTCGAAAAAGGAAACGATTATGCTATGCCTTGTTTGGATAACATCCTCGTACGCCTTCCTCGGAGAGAAGCACACAAAAAACGACAAGAAGAAGACTGGAATTTAGGGATTTTTTTAGGGTTTAATCTAGATATTAAATCGGTTGGTTATGCACTTATGCTACGTCGTCTTCTAGTGCAATGTTGGTTTTGACTTAGCCCGATTATTTGTGTCTGTCTATGTGGATTTTGTTTTCCAGGTATGCATACACGTCATCATAATTAAACGCTCAGTAAACGACGTTATCGATAAGGTTTTTATTTGGCAAAATTAATCAAATTGAGGTATTT
>NW_010967743.1:0-554 GCF_000463585.1 Tarenaya hassleriana | reverse complement strand
TACAATTCTTCTCACATTCTAGGCATTATAGGACGTTAGATGGCCATGGGTAGGTTGTTTTTCTTGTTTTTCCTCGCAGGAAGACTCCACGATGAATCCTCACGAAGTGCGGCATGGAAGAACAAGAGTTCGAGAAGGCTCGGGAAGCTCAGAAAAAATGAGCGACCTACCCATTTTATGGGCGTTCGCTCGGCGTGTGAGCGGTCGCTCATTTTAATAGGCGGTCGCCTGTTTTCGAGTGTGCAAAGGAAAATGAGCGACTCTGAACAAAAACAGTGAGTGACCCTGAACAAAAAATTAGCGACCTGCCCGTTTCCGAGAATATGAGCGACCCTGAAGAAAAAATGGGCGACCCTGAACAAACAGTGAGCGACCGCCTGAAATCAAAACCGGTCCAAAAAGGAAAAGCCCAAAAATTAAGGAGAAAACCTAATTCCTGCACTTTCATAAAACGGGAATTTGAGGAGAGAGAAAGGGGACTACACACTTGGGGAGAAAAATCACTTTGGGGAGGAGAAAAGGGGGATTTTGGAGATCAAGGAGGCTAGGAGAAG
>NW_010967742.1:0-554 GCF_000463585.1 Tarenaya hassleriana | reverse complement strand
TTAATAAACCAATTTTTGTAATGTACATTATAATTGAAATTAATAAAAATATATTCTTTGTCAAATATTTTATTTCCTATATTAGAAACTAATTAAAAATATTTTTTTCCTTTATCAAATAAATATTCTATGTTATTTTTTCCTTTTATTAGTTAACAAAATTTTATTTCCAAATTGGCTTTATTATACAAAACTTTAATTTAAAAAGGATATCTAAATAGTAGAAACTAATGAATTTAAAAGTCTATTTTCAGACATCAATAAATATTTTGTTTTGCCTCCCAAAACGTTATCGAAATGATTTAATAGAAACTAATGGCTTAAGCCACGTGCCAAATATTATGGCAAATTTTATGTTCATTGAAAACCCACAGTAATGATGATATAAATAAATATTAATTTATCTAAAAGTTTAAGCAAAGATAGATAGCAACCGCGTGTCTTAAAAGACACACACCAAAAACTAAAAACTTTAAATATAAATAAACATCAACATTTGGTCCTTCGAAACATTTTATTCCAAAATTAGCATATATTACATGTATATATGTTGG
>NW_010967741.1:0-554 GCF_000463585.1 Tarenaya hassleriana | reverse complement strand
CGTTCGTTGCGTGACCGAAGGTTCCTGTGGGAAATCTACGAGAAAAGCCTCGCGGGAGGGTTATTTTGCAGGAACAACAGAAATGAAAGATGAAAGGTACGACGGATGCCGTTTTCGACACGGCCTGCATTTCTCGTAGATTTCCCACAGGAACCTTCGACCACGCAACAAACGGCAGGTCTGTAGGTCCTTCTCCATGGGTGGCAGGTATCTGTAGGTGGCATGCAGGTGGGTAGGGTCATTTTGTAGAGCCGGGGACCTGCCCACGTGCAGATACCTGCCACTCGTGGAGAAGGACCTATAGACCTGCCGTTCGTTACGTGACCGAAGGTTCCTGTGGGAAATCTAGGAGAAAAGCCTCGCAGGAGGGTCATTTTGCAGGAACACGTTTAGAGTGCATCCAAACACTTTTAAAGTGCATCCAAACACGTTTGGACGCAAACAGAAATGAAAGATGAAAGGTACGACGGATGCCGTTTTCGCGACACGGCCTGCATTTCTCGTTGATTTCCCACAGGAACCTTCGGTCACGCAACGAACGGCAGGTCTGTAGG
>NW_010967740.1:38221-43161 GCF_000463585.1 Tarenaya hassleriana | reverse complement strand
CACTCTAAACATGTTTGGTTGCACTCTAAGTATGTTTCGATGCGCTCTAAACGTGTTTGGACGCACTCTAGAAATGTTTGGACACATTCTAAGTGTGTTTCGACGCACCCTAAACGTGTTTTGAAGCACTCTAAACATGTTTAGACAAACTCTGAACATGTTCTGGCGCACTCTAAATATGTTTCGATGCTCTCTAAATATGTTTGGATGCACTCTAAGTATGTTTTGACGAACTGTAAAAATGTTTCAATGCACTCTAAACATGTTTGGTTGCACTCTAAGTATGTTTCGATGCACTCTAAACGTGTTTGGACGCACTCTAAACGTGTTTGGATGTACTCTAAGTATGTTTGGATGCACTCTAAACATGTTTCGACGCACTCTAAAAATGTTTCGATGCTCTCTAAACATGTTTGGATGCATTCTAAGTATGTTTTGACGCACTCTAAAAATGTTTGAACGCACTCTAAACATTTGGATGTACTCTAAGCACGCACTCTTAACATGTTTGGATGCACTCTAATTATGTTTCGACGCACTGTAAACGTGTTTTGAAGCACTCTAAAAAAGTTTAGACGCACTCTAAATATGTTTCGACACACTCTAAAAATGTTTCAATGCACTCTAAACATGTTTCGCTGCACTCTAAACATGTTTGGATGCATTCTAAGTATGTTTCGACGCACTCTAAAAAGGTTACAATGCACTCTAAACATGTTTGGCTGCATTTTAAGTATGTTTCGATGCACTTTAAATATGTTTCGACGAACTCTAAAAATATTTCAATGCACTCTAAACATGTTTGGTTGCACTATAAGTATGTTTCGATGCACTCTAAACGTGTTTGGACGCACTCTAAACGTGTTTGGATGCACTCTAAGTTAGTTTGGATGCACTCTAAACATGTTTCGACGCACTCTAAAAATGTTTCGATACTCTCTAAACATGTTTGGATGCACTCTAAGTATGTTTTGATGCACTCTAAAAATGTTTGAACGCACTCTAAACATGTTTGGATGTACTCTAAGCACGCACTCTAAACATGTTTGGATGCACTCTAATTATATTTCGACACACACTAAATGTGTTTTGAAACGCTCTAAAGATGTTTAGACGCAGTCTAAAAATATTTAGACGCACTCTAAACATGTTTCGACGAACTCTAAAAATGTTTCAATGCACTCTAAACATGTTTGGCTGCACTTTAAGTATGTTTCGATGCACTCTAAACGTGTTTGGACGCATTCTAAACGTGTTTGGATGCACTCTAAGTATGTTTGGATGCACTCTAAACATGTTTCGACGCACTCTAAAAATGTTTCGATGCTCTCTAAACATGTTTGGATGCACTCTAAGTATGTTTTGACGCACTCTAAAAATGTTTGAACGCACTCTAAACATGTTTGGATATACTCTAAGCACGCATTCTAAACATGTTTGGATACACTCTAATTATGAATAAGAGAGTCATTTTATTTTTATTTTTTTTTATTTTTCTCTCATAATCCCACATTTTTCTAAAGATTGTTCGCTTAACCGCCAATCATCTTATTCTTGCCAAAAACATTGTTGTCATTAAACGTTTTCGCGTAGTTGCCTTTCAATCTCGGATGAATCAGTGTTATTCTCGAGACTTCTTTCTGCACCGCGATTGTCGTCCCTTTTTTTGTTATCATCAAACGATTCTTTTGTGCATGGTGCCAAAGTTGCGTTATGATTGACACAAGTTTGCAAGGTGATGTGGTTCAAGCGGCATGCGTTTGATCATCTTTTCAGCAAGTTGGGCGTTTCATGATCTTCCACGCTCCAACTTGAAGGGGGATGTTGAGATATACCGGATCTTGAAGAATATTACGAGATATATCGTATAATGGAGATCTTATCAAATCCGGAAAATATATATTTAGAAATATTTATTATTTTATTTAGTTTACTTATTCCATGTAAGACTCTCATCTATTTATATGTTATTCTGATTATGAATAAAGACATCATTCCGCAAATTTCTACATAGTATCAGTGCTTCTGGTTCTTTTCTAGTTTGTTGTTCTTTTTATAAAAATGATGATCGACAATGAGAGTGAAGATGAAGATGATGATATACTGATCCAGTGGTAATATCATTTCGAGTTTTTTTTTATTAAGAATAATGAGAGTCATTTTATTTTTATTTTTTTTATATATAATATCATTTCACTATTAGTGGTAACAGATAGAATATTGATATGCAATATATCAGATTATTGGAATAAAACGTAAAAGCTTAAATGGGAAAAACCTTGAAAACGGCATCGTTTTAAGGCAAACAGATTTTCAGCTTTATTAAAAGCCTGAACACGTGTTAACACTACCCAGGATATAAAGCTCCTCCAGTGGTAGTATCGTATATTACTACATATACCAGGGATGGTTTCGTCATTTGGTAGTCTCACCCGTTTATTAATTAATGACAACGAGAAAAAAAAAACTAAGAAACAGAAACCTCGGGGAAAAACCGAAACAGAGAAAGGAAGAAGAATACCGCCAAAATCTCCCACTCCGGAGAGAAATCGGCCTCTCTACTCCGGACGGCGAGGTGAAAGATGACGTCGGGGACTAGGACGCCGACGTGGAAGGAGAGGGAGAACAACAAGCGGAGGGAGCGGCGGAGGAGAGCGATCGCGGCGAAGATCTTCGCCGGACTCCGGATGTACGGTAACTACAAGCTTCCCAAACACTGCGATAACAACGAAGTCCTCAAAGCACTCTGCAAAGAAGCTGGTTGGACCGTCGAAGAAGACGGTACCACGTACCGGAAGGTAAAATACTCTCCGAGATTATTGGGCAATTCTGCAGTGTCTAGATCTGAGCATTCGAGTTTTTTTTCTAAAAAAATGGTTGTGAAGAATCGGACGGTTGCGATTTCGTTTCGGAGACTGGGTGTTGATGACGAACGTCAGATCGCAACCGTCTCCGGCGAAGTGAAAAGCGTGAAGCGTAAGATCTGCTGATGCTTCGACGATCTCTCTCTTTCTCTGAGTACTTTCAGAGCTTTTATTAATTACCATTATGCCCTTTGCTAATCATGGATGTCTGACCATGTCTGACCTGGGCATTAGCGTCATTTCGACGGTTTTTCCTCGCAATGAGTTCTCTCTCCCTCCCTCTCTTTTTTCTTTTTAGGGTTTGATTGAGCAGTTTCGTGTACCGGGAAGCATTTCTCGTGAAAAAAAAGAGTTTTTTTTAGTGTATAGACTTAAAGTCACGTCTGTTTCACGAAACTGCGATCGGCAATGGGGTTGGATTCCTGAGTACTGTAGAAAAATAAAATGCGGAAATAAAATAAGACAAATAGAAAAGAACGGAATTACTTTTATTGCTACATCTCTTCTTGTTGTTTTTGAATTACAATGAAAATGACTCACATATTTATAGGAAAACTATGAGACAAATAAAAAGGAAATAGAAATAAATAAGATCGATACACAATATTTGATATAATATTATATCCATTATTATTTCTAATCATATCTTAAAATCAATATTTCCTTCAATCACATATTTATTTTTCTATTTCAACATTGGGCGTTTCATGATCTTCCACGCTCCAACTTGAAGGGGGATGTTGAGATATACCGGATCTTGAAGAATATTACGAGATATATCGTATAATGGAGATCTTATCAAATCCGGAAAATATATATTTAGAAATATTTATTATTTTATTTAGTTTACTTATTCCATGTAAGACTCTCATCTATTTATATGTTATTCTTATTATGAATAAAGACATCATTCCGCAAATTTCTACATCGACGAACTCTAAAAATGTTTCAATTCACTCTAAACATGTTTGGATGCATTCTAAGTATGTTTCGATGCACAATAAACGTGTTTGGATGCACTCTAAACATGTTTGGATGAACTCTAAGTATGTTTGGATGCACTCTAAATATGTTTCGACGAACTCTAAAAATGTTTCAATGCACTCTAAATGTGGTTGGATGCACTCTAAGTATGTTTGGATGCACTCTAAACATGTTTCGACGCACTCTAAAAAATTTTCGATGCTCTCTAAACATATTTGGATGCACTCTAAACATGTTTTGAAACACTCTAAAAATGTTTAGACGCAGTCTAAAAATGTTTAGACGCACTCTAAATATGTTTCGGCAAACTCTAAAAATGTTTTAATACACTCTAAACATGTTTTGTTACACTCTAAGTATGTTTCGATGCGCTCTAAACGTGTTTGGAAGCACTCTAAAAATGTTTGGGCACATTCTAAGTATGTTTCGACGCACTCTAAACGTGTTTTGAAGCACTCTAAACATGCTTAGACAAACTCTTAACATGTTTCGACGCACTCTAAATATGTTTCGACGCACTCTAAAAATGTTTCAATGCACTCTAAACATGTTTGGCTGCACTCTAAGTATGTTTCAATGCACTCTAAACATGTTTCGACGAACTCTAAAAATGTTTCAATTCACTCTAAACATGTTTGGCTGCATTCTAAGTATGTTTCGATGCATAATAAACGTGTTTGGACGCACTCTAAACGTGTTTGGATGGACTCTAAGTATGTTTGGATGCAGTCTAAATATGTTTCGACGAACTCTAAAAATGTTTCAATGCACTCTAAATGTGGTTGAATGCACTCTAAGTATGTTTGGATGCACTCTAAACATGTTTCGACGCACTCTAAAAAATTTTCGTAGCTCTCTAAAAATATTTGGATGCACTCTAAACATGTTTTGAAACACTCTAAAAATGTTTAGACGCAGTCTAAAAATGTTTAGACGCACTCTAAATATGTTTCGGCGAACTCTAAAAATGTTTCAATGCACTCTAAACATGTTTGGTTGCACTCTAAGTATAATTCGATGCTCTCTAAACGTGTTTGGACGCACTCTAAAAATGTTTGGGCACATTCTAAGTATGTTTCGACGCACTCTAAA
>NW_010967740.1:34405-37584 GCF_000463585.1 Tarenaya hassleriana | reverse complement strand
CACTCTAAACATGTTTGGATGCACTCTAATTATGTTTCGACGCACTCTAAACGTGTTTTGAAACGCTCTAAAGATGTTTAGACGCAGTCTAAAAATGTTTAGACGCACTCTAAATATGTTTCGACGCACTCTAAATATGTTTCAATTCACTCTAAACATGTTTGGCTGCACTCTAAGTATGTTTCGACGCACTCTAAACATGTTTCGACGAACTCTAAAAATGTTTCAATTCACTCTAAACATGTTTGGCTGCATTCTAAGTATGTTTCGATGCACAATCAACGTGTTTGGACGCACTCTAAACGTGTTTGGATGGACTCTAAGTATGTTTGGATGCACTCTAAATATATTTCGACGCACTCTAAAAATATTTCAATGCACTCTTAACGTGTTTGGATGCACTCTAAGTATATTTGGATGCACTCTAAACATGTTTCGACGCACTCTAAAAATGTTTCGGTGCTTAAACATGTTTGGCTGCATTCTAAGTATGTTTCGATGCACAATCAACGTGTTTGGACGCACTCTAAACGTGTTTGGATGGACTCTAAGTATGTTTGGATGCACTCTAAATATATTTCGACGCACTCTAAAAATATTTCAATGCACTCTTAACGTGTTTGGATGCACTCTAAGTATATTTGGATGCACTCTAAACATGTTTCGACGCACTCTAAAAATGTTTCGGTGCTCTCTAAACATATATGGATGCACTCTAAACATGTTTTGAAACACTCTAAAAATGTTTAGACGCACTCTAAAAATGTTTAGACGCAATCTAAATATGTTTCAACGCACTCTAAAAACATTTCAATGCACTCTAAACATGTTTGGATGTACTCTAAGTATGTTTCGATGCACTCTAAACGTGTTTGGACGCACTCTAAACGTGTTTGGATGCACTCTAAATATGTTTGGATACACTCTAAGCACACACTCTAAACATGTTTGGATGCACTCTAATTATGTTTCGACGCACTGTAAACGTGTTTTGATGCACTCTAAAAAAGTTTAGACGCACTCTAAATATGTTTTGACGCACTCTAAAAATGTTTCAATGCACTCTAAACATGTTTGGCTGCACTCTAAACATGTTTGGATGCATTCTAAGTATATTTCGACGCACTCTAAAAATGTTCCAATACACTCTAAACATGTTTGGCTGCACTCTAAAAATGTTTAGACGCACTCTAAATATGTTTCGACAAACTCTAAAAATGTTTCAATGCACTCTAAACATGTTTAGCTGCACTGTATGTATGTTTCGATGCACTGTAAACATGTTTGGACGCACTCTAAATATGTTTCGACGCACTCTAAAAATGTTTCAATGCACTCTAAACATGTTTGGCTGCACTCTAAACATGTTTGGATGCATTCTAAGTATGTTTCGACGCACTGTAAAAATGTTTCAATGCACTCTAAACATGTTTGGCTGCACTCTAAGTATGTTTCGATGCACTCTAAACATCTTTCGACGAACTCTAAAAATATTTCAATACAATGTTTGGATGCACTCTAATTATGTTTTGATGCACTCTAAACGTGTTTTGAAACGCTCTAAAGATGTTTAGACGCAGTCTAAAAATGTTTAAGACACACTCTAAATATGTTTCGACGCACTCTAAAAATGTTTCAATGCACCACTCTATACATGTTTGGCTGCACTCTAAGTATGTTTCGATGCACTCTAAACGTGTTTGGACGTATTCTAAACGTGTTTGGATGCACTCTAAATATGTTTAGCTGCACTGTAAACATGTTTCGTCGCACTCTAAATATGTTTCGATGCTCTCTAAACATAGTCTCTAAACGTGTTTGGATGCACTCTAAGTATGTTTTGACGCACTCTAAAAATGTTTGATAAAAATGTTTACATGTTTGGATGTACTCTAATCACGCACTCTAAACATGTTTGGATGCACTCTAATTATGTTTCGATGCACTCTAAACGTGTTTTGAAATGCTCTAAAGATGTTTAGACGCAGTCTAAAAATGTTTAGGCGCACTCTAAAAATGTTTCGATGCTCTCTAAACATGTTTGGATGCACTCTAAGTATGTTTTGACGCACTCTAAAAATGTTGGAACACACTCTAAACATGTTTGGATGTACTCTAAGCACGCACTCTAAACATGTTTTGATGCACTCTAATTATGTTTCGACGCACTGTAAACGTGTTTTGAAGCACTCTAAAAAAGTTTAGACGCACTCTAAATATGTTTTGACGCACTCTAAAAATGTTTCAATGCACTCTAAACATGTTTGGCTGCACTCTAAATATGTTTGGATGCATTCTAAGTATGTTTCGACGCACTCTAAAAATGTTTCAATGCACTCTAAACATGTTTGGCTGCACTTTAAGTATGTTTCGATGCACTCTAAACATGTTTCGACGAACTCTAAAAATGTTTCAATTCACTCTAAACATGTTTGGCTGCACTCTAAACATGTTTCGACGCACTCTATAAATGTTTCAATGCACTCTAAACATGTTTGGCTGCAATCTAAGTATGTTTCGATGGACTCTAAACATGTTTCGACGAACTCTAAAAATGTTTCAAAGCACTCTAAATATGTTTGGCTGCACTCTAAGTATGTTTCGATGGTCTCTAAGTATGTTTCGATGGTCTCTAAGTATGTTTGGATGCACTCTAAGTATGTTTTGACGCACTCTAAAAATGTTGGATTGCACTCTAAACATGTTTGGATAATTTTTAGATCATCGGATTATTCGTCGAGAGATAGATGCCGATTTTTATCGATATGTAGGGACTAGATCAATGTGTTGTCTAAATATGCTCATAACGTTCAGCACATATATAAGATCTGCGCGATCATGGTGTCTATACGTAGTTATTAAAAAAAACTTTCTAATGATATAAAGAAAGAATTATTTGGACACGTCGTGTGGAAGTTATCAAGTTAACAATAGGATCAACCAACAATAGATAAACTCATCGGGCATGACTCGTTATTTGGTTCGATTTGTTGACAATATGCTGATGACTAGCGATTTGAGTCAACTTCTGAGTCATCAGATCAGTTACCGGACGGTGGATACTAATTTGGATTGATTTTCAGATCATCGGATTATTCGTTGAGAGATGGATGCCGATTTTTATCGATATGTAGGGACTAGATCAATGTGTTGTCTAAATATGGTCATAACTTTTAGCA
>NW_010967740.1:32006-33107 GCF_000463585.1 Tarenaya hassleriana | reverse complement strand
GAGAGATGGATGCCGATTTTTATCGATATGTAGGGAATAGATCAATGTGTTGTCTAAATATGATCATAACTTTTAGCGCATGTATTAGATCAGCGCGACCATGGTGTCTATACATAATTATTAAAAAAAGCTTTCTAATGACATAAGGAAAGAATTATTTGGACACTTTTTGTGGAAGTTATGAAGTTAACAATAGGATCAACTAACAATAGATAAACTCATCGGATATGACTCGTTATTTGGTTCGAATTGTTGACCATATGCCGATGGCTAGCGATTCAAGACGACTTCTGAATCATCAGATCACATACCGGACGATGGATATTAATTTGGATTGATTTTAAGATCATCGGATTATTCGTCGAGAGATTGATGCCGATTTTTATCGATATGTAGGGACTATATCAATGTGTTGTCTAAATATGCTCATAACTTTTAGCGCATGTATTAGATCAGCGCGACCATGATGTCTATTAGTAGAGTTATTAAAAAATCTTTCTAATGACATACAGAAAGAATTTTTTGGAAACTTTTTGTGGAAGTTATGAAGTTAACAATAGGATCAACCAACATTAGATAAACTCATCGGGCATGACTCGTTATTTGGTTCGATATGTTGACCATATGTCGATGGCAAGCGATTCGAGTCGACTTCTGAATCATCAGATCAGATACCAGACGATGGATATTAATTTGGATTGATTTTCAGATCATCGGATTATTCGTCGAGTGATGGATGCCGATTTTTATCAATATGTAGAGACTAGATCAATGTGTTGTCTAAATATGCTCACAACTTTTAGCGCATGCATTAGATCAGCGCCACCATGGTGTCTATACGTAATTATTAAAAAAAGCTTTCTAATGACATAAAGAAAGAATTATTTGAACACGTTTGTGGAAGTTATGAAGTTAACAATAGGATCAACTAACAATAGATAAACTCATCGGATATGACTCGTTATTTGGTTCGAATTGTGTACCATATGCCGATGGCTAGCGATTCGAGTCGACTTCTTAATCATTAGATCACATACCGGACGATGGATATTAATTTGGATAATTTTTAAATCATCGGATTATTCGTCGAGAGATGGATGC
>NW_010967740.1:29053-30190 GCF_000463585.1 Tarenaya hassleriana | reverse complement strand
CGATGGCTGGCGATTCGAGTCGACTTCTGAATCATCAGATCACATACCGGACGATGGATATTAAGTTGGATTGATTTTTAGATCATCGGATTATTCGTCGAGAGATGGACGCCGATTTTTATCGATATGTAGGGAATAGATCAATGTGTTGTCTAAATATGATCATAACTTTTAGCGCATGTATTAGATCAGTGCGACCATGGTGTCTATACATAATTATTAAAAAAAGCTTTCTAATGACATAAAGAAAGAATTATTTGGACACTTTTTGTGGAAGTTATGAAGTTAACAATAGGATCAACCAACAATAGATAAACTCATCGGACATGACTCGTTATTTGGTTCGAATTGTTGATCATATGCCGATGGCTAGCAATTCGAGTCGACTTCCGAATCATTAGATCACATACCGGACGATGGATTTTTAGATCATCGGATTATTCGTCGAGAGATTGATGCCGATTTTTATCGATATATAGGGACTAGATCAATGTGTTGTCTAAATATGTTCATAACTTTTAGCGCATGTATTAGATCAGCGCGACCATGATGTCTATCAGTAGTTATTAAAAAATCTTTCTAATGACATACAGAAAGAATTATTTGGATACTTTTTGTGGAAGTTATGAAGTTAACAATAGGATCAACCAACAATAGATAAACTCATCGGGCATGACTCGTTATTTGGTTCGATATGTTGACCATATGTTGATGGCTGGCGATTCGAGTCGACTTCTGAATCATTAGATCACATACCGGAAGATGGATATTAATTTGGATTGATTTTCAGATCATCGGATTATTCGTCGAGAGATTGATGCCGATTTTTATCGATATGTAGGGACTAGATCAATGTGTTGTCTAAATATGCTCATAACTTTTAGGGCATGCATTACATCAGCGCGACCATGGTGTCTATACGTAATTATTAAAAAAAAGCTTTCTAATGACATAAAGAAAGAATTATTTGGACACGTTTTGTGGAAGTTATCAAGTTAACAATAGGATCAACCAACAATAGATAAACTCATCGGACATGACTCGTTATTTGGTTCGAATTGTTTACCATATGCCGGTGGCTAGCGATTCGAGTCGACTTCTGAATCATCAGATCACATACCGGACGATGGATATTAA
>NW_010967740.1:25432-26367 GCF_000463585.1 Tarenaya hassleriana | reverse complement strand
TCGGGTATGACTCGTTATTTGGTTCGATTTGTTGACAATATGCCGATGACTAGCGATTCGAGTCAACTTCTGAGTCATCAGATTAGTTACCGGACGATGGATATTAATTTGGACTGATTTTCAGATCATCGAATTATTCGTTGAGAGATGGATGCCGATTTTTATCGATATGTAGGGACTAGATCAATGTGTTGTCTAAATATGGTCATAACTTTTAGCACATATATTAGATCTGCGCGATCATGGTGTCTTTACGTAGTTGTTAAAAAAAACTTTCTAATAACATAAAGAAAGAATTATGATCTAGTCTCTACATATCGATAAAAATCGGCATCCATCTCTCGACGAATAATCCGATGATCTGAAAATCAATCAAATTAATATCCATCGTCCGGTATGTGATCTGATGATTCAGAAGTCGACTCGAATCGCTTGCCATCGAAATTTTTAAATCATCGGATTATTCGTCGAGAGATGGATGCCGATTTTTATCGATATGTAGGGACTAGATCAGTATGTTGTCTAAATATGCTCATCACATTTAGCGCATGTTATAGATCAGCGCGACTATGGTGTCTATACGTAGTTATTAAGAAAAGCTTTCTAATGACATACAAAAAGAATTATTTGGACACTTTTTGTGAAAGTTATGAAGTTAACAATAGGATCAACCAACAATAGATAAACTCATCGGACATGACTCGTTATTTGGTTCGAATTGTTGACCATATGCCGATGGCTAGCGATTCGAGTCGACTTCTAAATCATCAGATCACATATCGGACGATGGATATTAATTTGGATTGATTTTAAGATCATCGGATTATTTGTCGAGAGATTGATGCCGATTTTTATCGATATGTAGGGACTAGATCAATGTGTTGTCTAAATATGCTCATAACTTTTAGCACATATATTAGATCTGCGCGATCATG
>NW_010967740.1:24673-25166 GCF_000463585.1 Tarenaya hassleriana | reverse complement strand
CTAAAAGTTATGATCATATTTAGACAACACATTGATCTATTCCCTACATATCGATAAAAATCGGCATCCATCTTTTGACGAATAATCAGATGATCTAAAAATCAATCCAACTTAATATCCATCGTCCGGTATGTGATCTGATGATTCAGAAGTCCACACGAATCGCTAGCCATCGGCATATGGTCAACAATTCGAACCAAATATCGAGTCATGTCCGATAAGTTTATCTATTGTTGGTTGATCTTATTGTTAACTTCATAGCTTCCACAAAACGTGTCCAAATAATTCTTTCTTTATGTTATTAGAAAGTTTTTTTAATAACTACGTAAAGACATCATGATCGCACAGATCTAATATATGTGCTAAAAGTTATGAGCATATTTAGACAACACATTGATCTAGTCCCTACATATCGATAAAAATCGGCATCCATCTCTCGACGAATAATCCGATGATCTGAAAATCAATCCAAATTAATATCCATCGTCCGGTA
>NW_010967740.1:16822-21153 GCF_000463585.1 Tarenaya hassleriana | reverse complement strand
ACTCATCGGGCATGACTCGTTATTTGGTTCGATATGTTGACCATATGTCGATGGCAAGCGATTCGAGTCGACTTCTGAATTATCAGATCACATACCGGACGATGGATTTTTAGATCATCGGATTATTCGTCGAGAGATTGATGCCGATTTTTATCGATATATAGGGACTAGATCAATGTGTTGTCTAAATATGTTCATAACTTTTAGCGCATGTATTAGATCAGCGCGACCATGATGTCTATCAGTAGTTATTAAAAAATCTTTCTAATGACATACAGAAAGAATTATTTGGATACTTTTTGTGGAAGTTATGAAGTTAACAATAGGATCAACCAACAATAGATAAACTCATCGGGCATGACTCGTTATTTAGTTCGATATGTTGACCATATGTTGATGGCTGGCGATTCGAGTCGACTTCTGAATCATTAGATCACATACCGGAAGATGGATATTAATTTGGATTGATTTTCAGATCATCGGATTATTCGTCGAGAGATGGATGCCGATTTTTATCGATATGTAGAGACTAGATCAATGTGTTGTCTAAATATGCTCATAACTTTTAGCGCATGCATTAGATCAGCGCCACCATAGTGTCTATACGTAATTATTAAAAAAAATTTTCTAATAACATAAAGAAAGAATTATTTGAACACGTTTGTGGAAGTTATGGAAGTTATGAAGTTAAGAATAGGATCAACCAACAATAGATAAACTCATCGGACATGACTCGTTATTTGGTTCGAATTGTTGACCATATGCCGATGGCTAGCGATTCGAGTCGACTTTTGAATCATTAGATCACATACCAGACGATGGATATTAATTTGGATAATTTTTAAATCATCGGATTATTCGTCGAGAGATGGATGCCGATTTTTATCGATATGTAGGGACTAGATCAATGTGTTGTCTAAATATGCTCATAACTTTTACCACATATATTAGATCTGCGCGATCATGGTGTCTTTACGTAGTTATTAAAAAAAACTTTCTAATAACATAAAGAAAGAATTATTTGGACACGTTTTGTTGAAGCTATGAAGTTAACATAAAGATCAACCAACAATAGATAAATTCATCGGACATGACTCGTTATTTGGTTCGAATTGTTGACCATATGCCGATGGCTAGTGATTCGAGTCGACTTCTGAATCATCAGATCACATACTGGACGATGGATATTAATTTGGATTGATTTTTAGATCATCGGATTATTCGTCGAGAGATGGATGCCGATTTTTATCGATATGTAGGGACTAGATCAATGTGTTGTCTAAATATGTTCATAACTTTTAGCACATATATTAGATCTGCGCGATCATGGTGTCTTTACGTAGTTATTAAAAAAACTTTCTAATAACATAAAGCAAGAATTATTTGGACACGTTTTGTGGAAGCTATGAAGTTAACAATAAGATCAACCAACAATAGATAAACTCATCGGACATGACTCGTTATTTGGTTCGAATTGTTGAACATATGCCGATAGCTTGCGATTCGAGTCGACTTCTGAATCATCATATCACATAATCGACGATGGATATTAAGTTGGATTGATTTTTAGATCATCGGATATTCGTCGAGAGATGGATGCCGATTTTTATCGATATGTAGGGACTAGATCAATATGTTGTCTAAATATGATCATAACTTTTAGTGCATGTATTAGATCAGCGCGACTATGGTGTCTATACATAATTATTAAAAAAAGCTTTCTAATGACATACAAAAAGAATTATTTGAACACGTTTGTGGAAGTTATGAAGTTAACAATAGGATCAACCAATAATAGATAAACTCATCGGGCATGACTCGTTATTTGGTTCGAATTGTCGACTATATGCCGATGGCTAGCGATTCGAGTCGACTTCTGAATCATCAGATCACATACCGGACGATGGATATTAATTTGGATTGATTTTAAGATCATTGGATTATTCGTCGAGAGATGGATGCCGATTTTTATCGATATGTAGGGACGAGATCAATGTGTTGTCTAAATATGCTCATAACTTTTAGCACATATATTAGATCCACGCGATCATGGTGTCTTTACGTAATTATTAAAATAACTTTCTAATAACATAAAGAAAGAATTATTTGGACACGTTTTGTGGAAGCTATGAAGTTAACACTAAGATCAACCAACAATAGATAAACTCATCGGACATGACTCGATATTTGGTTTGAATTGTTGACCATATGCCGATGGCTAGCGATTCCAGTAACTTCTGAATCAGATCACATACCGGACGATGGTTATTAATTTGGATTGATTTTTAGATCATCGGATTATTCGTCGAGAGATGGATGCCGATTTTTATCGATATGTAGGAACTAGATCAATGTGTTGTCTAAATATGCTCATAACGTTTAGCACATATATAAGATCTGCGCGATCATTGTGTCTATACGTATTATTAAACAAAACTTTCTAATGACATAAAGAAAGATTTATTTGGAGACGTTTTGTGGAAGTTATCAAGTTAACAATAGGATCAACCAACAATAGATAAACTCATCGGGCACGACTCGTTATTTGGTTTGATTTGTTGACAATATGCCGATGACAAGCGATTCGAGTCAACTTCTGAGTCATCAGATCAGTTACCGGACGATGGATATTAATTTGGATTGATTTTCAGATCATCGGATTATTCGTCGAGAGATGGATGCCGATTTTTATCGATATGTAGGGACTAGATCAATGTGTTGTCTAAATATTGTCATAACTTTTAGCACATATATTAGATCTGCGCGATCATGGTGTCTTTACGTAGTTATTAAAAAAACTTTCTAATGACATAAAGAAAAAAATTATTTGGACACGTTTTGTGGAAGTTATGAAGTTAACAATAGGATCAACCAACAATAGATAAACTCATCGGGCATGACTTGTTATTTTGTTCAAATTGTTGACCATATGCTGATGGTTGGCGATTCGAGTCGACTTCTGAATCATCAGATCACATACCGGACGATGGATATTAATTTGGATTGATTTTCAGATCATCGGATTATTCTCGAGAGATGGATGCCGATTTTTATCGATATGTAGGGACTAGATCAATCTGTTGTCTAAATATGCTCATAACTTTTAGCACATATATTAGATCTGCGCGATCATGGTGTCTTTACGTAGTTATTAAAAAAAACTTTCTAATAACATAAAGAAAGAATTATTTGGACACGTTTTGTGGAAGCTATGAAGTTAACAATAAGATCAACCAACAATAGATAAACTCATCGGACATGACTCGTTATTTTGTTCGAGTGGTTGACCATATGCCGATGGCTAGCGATTCCAGTCAATTTCTGAATCAGATCACATACCGGACGATGGATATTAATTTGGATTGATTTTTAGATCATCGGATTATTCGTCGAGAGATGGATGCCGATTTTTATCGATATGTAGGAACTAGATCAATGTGTTGTCTAAATATGCTCATAACGTTTAGCACATATATAAGATCTGCGCGATCATGGTGTCTATACGTATTATTAAACAAAACTTTCTAATGACATAAAGAAAGATTTATTTGGACACGTTTTGTGGAAGTTATCAAGTTAACAATAGGATCAACCAACAATAGATAAACTCATCGGGCATGACTCGTTATTTGGT
Source organism: Tarenaya hassleriana (assembly GCF_000463585.1). Classification (NCBI taxonomy): domain Eukaryota; kingdom Viridiplantae; phylum Streptophyta; class Magnoliopsida; order Brassicales; family Cleomaceae; genus Tarenaya; species Tarenaya hassleriana. Next base: position 17,519 of record NW_010967740.1, on the reverse strand, counting down.
TCGATTTGTTGACAATATGCCGATGTCAAGCGATTCGAGTCAACTTCTGAGTCATCAGATCAGTTACCGGACGATGGATATTAATTTGGATTGATTTTCAGATCATCGGATTATTCGTCGAGAGATGGATGCCGATTTTTATCGATATGTAGGGACTAGATCAATGTGTTGTCTAAATATTGTCATAACTTTTAGCACATATATTAGATCTGCGCGATCATGATGTCTTCACGTAGTTATTAGAAAAACTTTCTAATGACATAAAGAAAGAGTTATTTGGACACGTTTTGTGGAAGCTATGAAATTAACAATAGGATCAACCAACAATAAATAAACTCATCGGGCATGACTCGTTATTTGGTTCGATTTGTTGACCATATGCCGATGACTAGCGATTCGAGTCGACTTCTAAATCATCAGATAACTTACCAGACGATGGATATTAATTTGGATTGATTTTCAGATCATCGGATTATTCGTCGAGAGATGGATGCCGATTTTTATCGATATGTAGGGACTAGATCAATGTGTTGTCTAAATATTGTCATAACTTTTAGCACATATATTAGATCTGCGCGATCATGATGTCTTCACGTAGTTATTAGAAAAACTTTCTAATGACATAAAGAAAGAGTTATTTGGACACGTTTTGTGGAAGCTATGAAATTAACAATAGGATCAACCAACAATAAATAAA
>NW_010967740.1:15895-16631 GCF_000463585.1 Tarenaya hassleriana | reverse complement strand
ATTATTCGTTGAGAGATGGATGCCGATTTTTATCGATATGTAGGGACTAGATCAATGTGTTGTCTAAATATGCTCAAAACTTTTAGCGCATGTACTAGATCAGCGCGACTATGGTGTCTATAGTAGTTATTAAAAAAATCTTTCTAATGACATACAGAAAGAATTATTTGGACACTTTTTGTGGAAGTTATGAAGTTCACAATAGGATCAACCAACAATAGATAAACTCATCGGGCATGACTCGTTATTTGGTTCGAATTGTTGACCATATGTCGATGGCTGGCGATTCGAGTCGACTTCTGAATCATCAGATCAGTTACCAGACGATGGATATTAATTTGGATTGATTTTCAGATCATCGGATTATTCGTCGAGAGATGGATGCCGATTTTTATCGATATGTAGGGACTAGATCAATGTGTTGTCTAAATATTGTCATAACTTTTAGCACATTTTATCGATATGTAGGGACTAGATCAATGTGTTGTCTAAATATGCTCATAACTTTTAGGCATGTATTAGATCAGCGCGACCATGGTGTCTATACGTAATTATTAAAAAAAGCTTTGGGATGACATAAAGAAAGAATTATTTGACCACGTTTGTGGAAGTTATGAAATTAACAATAGGATCAACCAACAATAGATAAACTCATCGGGCATGACTCGTTATTTGGTTCGATTTGTTGCCCATATGCCGATGACTAGCGCTTCGAGTCGACTTCTGAATCATCAGA
>NW_010967740.1:15462-15885 GCF_000463585.1 Tarenaya hassleriana | reverse complement strand
GATCATCGGATTATTCGTCGAGAGATGGATCCCGATTTTTATCGATATGTAGGGACTAGATCAATATGTTGTCTAAATATGCTGATAACTTTTAGCGCATGCATTAGATCAGCGCGACCATGGTGTCTATACGTAATTATTAAAAAAAGATTTCTAATGACATAAAGAAAGAATTATTTGAACATGTTTGTGGAAGTTATGAAGTTAACAATAGGATCAACCAACAATAGATAAACTCATCGGGCATGACTCGTTATTTGGTTCGAATTGTTGACCATATGTCGATGGCTGGCGATTCGAGTCGACTTCTGAATCATCAGATCACATACCGGACGATGGATATTAATTTGGATTGATTTTCAGATCATCAGATTATTCGTCGAGAGATGGATCCCGATTTTTATCGATATGTAGGGACTAGAT
>NW_010967740.1:14815-15242 GCF_000463585.1 Tarenaya hassleriana | reverse complement strand
ATCATCAGATCACATACCGGACGATGGATATTAATTTGGATTGATTTTTTCAGATCATCGGATTATTCGTCGAGAGATGGATGCCGATTTTTATCAATATGTAGGGACGAGATCAATGTGTTGTCTAAATATGCTCATAACTTTTAGCACATATATTAGATCTGCGCGATCATGGAGTCTTTACGTAGTTATTAAAAAAAAACTTTCTAATAAGATAAAGAAAAAATTATTTGGACACGTTTTGTGGAAGCTATAACTAGCGATTCGAGTCGACTTCTGAATCATCAGATCACATACCGGACGATGGATATTAAGTTGGATTGATTTTTAGATCACTGGATTATTCGTCGAGAGATGGATCCCGATTTTTATCGATATGTAGGGACTAGATCAATGTGTTGTCTAAATATGCTCATAACTTTTAGCA
>NW_010967740.1:11636-12837 GCF_000463585.1 Tarenaya hassleriana | reverse complement strand
AGATCACATACCGGATGATGGATATTAATTTGGATTGATTTTTAGATCTTCGGATTATTCGTCGAGAGATGGATGCCGATTTTTCTCGATATGTAGGGACTAGATCAATGTGTTGTCTAAATATTGTCATAACTTTTAGCACATATATTAGATCTGCGCGATCATGATGTCTTCACGTAGTTATTAGAAAAACTTTCTAATGACATAAAGAAAGAATTATTTGGACACGTTTTGTGGAAGCTATGAAGTTAACAATAGGATCAACCAACAATAGATAAACTCATCGGACATGACTCGTTATTTGGTTTGAATTGTTGACCATATGCCGATGGCTAGCAATCGAGTCGACTTCTAAATAATCATATCACTTACCAGACGATGGATATTAATTTGGATTGATTTTCAGATCATCAGATTATTCGTCGAGAGATGGATTCCGATTTTTATCGATATGTAGGGACTAGATCAATGTGTTGTCTAAATATGCTCATAACTTTTAGGCATGTATTAGATCAGCGCGACCATGGTGTCTATACGTAGTTATTAAAAAAATCTTTCTAATGACATACAGAAAGAATTATTTGGACACTTTTTGTGGAAGTTATGAAGTTAAAAATAGGATCAACCAACAATAGATAAACTCATCGGGCATGACTCGTTATTTGGTTCGAATTGTTGACCATATGTCGATGGCTGGCGATTCGAGTCGACTTCTGAATCATCAGATCACATACCGGACGATGGATATTAATTTGGATTGATTTTCAGATCATCAGATTATTCGTCGAGAGATGGATGCCGATTTTTATCGATATGTAGGGACTAGATCAATATGTTGTCTAAATATGCTCATAACGTTTAGCACATATATAAGATCTGCGCGATCATGAAAGAATTATTTGAACATGTTTGTGGAAGTTATGAAGTTAACAATAGGATCAACCAACAATAGATAAACTCATCGGACATGACTCGTTTTTTGGTTCGAATTGTTGACCATATGCCGATGGCTAGCGATTCGAGTCGACTTCTGAATCATCAGATCACATACCGGACGATAGATATTAATTTGGATTAATTTTTGGATCATCGGATTATTCGTCGAGAGATGGATGCCGATTTTTATCTATATGTAGGGACTAGATCAATGTGTTGTCTAAATATGCTCATAACATTTAGCGCATGTTATAGATCAGCGCGA
>NW_010967740.1:9152-10367 GCF_000463585.1 Tarenaya hassleriana | reverse complement strand
TATCGATATGTAGGGACTAGATCAATGTGTTGTCTAAATATGCTCATAACTTTTAGCACATATATGAGATCTGCGCGATCATGGTGTCTTTACGTAGTTATTAAAAAACTTTCTAATAACATAAAGAAAGAATTATTTGGACACGTTCTGTGGAAGCTATGAAGTTATCAATAAGATCAACCAACAATAGATAAACTCATCGGACATGACTCGATATTTGGTTCGAATTGTTGACCATATGTCGATGGCGAATTGTTGACCATATGCCGATGGCTGGCGATTCGAGTCGACTTCTGAATCATCAGATCGATACCGGACGATGGATATTAATTTGGATTGATTTAAGATCATCGGATTATTCGTCGAGAGATGGATGCCGATTTTTATCGATATGTAGGGACTAGATCAATGTGTTGTCTAAATATGCTCATAACTTTTTGCACATATATGAGATCTGCGCGATCATGGTGTCTTTACGTTGTTATTAAAAAAACTTTCTAATAACATAAAGAAAGAATTATTTGGACACGTTTTGTGGAAGCTATGAAGTTAACAATAAGATCAACCAACAATAGATAAACTCATCGGACATGACTCCATATTTGGTTCGAATTGTTGACCATATGTCGATGGCTAGCGATTCGAGTCGACTTCTGAATCATCAGATCACATACTGGACTATGGATATTAATTTGGATTGATTTTCAGATCATCATATTATTCGTTGAGAGATGGATGCCGATTTTTATCGATATGTAGGGACTAGATCAATGTGTTGTCTAAATATGCTCATAACTTTTAGCACATATATTAGATCTGCGCGATCATGGTGTCTTTACGTAGTTATTAAAAAAACTTTCTAATAACATAAAGAAAGAATTATTTGGACACGTTTTGTGGAAGCTATGAAGTTAACAATAAGATCAACCAACAATAGATAAACTCATCGGACATGACTCGTTATTTGGTTCGAATTATTGACCATATGCCGATGGCTAGCGATTCGAGTCGACTTCTGAATCATCAAATAACATACCGGACGATGGATATTAATTTGGATTGATTTTCAGATCATCGGATTATTCGTCGAGAGATGGATCCCGATTTTTATCGATATGTAGGGACTAGATCAATGTGTTGTCTAAATATGCTCATAACTTTTAGCACATATATTAGATCTGCGCGATCATGATGTATTCACGTAGTTATTAAAAA
>NW_010967740.1:5069-7425 GCF_000463585.1 Tarenaya hassleriana | reverse complement strand
ATACATGCGCTAAAAGTTATGAGCATATTTAGACAACACATTGATCTAGTCCCTACATATCGATAAAAATCGGCATCCATCTCTCGACGAATAATCCGATGATCTAACTTTTAGCGCATGTACTAGATCAACGCGACCATGGTCTTACTAAAAAAATCTTTCTAATGGCATTCATAAAGAATTATTTGGACACTTTTTGTGGAAGTTATGAAGTTAACAATAGGATCAACCAACAATAGATAAACTCATCGGACATGACTCGTTTTTTGGTTCGAATTGTTGACCATATGCCGATGGCTAGTGATTCGAGTCGACTTCTGAATCATCAGATCACATACCGGACTATGGATATTAATTTGGATTGATTTTCAGATCATCATATTATTCGTTGAGAGATGGATGCCGATTTTTATCGATATGTAGGGACTAGATCAATGTGTTGTCTAAATATGCTCATAACTTTTAGCACATATATTAGATCTGCGCGATCATGGTGTCTTTACGTAGTTATTAAAAAAACTTTCTAATAACATAAAGAAAGAATTATTTGGACACGTTTTGTGGAAGCTATGAAGTTAACAATAAGATCAACCAACAATAGATAAACTCATCGGGCATGACTCGTTATTTGGTTCGAATTGTTGACCATATGCCGATGGCTAGCGATTCGAGTCGACTTCTGAATCATCAGATCACATACAAGACGATGGATATTAATTTGGATTGATTTTCAGATCATCGGATTATTCGTCGAGAGATGGATGCCGATTTTTATCGATATGTAGGAACTAGATCAATGTGTTGTCTAAATATGCTCATAACGTCCTGCATATATATAAGATCTGCGCGATCATGGTGTCTATACGTAGTTATTAAAAAAAACTTTCTAATGACATAAAGAAAGAATTATTTGGACACGTTTTGTGGAAGTTATCAAGTTAACAATAGGATCAACCAACAATAGATAAACTCATCGGGCATGACTCGTTATTTGGTTCGATTTGTTGACAATATGCCGATGACTAGCGATTCGAGTCAACTTCTGAGTCATCAGATCAGTTACCGGACGGTGGATATTAATTTTGATTGATTTTCAGATCATCGGATTATTCGTTGAGAGATGGATGCCAATTTTTATCGATATGTAGGGACTAGATCAATGTGTTATCTAAATATGGTCATAACTTTTAGCACATATATTAGATCTGCGCGATCATGATGTTTTCACGTAGTTATTAAAAAAACTTACTAATGACATAAAGAAAGAATTATTTGGACACGTTTTGTGGAAGTTATGAAGTTAACAATAGGATCAACCAACAATAGATAAACTCATCGGGCATGACTCGTTATTTGGTTCGAATTGTTGACCATATGCCGATGGCTGGCGATTCGAGTCGACTTCTGAACCATCAGATCACATACCGGACGATGGATCAAATCATCGGATTATTCGTCGAGAGGTGGATGCCGATTTTTATCGATATGTAGGGACTAGATCAATGTGTTGTCTAAATATGCTCATATCGTTCAGCATATATATTAGATCTGCGCGATCATGATGTATTCACGTAGTTATTAAAAAAACTTTCTAATGACTTTCTAATAACATAAAGAAAGAATTATTTGGACACGTTTTGTGGAAGATATGAAGTTAACAATAAGATCAACCAACAATAGATAAACTCATCGGTCATGACTCAATATTTGGTTCGAATTGTTGACCATATGCCGATGGCTAGCGATTCAAGTCGACTTCTGAATCATCAGATCACATACCGGACGATGGATATTAAGTTGGATTGATTTTAAGATCATCGGATTATTCGTCGAGAGATGGATGCCGATTTTTATCGATATGTAGGGACTAGATCAATGTGTTGTCTAAATATGCTCATAACTCTTAGCGCATGCATTAGATCAGCGCCACCATGGTGTCTATACGTAATTATTAAAAAACGCTTTCTAATAACATAAAGAAAGAATTATTTGGACACGTTTTGTGGAAGTTATGAAGTTAACAATAAGATCAACCAACAATAGATAAACTCATCGGACATGACTCGATATTTGGTTCGAATTGTTGACCATATGCCGATGGCTAGCGATTCGAATCGACTTCTGAATCATCAGATCACATACCGGACGATGGATATTAAGTTGGATTGATTTTAAGATCATCGGATTATTCGTCGAGAGATGGATGCCGATTTTTATCGATATGTAGGGAATAGATCAATGTGTTGTCTAAATATGATCATAACTTTTAGCGCATGTATTAGATCAGTGCGACCATGGTGTCTATACATAATTTTTAAAAAAAAGCTTTCTAATGACATACAGAAAGAATTATTTG
>NW_010967740.1:3099-3498 GCF_000463585.1 Tarenaya hassleriana | reverse complement strand
TGGCTAGCGATTCGAATCGACTTCTGAATCATCAGATCACATACCGGACGATGGATATTAAGTTGGATTGATTTTAAGATAATCGGATTATTCGTCGAGAGATGGATGCCGATTTTTATCGATATGTAGGGACTAGATCAATGTATTGTCTAAATATACTCATAACTTTTAGCGCATGCATTAGATCAGCGCCACCATGGTGTCTATACGTAATTATTAAAAAAAGCTTTCTAATGACATAAAGAAAGAATTATTTGAACACGTTTGTGGAAGTTATGAAGTTAACAATAGGATCAACCAACAATAGATAAACTCATCGGACATGACTTGTTATTTGGTTCGAATTGTTGACCATATGCCGATGGCTAGCGATTCGAGTCGACTTCTGAATCATTAGAT
>NW_010967740.1:1610-2671 GCF_000463585.1 Tarenaya hassleriana | reverse complement strand
TCATAACTTTTAGCGCATGTATTAGATCAGCGCGACCATGATGTCTATTAGTAGTTATTAAAAAATCTTTCTAATGACATACAGAAAGAATTATTTGGATACTTTTTGTGGAAGTTATGAAGTTAACAATAGGATCAACCAACAATAGATAAACTCATCGGGCATGGCTCGTTATTTGGTTCGATTTGTTGACAATATGCCGATGACTAGCGATTTGAGTCAACTTCTGAGTAATCAGATCAGTTACCGGACGATGAATATTAATTTGGATTGATTTTAAGATCATCGGATTATTCGTCGAGAGATTGATGCCGATTTTTATCGATATGTAGGGACTAGATCAATGTGTTGTCTAAATATGCTCAAACCTTTTAGCACATATATTAGATCTGCGCGATCATGGTGTCTTTACGTAGTTATTAAAACAACTTTCTAATAACATAAAGAAAGAATTATTTCGACACGTTTTGTGGAAGCTATGAAGTTAACAATAAGATCAACCAACAATAGATAAACTCATCGGACATGATATGCCGATGGCTAGCGATTCGAGTCGACTTCTGAATCATTAGATCACATACCGGACGATGGATATTAATTTGGATAATTTTTAGATCATCGGATTATTCGTCGAGAGATGGATGCCGATTTTTATCGATATGTAGGGACTAGATCAATGTGTTGTCTAAATATGCTCATAACGTTTAGCACATATATAAGATTTGCGCGATCATGGTGTCTATACGTAGTTATTAAAAAAAATTTTCTAATGACATAAAGAAAGAATTATTTGGACACGTCGTGTGGAAGTTATCAAGTTAACAATAAGATCAACTAACAATAGATAAACTCATCGGACATGACTCGTTATGTGGTTCGAATTGTTGACCATATGCCGATGACTAGCGATTGGAGTCAACTTCTGAGTCATCAGATCAGTTACCGGACGATGGATATTAATTTGGATTGATTTTCAGATCATCGAATTATTCGTTGAGAGATTGATGCCGATTTTTATCGATATGTAGGGACTAGATCAATGTGTTGTCTAAATATGCTCA
>NW_010967740.1:634-1199 GCF_000463585.1 Tarenaya hassleriana | reverse complement strand
CTAATGACATAAAGAAAGAATTATTTAGACACGTTTTGTGGAAGTTATCAAGTTAAAAATAGGATCAACCAACAATAGATAAACTCATCGGACATTACTCGTTATTTGGTTTGAATTGTTTACCATATGCTGATGGCTAGCGATTCGAGTCGACTTCTTAATCATCAGATCACATACCGGACGATGGATATTAAGTTGGATTGATTTTCAGATCATCGGATTATTCGTCGAGAGATGGATGTCGATTTTTATCGATATGTAGGGAATAGATCAATGTGTTGTCTAAATATGATCATGACTTTTAGCGCATGTATTAGATCAGCGCGACCACGGTGTCTATACATAATTATTAAAAAAAGCTTTCTAATGACATAAAGAAAGAATTATTTGGACACTTTTTGTGGAAATTATGAAGTTAACAATAGGATCAACCAACAATAGATAAACTCATCGGACATGACTCGTTATTTGGTTCGAATTGTTGACCATATGCCGATGGCTAGCGATTCGAGTCGACTTCTGAATCATCAGATCACATACCGGACGATGGATATTAATTTGGATT
>NW_010967740.1:0-214 GCF_000463585.1 Tarenaya hassleriana | reverse complement strand
AGAGACTAGATCAATGTGTAGTCTAAATATGCTCATAACTTTTAGCGCATGCATTAGATCAGCGCCACCATGTTGTCTATACGTAATTATTAAAAAAAGCTTTCTAATGACATAAATAAAGAATTATTTGAACACGTTTGTGGAAGTTATGAAGTTAACAATAGGATCAACTAACAATAGATAAACTCATCGGACATGACTCGTTATTTGGTTC
>NW_010967739.1:0-554 GCF_000463585.1 Tarenaya hassleriana | reverse complement strand
TTGTTGTTTTTGAGTTTTCCATGAATTGTGAGTAGTTTTATCATTGTAGGTTAAGGATTAAGGTTGTGTAAGGATCATGTGTTCATAAACTATTTTTGCAACTATGAATTTGATAATTTAATGAATGATGTTTAATGCCTTGAATCTTATTGGCCACTTATTTATTGATGCTAGAATTTGATTTATATAGGAACATGGAATTTGATTCGGAAAACATCATTCGAATAGATGGTTTTCGCATCATAAGATGGTTGTACCGTTTAGAAATTATGATAGCGAATTCAATGCTCGTAGAAGTTTTCAATCTGTTTGGAATGGAAGATCAATAGATTAATCTTCTAAGAAGTGAGGTGAGACTCGGAAGAGTAATCCTTTACGATAAAAACTTGAAATTCCCGATTAAAAACACTAGTTTTCGAGATATATTCGTAGAAATGATCCTTGCGCAATTCGAAAATCTCGACACCTACAATGACTTGTTAAATTGTGTTTAAACCATAGCTTGTATTTATTTTGAGTGTTGCTTACATTCAATTACCATCACCATCAAAAGT
>NW_010967738.1:0-554 GCF_000463585.1 Tarenaya hassleriana | reverse complement strand
TTTCGGCCAAATACCGTATCCATATATGAATGGTTCAAGGAGGAAATTGTCCTTACGAGGCAAGATTCTGGACCACGAGATGGAGAATCTGTAGGCGCCGAAGCCGATGTTGTGCAACAAGGCAACATCTTGCTGTAACAAACGATGGAGATTGATTTAGCATTGGAACACCTAATATAACCTTGTTAGAGAATGTGTTGAATTACCTTGTAGAAGTGGTAAGAGTTGTCTGCCACAGACCCATTGCCGCGGTCCTTTATCTTTTCTGTAACAATGAATAAAAACATTTTGTAATGAACATTGAATAACAATAATAATATCCTATATATATATATATATATGAAGTAAAGTGTGTTAATACATGTTGTTCAAAGTGGTTGGGATTTTACGCTTATGACACTACCAATCCAAATCTAAACCATAACTCTATAAAACCCTTGAATTTGTTCATCTACCTCTCTTTATGAACAAAAGTAGCAGCAAGTAACACTTTGGATCTAAACCCACTTACTTAGAGATCCTGCCTTAATCGGCACAGAGAGAGAGAGAGAGAG
>NW_010967737.1:0-554 GCF_000463585.1 Tarenaya hassleriana | reverse complement strand
AGTGTAAAAATAATATATGAATTATCTAAAAATTGTAAAATTTATAATCAGTCGTTTGACGGGTCCAGTGGCAAATTATCGGTCGTTGGATTCCTACACTTTTTATTTTAAATTTTTTTCACATTATAATTTTGAATACCAATGTGAAAAATAGATAGTCGATTTAGATAACTAGAAATAAATCAACGTTCGCAAATCAATCATTTATTTGAAGCACGTATATACTCCGATACAGATTCGCCGATGCACATCAACTAAAGGTTGATCTATTATACATCATCCAGAGACATGACCCTGCATATATATATACATATATATGTATATATATGTGTGTATATATTATATATATATAAGTACTTGTACAAGTGTTTAACAGATATCGTGAGACGTAGATGTGGGCCGAACGTAGGAGTCAACGGCTTCTCCTACGGTAAAGAAAATGCTTTGTTTCTGCGTTCTCTCTTCGAATTTTGTCTGCTTCAGTTTGTGAAGCACTCTCCATCTCGGATTTGCTATCACTAACTGCAAAATCATATATATATATATATATATAT
>NW_010967736.1:0-554 GCF_000463585.1 Tarenaya hassleriana | reverse complement strand
TAGGATCACTGGTTTCGATCGGCAGCGACTTGAGCTTCCATGAACGAGGCTTATTCTTTTTCCTTTCTCTCTGCTCCTCGTAGCTCTTCTTGATCAGAATCACCTCGGGAAGTGAGCCGGTCGCCCCGTGCTTCTCCAGCTCATTGTCGTTCACGTTAGCCCCGTAAAGATCATAGGCCAGAGCTTGATCCCCGGGTTTCAAGATATGGCCTAGATGTGTTTGGATGTAGAAGATCTTACCGATGTCCAATTCACGAGCCTCCTGGGCATAGGACAGAGCATACTTTGTTCCACCGGCAGTTACTTCCCCGACGGGAGGTTCCAGGTCGAAGACAAAGTACTTCACGAGCTGTCTGCTGGTGAGTGCGGATCTAAACCTGTATCTTCACTACTGTTTTGCATCCAAGAAAGCATGCCGTAAGGTCATAGGATCGAGAAGAGTGATATTGTCGGATACCTTATTCAGATTCTTCAGCCTCTTGACGCAGAAAGTCAAGAGTTCCTTCGATTCCCATTGAGCTTTGAGCCAAGTTTTTGGTGGCTGCAAGTAACAA
>NW_010967735.1:0-555 GCF_000463585.1 Tarenaya hassleriana | reverse complement strand
ATTGATTTGTTTAGAAAATTTGATTTTGGTAGCATGGTTTGTTCATTGTTGGGTTTTTTTTCTCAAGTCTCCCACTCCCACTATGGTTGGGCGCAGGTCACGTACCCTGAGTTTTTAGGGTACCCGAACTTCGTCTTCGTCTTTGCGGACTTTGAAAAAATATTATCCCGTTTTCGTTTCCGTGAAATCCAGGTACCCATGATTCGGGTAACCGTCGTTGAACTCGATTACCCGATAATACTCGAACTCGTCCAATCTTTAGAAAATGTAGTCTTTTGTTGACTTTAAGGGTATTTTAGTAGTTTAATATAAAAATATTTTTAATAATTATCATAAATATACCAAAATATCAGGGATATAATCGTAATTTTATTCGTAGCCGGTACACGCGCCGTTCAAATAAAACCCGAACTCGAACCCGCAATCCAGATTTTTGGCTTCATCAAATCCGTTTTCGTCTTCGTTAATCGTTATATAAAAGATACTCGTGTTTCGAATACCTGTAAGATCGGATACCCGAAAACCCGCAGGTTTCAAGTACCCCGCCCACCCCTC
>NW_010967734.1:0-555 GCF_000463585.1 Tarenaya hassleriana | reverse complement strand
CAGAGGAAGCGGAGCGCAGACCAACTGGGCTTGGTCCGGGGCTGACCAAACTTGGTCAGCTGCGGACCAACTCAGTCCGTTTCCTCGGTCAGTCCGCCAGTCTTCTCTCGGACCTGTGTTGTTCTCACCTGGTCCGCCGGACCAACTTTTGGTTCGGGGCTGACCAGCGAGAGCTTTGGTCCTCCTGACCAAACACGCGGTCCGGAATCTGATCTGTCTGCTGGTCCGGCTGACCAACTCTTGGTCCGGCTGACCGTGGACAGATCAGATTCGGAACAGATTTTTCGGGCTTCGAAAATTAGGGTTTTGCCCCAGTTTCGACGCAACTTAACCCGTTCCAGACTTCATACCATCCATGCATCATTCAACAATCACAAATATCATTAAACATGCATAGATTCAATGATTACATGCAATTTAACGATTAAATCATGCAATCATACAACAAGCACGGCGATATACAGAGAATCAGGCTCTGATACCACTGTAAGGGATTATCTACGGGTTCGTAGCATGCGATCATATCGATCTAGGGTTTGGTTTACTAGGTTTCAT
>NW_010967733.1:0-555 GCF_000463585.1 Tarenaya hassleriana | reverse complement strand
TATACATCATTGGAGAATGGTTGAAAGGATCCTCAAGTATCTCAAAGGGACTCCTGAGAAAAGCATTTGGATGAACCGCAATAATCACACGGGAGTGGTGGCCTACTGTGACGCGGACTGGGCTGGAGATAGGATCGATCGGAAGTCAACTACAGGATATTGCACATTTCTTGGAGGCAATTTGGTGACTTGGAAGAGCAAGAAGCAGACTGTGGTTGCAAGATCAAGCGCGGAGGCGGAGTACAGAGCCATGGCAAATACAACTTGTGAGATCGTGTGGCTCAAGGCATTGCTTAAGGAACTTGGCATTTCAACCGATAAACCTATCACACTTCACTGTGATAGCCAAGCAGCCATGCACATTGCCCAAAACCCGGTGTTTCACGAGAGGACCAAGCACATCGAGGTGGACTGTCACTTTGTTCGGGAGAAGATAGCTCAAGGGATCATTGTGACAGCCTATACGAAGAGTAGTGATCAATTGGCGGATATAATCACAAAGGCGTCCAACATCAAGGTGTACAACAATTCTCTTTCCAAGATTGGTGTCGTTGA
>NW_010967732.1:0-555 GCF_000463585.1 Tarenaya hassleriana | reverse complement strand
GAGGTCTATCAAAATTTTATTTTTGAATCAATTCATATTGAAGTGATTATCCTTTTAAAATAAATCGTCACCTAGCAAATTTAAGAAACCTAAATCTCACTTTCCCCCCTTTTTCGTCTAATTTTTGTTAAAACGCTATTTTTTAAAAAAATACTATTTTTAGTTATTTGAAAAGTGCATATGAATATTATTTATTTATCGTCGGTGTTTGTGTTTGGAGAATGTCTCGGATATTTTGTTTTTCCTTTGTTAACATTATGATTATTTTATTATTTATGTAGTTTTCTGTAACTATGTTTATGAGAATATTGAAAATTTATCTACTGAAAGCAAGCTAAGAAATACATAAATAAATCATGTATTAAATGCATGCATGACTATCATTTAAAAAGCATCACGAATTTATAAAAAGGAGACCATTTCCTTTTTAGAAAATACATCTGGATTCAGCACAAGGCACCAATAAAAGAACATATACATATATACACATGTATATATACATATACATATACCAACCAAAATACACGTTGCATGAATAATATAGGTACGAGTGGG
>NW_010967731.1:0-231 GCF_000463585.1 Tarenaya hassleriana | reverse complement strand
AGCAAAGGAAGCTGTTTGGATCAGGAAATTTGTTGGCGACTTGGGTGTCATTCCGAGTGCTAATAGCCCATTGCTCTGTATTGTGACAACAATGGAGCGATCGCATAAGCGAAAGAACCCAGATCCCATCAACGATCCAAACACATACTCAGACGGTTTCACCTTATCAGGGAGATTATAGACAGAGGAGACGTGCACATTTGCAGAGTGTCGACAGATGACAACATTGCC
>NW_010967730.1:0-211 GCF_000463585.1 Tarenaya hassleriana | reverse complement strand
CTTTCTAGAACGGACAGTCCGTTCTGGACCGTCGGGTCTGGCACGGCGGACCGTCCGTTCTAGACTTCTGATCCGTCCGTTTCAGACTCTTCCGTCTTGGTTTTTCCGTCGTTTTCTCGTGCGTTTTGTCCTTCCCTGTGTGTGTGACCCTGTAGGCTCATTCGATATAGCAGTATAACCCGAAATCTCTATTTCGGATATACAAGTCATA
>NW_010967729.1:50229-50579 GCF_000463585.1 Tarenaya hassleriana | reverse complement strand
GTTCACGGCCTTACGCCATTCTTGACCTCGCAAAATATAGTCGCGAAATCCGAGTTCTCCGATTTTTTCTCAACGGTTTGGTTCTCGTACCATTTCCGCCTAGAACAAACAACAACAGAACAAACCCATGCCGAACAAACGAACATCTAGAGAACGAGATACGGTGGTAAAAATGCCGCAACACGTGCAACCGAGTATTGCATTAGAATTTCTCAAACAAGACAACGGTTATCGTCTCCGTTAACCCAAAACGAGGTGTGAAAAATAAAAAAACATCAATCAAATATTACAATAAAAGTAAGAATTATTTGGAGGTAAAAAACCCTGTGCAGACAGAACATCGAAACGAG
>NW_010967729.1:48132-49484 GCF_000463585.1 Tarenaya hassleriana | reverse complement strand
AAAAATGGCGCAACACGTGCAACCGGGTATTGCATTAGAATTTATCAAACAAGACAACGGTTATCGTCTCCGTTAACCCGAAACGAGGTGTGAAAAATAAAAAAACATCAATCAAATATTACAATAAAAGTAAGAATTATTTGGAGGTAAAAAACCCTGTGCAGACAGAACATCGAAACGAGATGCGACGACAAAAGGAAAAGAAAGGGTGCAACACGAGGACTTCCCAGGAGATCATCCATCCTAGTATTACTCTCGCCCAAGCACGCTTCACTGCGGAGTTCTGATGGGATCCGGTGCATTAGTGCTGGTATGATCGCACTCGTCGGCTCTTGCGTTCACTACGTGGTTTGTGGGATGATCATCGACAGTGGGTCTTGCGCCAATATCGCGAATGCGTATATGGTGAAGAAGTTAGAGTTACCCACTGAGAAACACCCGCACTCGTATAAGCTTCAATGGTTTAATAATAGCGGGGAGATAAAGGTGACCGAAAGGGTCAAGATCCCATTCAGCATAGGTAAGTACCGCGATGAGGTCCTCTGTGATATCGTCCCTATGCAAGCCGGCCATATTCTACCTGGAAGGCCTTGGCAATTTGATCGGGAGGTAAAACACGACAGTCGAGCAAACCAGTACTCTTTCGTATACGACAAGCAAAAGGTTGTGCGCGCACCCTTGAGCCCATCTCAAGTTCACGAGATGCAGCTTAAACTAGCCAAGGAACCCGAACCGAAGAAAGGGAGTTTCTATCTTAAGGCTAGTCAGGTGGTACATGTTGTTCATCAAGAACAGACGGTGTTGCTCTTGGTCTTCAAAGATCAATTGAGCCTCCGTACGGAGACATCGATGTTGAGTCCCGCTATTAGTCAACTCTTAGAGCACTATAGCGATGTATTTCCGGACGAGATTCCGGTGGGACTACCGCCTACACGTGGGATCGAGCATCAGATCAATCTGGTGCCGGGAGCACCATTACCTAATCGGCCCGCATACCGGATGAACCCCGAGGAAATCATAGAGCTCGAGAAGCAGGTTCAAGAGCTTATGAACAAGGCTTACATCTGAGAGTCCCTTAGTCCTTGTGCAGTTCCCGTACTACTTGTACCGAAAAATGACAGGACTTGGAGAACGTGTGTGGATTGCCGAGCAATCAATAACATCACAGTTAAGTACCGGCATCCCATACCCCGACTTGATGACATGCTCGATGAGCTAAGTGGTGCCAGGATCTTTTCAAAGATCGATCTTAATAGTGGATATCATCAAGTCCGGATGAAAGAAGGCGACAAATGGAAAACCGCCTTCAAGACCAAACAAGGTCTTTATGAGTGGCTCGTCATGCCATTCGG
>NW_010967729.1:34749-47991 GCF_000463585.1 Tarenaya hassleriana | reverse complement strand
GCTCTTCGGAAAGAAAGCCTCTATGCAAACCTTAAGAAATGCTCGTTCTGCACAAACAAGTTGGTTTTTCTAGGATTCGTGGTCAGCTCTCAGGGGTTGCGAGTCGCGTCAAGGCCATTCAGGAGTGGCCGACGTCGTCCACGATCAGACATGTACGAAGTTTTCTCGGCCTCGCTAGTTTCTATCGCCGATTTGTCTGAGACTTCAGCAGTATCGCTGCTCCCCTTATCGCAATCACTAAGAAAGATGTGGTCTTTGAATGGGGTGAGGCTCAAGAGCGCGCATTCTCCGCTCTCAAGGACAGCCTTACTACCGCACCGGTCTTAGTCCTTCCAAACTTTGACAAAATGTTTGAAATAGAGTGCGATGCCTCCGGGATTGGCATTGATGCCGTCCTCATGCAAGAGAAGAGGCCCCTGGCCAACTTTAGTGAGAAGCTCAGTGCAGCTACGCTAAACTATCCGACCTACGACAAAGAGCTCTACGCTCTTGTGCGTGCTCTAGCGACTTGGCAGCATTATTTGCTCGCCAAAGAATTTATCGTGCATTCGGATCATGAGACCCTTAAGCACCTCAAGGGATAGACCGCTCTTAAGTGTAGGCACGCTAAGTGGCTTGAATTCATCGAGACTTTTCGGTACGTCATTAAGTACAAGAAGGGAAAGGATAATGCCGTCGCTGATGCATTATCTCGACGCCACACTCTGATATCGGTCATGGAGACTCGGACGTTTGGATTCGAGTACTTAAAAGATCAATACTGGACCGATCCCGATTTTGGTTCCATCGTCTCCGAGTGCGGAAACGGTGCATGGGGCCCGTTGTATTTGCACGATGGTTACCTCTTCCGCGACAAGCGGCTTTGTATCCCTCAAGGATCGATGAGGAATATCATTCTCCACGAGGCTCATGGCGGCGCCCTCGCTGGCCAGTTTGGAGTTGAAAAGACATTGGCCGCCATACACGACCATTTCTATTGGCCGCACCTCAAGAGGGAGGTCTAAAGATTCTGTGCTAAGTGCGTCGATTGCCTTAAGGCAAAATCAGAACGCAACCTCATGGACTTTATATGCCATTACCTATCCCTACTCATCCTTGGGTAGACGTGTCGATGGACTTTGTACTTGAGCTGCCCAAGATCCAACATAAGGACTCCATTTTTGTCATCGTCGACCGGTTTTCGAAAATGGCTCACTTTTTGCCGTGTGCTAAAATGGACGATGCTAAGCACATAGCCAATCTCTTCTTTTAAGAGGTCGTGAGACTTCACGGCATACCAAAGACGATAGTGTCGGATCGGGACTCTAAGTTCCTAAGCCACTTTTGGCGGACGTTATGGAAAACGATCGGCACTAAACTCGTCTATTTTACCACTTGTCATTCGCAGACGGATGGACAAACCGAGGTCGTAAACCGGACTTTATCCGCGCTTTTGAAAGCCACCCTCGGTAAACATGTAGGGAGTTGGGTTGAGTGTGTTCCTCATATCGAGCTTGCTTATAATCGTGCCGTTCACTCGGCCACGAAACACTCCCCATTTGAGGTCATCTAAGGCTTTAATCCGACTACTCCCTTAGATCTCGTCGCCCTTCCGAATGACAAGCTAGTTAACCTCGATGGAGCCCGAAAGGCTGCTCGTTAAGGCACTCGATCAGCAGGTTCGTGAGAACATTGCTCACAGGACCAAACAATACGCGCGACAGGCGAACAAAGGATGCAAGGTGGTCCAATTCAAAGAAGGAGACTTGGTGTGGCTACACCTTCGAACCGAACGTTTTCCCGACAAGCGCAAGTCCAACCTCTCACCGCGAGGAGACGGTCCCTTTAGAGTCTTAGAGCGAATCAATGATAATGCTTACCGTCTAGAACTTCCCAGTGAGTATACTGTATCTCCTACTTTCAATGTCTCTTATTTACTTCCTTTTGATGCAATTACCGACATTTCATGGGCGAAATCTTCGCAAGGGGGAGGGAATGATGAGGACATCCGGAGCTCGGACGAGGGACTTGAAACGGAGCAAGGAGCGAAGCAAGGAGCTTTGGAGAATGTTGCTCGATCGGCCGAACATTCGGCGTCTCTGTCGACCGATCGCCACTTGCCGATACACAGGACGTTCCACTATCATCTCGGATGTCCAACCCCGTCATCGCATCCAACGGACCATATACGAAGCCTTCACGAGTATCACATCGGGCCGAGCCTCCACTCACTCGTGCCAAAGCTTCGGCCATTCGTAACTCACTTATGTCCGACTTGGAGTTCCACCTTGACGGGACACGGGGCCTTGACACGTCATTCCTGAGCGACGCCAATCTCAAGTCTCGGAATGTCTTCGCGTGTCATCTTACGGAGCCAACTCTACAGGACTAACGGATCACGAATATGGGCTGCACGTATTTAGGCCCAACAACCATATTTCTAAGTCAAAATTAGCATTAATGTCCTGGGCTCTACATGGCTTGCATGCCATTTATCATTTAATGCTTTGCCTTTGAGTAATTTCTACTTAATCCCCTCTCCCTCCTCTTGTAAAGTTACACTTTGACAATCGGAAATTTTCCTTTGGTTAATTGCCATTGTTTGAGGTTGAGCTTTCTCCCTCCTTGTCGTCGACAATGTGTCCGTTAGCCTAAGGCTTGGTGTGTCCGGCCTTGCCCCGGTTTCGGTGTGTCCGAGCCCACCCTTGGTGTGTCCGAGGTCTATCATTCGAACATCTACTCCATCCTCATCTCCTTCGTCTTCTTCCTAGCCAGAATATCCTTGAGAAATTTGCCATAAGAGGGCATTTGAGTGATTACCTCATGAAAAGGTATTGTGACCTCCAATTTCTTTATCATATCCGTGAAGCGCTTAAACTGGTTGGCCTCTTTTTGTTGCACAAGTCGTGAAGGGAATGGAACTAGAGGAGGTCTGGGAGGTGGAGGTACATACTTTGGTTCTTCCTCACATGTCATCTTAACTGGAGTATCTGCAGACTGAATGTTAGAGGTGATCGTAGATCTAGAGTAAGAAAACTCACCTTTTTCAGGAGTAGGAGGGACGACATCCTCAAGTTGCTTCCTGCTTCTCAAGAACACTGCATTGCAGTGCTCTCTAGGATTTGTCTCGGATTTCCCGGGAAGTGATCCTTGAGGTCGCGAAGGTATAGAGGCTGTGAGTTGAGCCAACTGGTTATCGACAAGCTTCAAGTGGGTGTCGGTCTCTTGTTGATGTTTACGCATCTCGGTGCGAATAGCTTCTTGACCCTGCATAAGCTGTGCAAACATAGATTTAAGATCGAGGGCAGAATCTACCTGTGGTGGAGGCGGAGAAAGAGCATAATTCTGCTGAGACTGAAGAGGTGCTAGATAGTGTTGAATGGCTTGATTCTGATGCTGCGAGACAGCTCGAGATCGAGGTTGATATCCTTGAGAAAGACCCTGATTAGCCGGACCACCAAAATTTTCGAGGGGAGTATTCAAGACGTCGGAAGAATTCTTGTACGAGAAGTTTGGATGATTCTTCCACCCCGGATTGTACACATTCGAGTACAGGTTGTTATCTACGTAGTAGACATCTTCGATCATGTACCCGTTGGCTGATGTGTCTAAATCTGAGATCTGATGGGCATTCTCAACCTGCATTTTAAGTTTTGCCAATTCTGCACGTAATGCATGAATTTCAGATAGACTTTCCTTACCTGCACGACTGTCTTTGAGGCTAACGTTTCTGATAAACTCGTGAGAGGGAGCACACTCGTTGGCCATCTTGTTGATTTGTTGCTCTATGAAGTCGAAGGACTTTTCGTTGAGGCTTCCTCCACATGCTACTCGAATAAGAACCCGAGTGTCCTCCTTTAATCCCTGCAATAAAGTGGAAATAAGGTACCTTTTATCCCATCCATGGTGAGGACATGTTCTCTGGTATCCTTGAAAGCGATCCCAAGCTTCACGTAAGGATTCATCAGGTTCCTGCAAAAATGAGTTAATCTGTTGTTTCGGAGCTGGGTCTTGCTAGCGGGGAAGAACCGCTGCATGAACGTTTCTTGCATCTGTTCCCATGAGAATATGGAATCTGGAGGTAGTGTGTAGAGAGATTCCAGAGCAGTATCCATTAAGGAGAATGGAAAGGCCATGAGCATGAGAGATTCATCGGTAACTCCGTAGACTGTCCTCACCGACTGGCATAGTCTGCCTCTGAAAGCCGATGAGCTCAGCATATTGATGAATGCTGGTTGAAACTCAAAATTGTTACGGTCGATGTCAGACCGACGAATGCATGAAAGCTGCTGACTATACTTAGGCTGGAGGTATGCCCCATAAGTGTCATTATTGTTCTCAGCAACTATAGCACGTTCATCCATCTTTCTTTGTTGTCGTTTCTTCTTTCGACTGCGCTTAGCGGACTTCTCGATTGCAGGGTTAAGAGGTACTAGGTTGTCAAACCCAGAACTCCTGGTCATACACCGAAAACCTACACACCAGAAAGTAGAACAAACACAAAGAATAGATCAAGAAATCGAGGAAAAACAAAAAAGAAAAGGGATTTAGATTCAAAGGAATCTTTATCCTAGCGCTAAACTATTCCCCAGCAACGGCGCCAAAAACTTGATAATGCAAATCTAGGTGTATAAATAAGCTCAAGTAATAAAAACCTAGATACAGCGAACACCGCAAGGATACGGATCAACTGTAGTACCAGGGTCAAACACAGAGAATAGTTAACACTAAGAACAAGACTCGACTAAGAATTAGATCAGGAAATAACAAATGAAATATATGAATACCGAAAACAAATCAATAAACAAACTAAGTAAATTCAGATAACTAAACCACCGTAGCTTCGGGATAACCTTAACACGTAGGAATTATTTCTAAGGGTGGAGATGTTGGTTGTAATGCTCTAGGATGATCCTTGATATGACATTTCGACTTTGTATTGATTCATTGGTTTATAAATGCATTACTTTTTCTCGTTATATAATTGGCATGTTTGTTATATTTCGATATCCTTGAATCGTTACAGAATGATTCTAAACTCCCTGGTCAGTTATCATTGCGGGAACAATGGTGAATTAAGACTATCATGAGGTGTGATCGATGCATTGAATGCATATCACAATCATGGGTACTCATTGTGAACGAGTGACTGGATGACCCGCATGAGATTGTCACATGGACAGAGTCATGACTTGAATCTCATACAGCGGTTCGTTCTTGGATCCTCATACCTGAGATGTCTAGAGTATCTGATATGAGGAGTGACGTGTCTTGACTGCGTCAAACGTCGTCTTTAACCGGATGATTATAACGGCGTTGATCAGGTATGTTCACGAATCATATGGAGATAGTAGGCATGCAATATGAGACTTGTCATCTCCTTAACAGAAGAGATATTGATGGGCCCTCTCGTGGAAGTCGGACTATGAAAAACGCGTGGCCACGCTATAGATGAAGTTGCATCTATTTTATTAGTCGATTTGCCAAGACGAGAAAGCAGTTGAACTTGAAGGGTGGCTCAAACCATGCCCTTGTTCAACATATGATATCGTGAGACAAAGGACCAGAACTTGATCCGTTAATGCCTTGGTTAGATCACCTCTAACTCAATTCTAAGTGGGTGGTCATGGCATCTTGCTAGAGGCTAACCATGACTTGTGGTTCGGAAAACGTTCCGAAGTCACTACCGCTTAGAATGGGCCTACAGGGTCACACACCACTAAGGATGGACTTATACGTGAAGAATCCGAAGAATGGAAACGAGATTTGGCCGAAACGAGCATGAAAAGGAGTGTTCAGCATGTTGGTTAGTCCAGGTGGTCCGAAAGTGTGGTTCGGGGTCATTTGTCCAGGTCTGGTCTGGCTTACCAAGAGTTGGTCAGCTCCGGACCAGACGCTAGGTCAGGCGGACCGAGGACATGTGAGTCGGACTGAGCTGACGAAGAAGAAACTTGGTCCGGAGCTGATCAAACCTTGGTCAGCCGGACCAAGCCTTCAAATCAGGCGGTCCGCGAGCCTCGAACTTAACTTGGTCCGGCGGACCGGGATTTAGAAATTTTCCAAATTTCGGTTTTAGGGTTTTTTAAGCTTATTTAAGTTTGGAATTTCGTCCAAACTTAATTAAGGCCGCCTTAAAACTCAGAGAGACATCTAAGAACCCTAGAGAATTCACTCTTTTCATTTTTGAGCTTCTCGGGATTAGATTCGGTCTCTTGAGTTACCCTTTTCTTCACTAATCCTAGCAGATACGTTCCAAATCGTTTGGAATCCTTCCCGTCGGTGTGGATACGTGTAGAGGGACTGTAACTTCAGTCCTAGGTGATTAAGAACAGGCCCCGGATCGGAATTTGCTTCAAGTTTCATTGAGAACGAGGTAAATAACGATTCCCTCGGTGATATACACGATTTTGCGGGGTTTTGCCAAGTTTGGTTGCGTGTGACGTTTGACTAGGTTTAGATCTTTCTTCCGCTGCATGAAACCTAGTAAACCAAACCCTAGATCGATATGATCGCATGCTAGGAACCCGCAGGAATCCCAACAGTGGTATCAGAGCCTAGTTCTCTATATATCGCCGTGCTTGTCGTTTGATTGCATGATTTTAATCGTTAAATTGCATGTAATCATTGAATCTATGCATGTTTAATGATATTTGTGATTGTTGAATGATGCATGGATGGTATGGAGTCTGGGACGGGTTAACGGTGCAACGAAATGGGGGTGAAACCCTAATTTTTGAAACCCGAAAAATCTGTCCCGAATCTGATCTATCCGCGGTCAGCCGGACCAACAGGCAGATCGGATTCCGGACCGCGAGATTGGTCAGGAGGACCAAATTCCTCGCTGGTCAGCTCCGGACCAAAAGTTAGTCCGGCTGACTAAGCGAAGGCATCCCAGGTCCGAGATGAGGATTGGCGGACTGACCAAAAGAAGCGGACTGAGTTGGTCCGGAGCTGGCCAAGTTTGGTCAGCCCCAGACCAAGCCCAGTTGGTTTGCGCTCCGCTTCCTCTGGTCAGCTCGGAGTTGAAGGAACGGACCAAGCTCAGTTTTTGAACAGTCTAGAGCTCCGATTCCTGGTCAGCTCGGAGGAGAGAAGAAGACTGAGTTGGTCCGGACCAAGCTCAGAATATTTCTCAAAATGGACAGAACGGCGGACCAGAGAAGCTGACTGAAGTCAGTCCGGCGGACCAGATTCTGGTCAGCTCCGGACTAGACCTCAGACACTTCTCAAGTTCGAAATTTTGTCCTTTTTCCTCATGATCAATCTCAAGCTATTACCGCCCATTAGTAGAGCAGCTGTCAAGGCCTCGATCGTCATGGTTACGGGTCATGCCCTAGCTGAGCGTGCCTGACTATCTTGATGAGGCAGTATGGAGAAATAAATCTTGATTCTCATAACTCGAATATGGTTGAGCTTGAATTGGGTTATCAAGTCGGACTTGGACCTAATGGTAAGGATGGAATGAGGAACATGCAGTGATAGCGTATCACTATCCCATACTCATCGAGGAGTCATATATGATATGATTGACAATGTGTTGTCTACCTAAATAGCATGGTTTTAAGCGTCATGCCCTAGCTGACTCAAAAGCATGTGAAATATGGATCCTAGCTCACTTAGAAACTCATTGAGGGTGTTTTTCTTAGTGGGAGCCTGTCATATTGCATCTATTATCTGTGATAGTATGTGTACTAAGTGACTTGCATGTTTTTTGTCTGTTTGTTTGTTTTTTTTCTATAGAATATGACTGCTGTAGGTAATCTGGCTAATCTCTCCATGCGATCCATCCTGGATCGGGAGAGACTCACTGGTGGAAACTTTCTCGACTGGTACCGCAACCTGAGAATTGTTCTCAGGCATGAGCGGAAGCTCTACGTGCTGGAAGAAGCACATCAATGACAACCTGGACGTGACCTGCCTGATGTTCGGATCTATGTCGGCTGAGTTGCAGAAACAACTCGAAGGAATTGATGCCTTCGAGATGATCGAACATCTCAGTACTATGTTAGAGGAACAGGCAAGGGTCGAGCGATTTAACGCCCTTAAGAACTTGGTCAACTGTAAGATGGCCAATGGTTCGCCCGTGAGTACTCATATCCTCAAGATGAAGGGTTATCTAGAGGATCTTGACAGACTAGGGTTGGATGTTAGTCGTGAATTGGCAGTAGACCTAGTTGTTTAATCCGTTCCGGATAGTTTTGACCAGTTTGTCATGAACTATAACATGCATGGGATGGAGAAGGACTTGACCGAGCTACATGGGATGTTGCGATCGGCCGAGCAGAACATCAAAGTCGAGAAAAAGAAAAGAGTTCCAACAAAAGGAAGCGTTCCAAGAGCAAGAAATGCAAGGGCAAGACGACAATTGTTGCCGCCGAGCCTAAGTCTAAGGCTGAGAAGGGAGAGTGTCATTTCTGCCATGCCATCGGGCATTGGCGCAGAAACTGCAAACTCTACCTGGAAGATCAAAAGAAGAAGAAGCTTGCAGAAGCTTCAATGGTTGGAAAGAGTTCCAACAAGAGGAAGCGTTCCAAGGGCGTGAAAGGCAAGGGCAAAACGGCAAGTGTTGCCGCCGAGCCTAAGCCGAAGGCTGAGAAGGGAGAGTGCCATTTCTGCCATGCTATTGGGCATTGGCGCAGAAACTGCAAACTCCTGAAAGATCTGAAGAAGAAGAAGCTTGCATAAGCTTCTTCTTCAGGTATCTTCGTTATAGAGGCTAATTTGTTTACTTCTACATCATGGGTATTAGATACCGGATATGCCTCACACATTTGTGGAAATGTGCAGGGCTTGAGAAGAAGTAGGCAGCTAGCGAAGGGAGAAGTGGATCTCCGCGTCGGGAATGGAGCAAGAGTTGCTGCGTTGACCGTTGGGACTTATGATCTTACTTTACCTTCTGGACTTGTGTTAGAATTACATTATTGTTATTTTGTACCTGTCATTAGCAGGAATATTATTTCGATTTCATGTTTGGATTCTGATGGTTTTCGTTTTGTTATTGAGAACAAAACTTTATCTATTTATAGAGGCGCTTTATTTTATGGTAATGGTTACCTGTTTAATGGACTTTATATTTTGGATGATAAATGTCTGGACACAGTTCGATCTATAACGTTAGTACCAAGCGGTTTAAGCCGAACGACTTAAACCCGACCTATCTCTGGCATTGTCGACTTGGTCACATCAATGAGAAACGCATAGCGAAGCTTCATTCTGATGGACTTCTTGATTCTTTTGATTATGAATCAATCGAATCGTGCGATTCTTGTTTGATGGGCAAGATGACAAAATCTCCTTTTACTGGAAAAGGAGAACGGGCTACAGAGTTGCTAGACCTCATACATAGTGATGTATGCGGTCCTATGAGCTCACCCGCTAGAGGAGGTTATCTATATTTTGTTACAGTTACTGATGATTTCAGTAGGTACGGTTATGTCCACTTGATGAGATATAAATCTGAAACACTTGAATTGTTCAAGATTTTCAGAAACGAGGTACAGAACCAACTTGGCAAGACGATCAAGTTGCTTGGATCTGATCGAGGTGGCGAGTATATGAGCCAAGGGTTCACTGACTATCTGGCAGATTGTGAGATTGTGTCACAACTGACTCCACCTGGAACGCCACAGTGGAATGGCGTGTCCGAGAGGAGGAACCGAACCTTATTAGATATGGTACGGCTATGATGGATCAGGTCGATCTTCCTAAATCCTTATGGGGCTACGAACTGGAAACGGTTGCGCATATACTGAACAACTGTCCAACAAAGTTGGTTTAGAAGACTCCATATGAGATATGGACTGGGAAACGTCCCAGGTTAGCATTCATGAAGATTTGGGGATGCGATGTTTATGTGAAACGTCTGGCTGATAAGCTATCCGTCAAATCTGATAAATGCATATTCGTGGGTTACCCTAAGGAAACTAAAGGGTACTGGTTCTACAACTCATCCGAGAACAAAGTGTTTGTTGCTCGGAATGGATCTTTCTTGGAGAGAGAGTTCGTCTCCAAGAGAGTTAGTAGGAGTAGAATAGATCTCGAAGAAGTTCGAGAACCACAAATAGTCGAAGAACCGAGTGAACAAGTCGAAAGAGTTCAACCTGTATCACAAGTTGTTGAGATAGCACCTCCTAGTGGACCTCGAAGATCTGGTAATATTCGTCAAGTGTTGGGATTCCTGCGATCTCTAGAGCGAATCCTATTCCTAAGAGATCGATTCTAGGGTTTGCGCAGCGGATGTAAAACAAAAATTTAATAAACCCTAGAACCATGCTTCTATGATTCGTAGAAGAGTAAGAACGCTTACCTCAATCGATACGAGGTCTGTATCAATTGAAGAATTCGTCTGATCACGAAAGGGAGGAAGAATACCTCGCCCTCTACACGTATCCACACCTCAGGATGGATTCCAACGGTTGAAACTTGTCTGCTAGGATCTAAATCTGCTATTCGGTTTGATGCTTCGAGAAAATGAGACTTGGAACTCTTAGAACTCTTTGGATCTCACCAAAAGCTCTCCCAGTTCTGTGCCAGGTGGCTCTAAAAGTCTCTTAACCATTAGGGTTTTTAATTTTCTTCTTATAAGGTGATTTAACCCTAATTCGGTTTAATTATGGAAAAACCCGAAACCCGGAACGGACGGTCCAGAAATACACATGGACCGTCCGTTCCAGCAAGCCAGAATGGACGGTCTGCTCATGTGGACCGTCCGTTCCAGACAAGCCAGAACGAACGGTCTGCTGTCTACGCGGACCGTCTGTTCCAACACTTAGAACGAACGGTCTGCGACTAGTCATGGACCTCGGGTCTGGACCTGGCGGACCGTCTGTTCCGGACTTCTGGTCTGTCTGTTCCAGTCCCTTCCGTCTTGGTTTTTCCGTCGTTTTCTCGTGCGTTTCGTCCTTCCCTGCATGTGTGACCCTGCAGGCTCATTCGGTATAGCAGTATAACCCGAAATCTCTATTCCGGATATACAAGTCATAGGCGGTCTCTAGTAAGACACTATGACTACCTATCTCGAATAGAGTTTGTTCGTGATCTTACGAACGCTAGTGATGATTCCGGTTGATGATCCTTTTGTATCGCGATATCATATGTCGAACATAAGGCATGGAAAAGCCACCTTATCTGATTCGACTGCTTTCTCGTTCACTTAGCTCGACTGTCTGAAATAGACGACCTTGGTCTATAGTGCGGCCACACATTTCTACAGTCTCGCTCACACGAGGGGCAGTGATATCTCTCTCTTTTACGAGAGGTACAAATCCCGTCTTGACTATCTACAATCCAGCACATGATTCATTTCATACCTGATACACGCCTTTATAGTCCTCCTGTTATGCAGGACGTTTGACGGATTCAAAGTACGCAACTCCTCATGTTGGATTCCGTAGATATCTCAGGTCTTAGGATCCAATCACGGAACCGCCATATGAGATTCAAGTCATGACGCTAGTCCATACGACAATCTCATGTGGGTCAATCCAGTATTCCGTTCTCCAACGAATACCTATGATTGTGATCGTATCCAATACCTATGATCATCTATATGATCATCAATCACACATCATACTAGTCTTGGTATATCATTATTCCCACAATGATACATGACTAGAGAGTTTAGTATTGTTCACAACAATACATGGATATCATAACACATCAAGTATGCCAAAACATGTAATGAATAAAACACTCATCCATAAACTCATAGAAAGTGTAAGTACATCAAATATATCCAAATAAAGCTCATGTAGCAGTACATCATAGAGCACTAAACCAACAATCTCCCACTTGCTCTAATCATGGACTACTAAACATCTAATGCCCATATTCCTAACATGACTCTCATGCATCGACGAAAGGAGAGGCTTCGTCAACGAATCGGCAATGTTGTCATCTATCGACACTCTGCAAATGTGCACATCTCCTCTGTCTATGATCTCCCTGATAAGGTGAAACCGTCTGAGTACGTGTTTGGATCGTTGATGGGATCTGGGTTCTTTCGCTTGTGTGATCGCTCCATTGTTGTCACAATATAGAGCAATGGGGCTATCAGCACTAGGAATCACACCCAAGTCACCAACAAACTTTCTGATCCAAACAGCTTCCTTTGCTGCGTCTGACGCTGCAATATACTCAGCTTCTGTAGTAGAATCTGCAACGGTCCCTGCTTGGAACTTTTCCAGCTAACAACGCCTCCGTTTAAGCAGAAAACATAGTCAGACTGCGATCTGTAGCGGGTCTGACTGGAAGCTAGCATCGCTGTAACCCTTTACAGCGAGCTCATCTTCCGACCCCCGTATATCAAGAATACATCCTTAGTCCTTCTCAAGTACTTCAGGATATTCTTGATGGCGATCCAGTGTGACTCACCTGGATCTGACTGATATCTACTCGTAATGCTCAACGCATAGGATACATCCGGTCGAGTACAAAGCATGGCATACATGATGGATCCAATTGCCGAAGCATATGGAATCCGATCCATGCGTTCTCGCTCATCAGGTGTCGATCTATCTCTATAGATCTTGATGCCTAAAATATAGGCCACTTCTCCTAGGTCCTTCATAGAAAACTGTGTTCCTAGCCAAGACATAACGTCTTCCAAGGTAGGAACGTCATTCCCTATAAGGAGAATGTCATCCACGTACTGCACTAGAAAATCTATTGTGCTCCCACTGACCTTCTTGTAAACACACGGCTCGTCTTCGTTCTGTGAGAAACCAAACCTTTTGATTGTCTCATCAGAGCGAAGGTTCCAGCTCCTCGAAGTCTGCTTCAGTCCATAAATGGACCTCTGAAGCTTGCACACCATCCTCGGGTTCCTAGGATCGACAAAACCTTCTGGGACGAGTGAACCTCAGAGATCAGGCAGGATTCGCCAAGAGCCTGTGAGATACGGATTTCTCGTAATTGGGAATGAGGAGCTCATGTTATTGGAACATGACGAGCCTACCACATACCCAGAGGCTATGGCGAGTCCCGATTCCGAGAAATGGCGCGAGGCTATGAAGTTCGAGATGCAATCCATGTCAGACAACCAAGTATGGACTCTAGTTGATGCATCTGAAGGGATAAAACCCATCGGATGCAAGTGGATCTTCAAGAAGAAGACCGACATGGATGGCAACGTGCACACGTATAAGGCACGACTTGTTTCATTGCCAGGAATGCGACTTTTATGGAGCGAGAGTTCGTCTCCAAAAGAATCAGTGGGAGTAGGATCAAACTTGAGGAAGTTCGAGAGCAACAAGTAGATGCTGA
>NW_010967729.1:33134-33534 GCF_000463585.1 Tarenaya hassleriana | reverse complement strand
TTGGCAAGCTTCAGAGGGCCATTTACGGACTGAAGCAGGCTTCGAGGAGCTGGAACCTTCGTTTTGACGAGACAATCAAAAGTTTTGGTTTCTCACAGAACGAAGACGAGCCGTGTGTTTACAAGAAGGTCAGTGGGAGCACAATAGTTTTTCTAGTGCAGTACGTGGATGACATTCTCCTTATAGGGAATGACGTTCCTACCTTGGAAGACGTTATGTCTTGGCTAGGAACACAGTTTTCTAAGACATAACGTCTTCCAAGGTAGGAACGTCATTCCCTATAAGGAGAATGTCATCCACGTACTGCACTAGAAAAACTATTGTGCTCCCACTGACCTTCTTGTAAACACACGGCTCGTCTTCGTTCTGTGAGAAACCAAACCTTTTGATTGTCTCATCA
>NW_010967729.1:30381-32535 GCF_000463585.1 Tarenaya hassleriana | reverse complement strand
TTCAGCATCTACTTGTTGCTCTCGAACTTCCTCAAGTTTGATCCTACTCCCACTGATTCTTTTGGAGACGAACTCTCGCTCCATAAAAGTCGCATTCCTGGCAATGAACACCTTGTTCTCTGCCGGAATATAGAAGTAGTAACCCTTAGTTTCCTTAGGGTAGCCTACAAATAAACACTTATCAGATTTGGAGCCATAGGCGAATGTGTCAAGGCATCAATCTCCGAACTTGACCGAAAGTTCGAGAGAGAGCTACGAGCGATGCGCTGAGAAATCTCGGCCACACACGAGGACTATGGCCGAAAGATGATGACCATGCAAGACAACTACGAGCAGCGCATCTCCGACCTACACAAGGTAATTGACGATCTCAAACTTGAGTGTAGGACTCATTTACGGGCAGCTGGGCCAGCACCCATGGCAGCTCATGGTACGACGGTTGTCCGAAACCCCAAACCAGCCACATACGATGGTTCCCGACATGCCCCGACTGTAGAAGCCTTCCTGTTCGGACTCGAAATACTTCGAAGCCCTTGGAATCATGGACGACCATTCACGATAAGGAATGCCCCAACCTATCTTCGAGAGACCGCAATGCTTTGGTGGCGACGTATGTGTGCCGATCGAGACAGAGGAGAGCCCCGGGTCCAGACTTGGGCACAGTTCAAGTCCGAGCTCAAGCGATACTTCGTCCCGACAAACGCCATGGACGAGGCACGTACCAAACTCAGGCGCCTACGACAGACGGGAAGCGCACTCGCCTACATAAGTGAGTTCTCGACCCTATGTCTCGAGATTACTGATCTGTCCGACAAGGACGCGCTATTCTTTTTCATGGATGGACTTAAGGACGATGTTCGGCTCGAGGTAAACCGAAGGGATCCGCGGACACTGGACGACGCAATTGCAATTGCCGAGTCAATCCCGGATCCGGACGTACGCCGAGGCCAACATAGTCCCACAACCATCCCGAGCCACGTCCCGCAGCTGCCCCGACGAATAAAGGTCAGGCCAAAGGACCGACCAAACCTCCTGCCCCATGCTACCATTGCGGCGGTCCTCATTGGGTTCGGGAGTGCCCAAGGCGTGCCAAACTCACTGCTATCGTGGCCTTAGTCGACGAGATCGAGGATTTCGAAGACGAAGGCATAGAAGAAGAGCCACTCACGGACGATGGGGCCAAACACCTTGGCCACATGGCGTCCGACTCTCCCAAGTCCAACTCCAAGGACAGCGGCTTACTCTACACGGATGTCAACATCTATGGTAACATTCTCCCCGCTATGCTCGATACCGGTGTGTCTCATTGCTTCATAGACGCAGGGATTGCCAAAATGCTCAACCTTAAGACGGACCCAAATGGCGGCACCATCAAGGCGGTCAATTCCCCGGCTCAAGCAGCCACGGGGATAGCTCAGAACGTGCGAGTCCAGATTGGAGATTGGGACACTCGCCTTGACTTCACCATCCTCCCCTTCTTCCGGACGGCCAACATTCAGCTCTCGGCCTCGCACAAGTCCTTGATCCTCTTGGACGATGTTCAGCCAACCATTATCCCACTTCGGTGCATCCCAAAGGGCGTCGCTATCTCGGCCTTGCAGTACCGAGGCCCGACCAAGAAGGGTAAGTCGGCTCAATCTCGACGCTCATCGCCTCTCCGGCCTTCCCCATCAAGGTATGCAGCTATGCACTCTTCTCGGGCCAAGCCCAAGTCTCGACCTCAGCAACACCCCTCGGCCACACCACATGAAAAGGTGGCCGAGGCCGTCCTCTCTTGCCGTGAGTTCTCCCCGACCCAACGGGAGTACTTGATCAAGTGGAAGGGCGAACCTCATTGGGAGAGCACTTGGGAGGCCTCAGATCACTGCCAAGAGTTTGCGAGACTCACCCGTGAATTCGAGGCCAAGTGGTTCTAGTTTGTTTTCTTGCTTTCAGGAATAAGGCGCAACGGGGACGTCGCGCATTTAAGTGGGGGAGCATGTAAGGATCAGGAAAAAGGGGAATTTTTCGCGTCCATTTCCTTTCGCATGTACGTGCCTTGATTCACGTAAGCGTCGCAACCCCAAATTCTAACAAACGACAACGCAGGACGATTTCCCGTCCATATCTCATATGGCGTCGTTTCAGCCGACTTCGTTGGACTCCTGTTCAGCA
>NW_010967729.1:22444-30087 GCF_000463585.1 Tarenaya hassleriana | reverse complement strand
TTTCTGAAAGCCTTGAACATTTCAAGTGTTTCAGACTTATGTCTCATCAAATAGACATAACCGTATCGACTGAAATCATCAGTGAACGTAACGAAATACAGATAACCTCCTCTAACTGGACAGCTCATTGGTCCGCATACATCACTATGTATCAGATCCAATAACACTGTCGCTCTCTGTCCTTTCCCCTTGAAAGGATGCTTCGTCATCTTGCCCATCAAACAAGACTCGCAAGATTCAAGAAACTCAAAGTCAAATGAATCCAGAAGACCTTCAGAATGAAGCTTCTGAATGCGCTTCTCGTTTATATGGCCTAGACGAAAATGCCAGAGGAAGGTTGGGTTTAAGTCGTTCGGATTAAACCGCTTCTCCCTTAGCCAGCATCCTACTTTTTCTTAGTCCCTGCACATTTCCACAAATGTGTGAGGCACTTCCGGTATCCAGTGAATGAATGCATGTAACTTGATCAAGATATGGGATATGCTTGATTGAGTGGGAGCTTCGAGATTGGGATTACATAATCGAATGGATGGTCTATTCGATCGTACGTGTCATGGACCATGCCAAAGCTGGGTGTGTCGTGCTATCTTGGTGAGGCAAGATGGAGAAATGGTGGTTCTCATAGCTTAAAAGTAGATGCTTGATCTAGGTGTAGTTTCGAAAATCCCTTATTCATGTAATGCTAGGTGTGTACCTCCCATTACTAGAGCACCTGAGTGAGGCAAGATGGAGAAATGGTGGTTCTCATAGCTTAAAAGTAGATGCTTGATCTAGGTGTAGTTTCGAAAATCCCTTATTCATGTAATGCTAGGTGTGTACCTCCCATTACTAGAGCACCTGACAAGGCATCGATCGTCCGTAACACGGGTCATGCCAAAGCTGAGCGTACCAGATTATCTTTGTGAAGCAGGGTGGAAAATCGTGGTTCCCACAGCTTGAATATGGTTTACCTTAGGTTAAGTCGCCAGGTATGACTTGAGACTTAATGGTACAGATGAGACGAGTATGCAATGATATTCGATATCATAGTCTCATAAAAGATCTAATAATCACATTGGATGTGATTGACTTTAGATGTCTACCTAAATAGCATAAGGATAAGTGATACACGCCTCTGCCCGGAGAGGATGGAACAAGGCCGAATCACAGTCTCTCGCACTTCACGGAGAAGGCTCTCGACTTTCGATCGGGTATGATGTTTGAAAGGGAAGGGTGGTCCTCGGAATCAGTCACGGATCAAGGGATGCTCGACATAATTCCGAAAAGAAAGATGGATGGAACGAAGTGGAAGAATAGATAGTGGACCTCGGACACATCAAGGCTTGAGTTCGGACACACCAAACTCGTGATCTCGGACACACCGAAGATCGGGATAAATTTCGGACAAACCAAAGAAGAGTTTATAAAACTCGAAATGTTTGAGACATTCTACAAGTCTGATTACAAATGATGCACTACAAGGCCTTTATATAGGCTAT
The DNA here is from genome assembly GCF_000463585.1 of Tarenaya hassleriana. Lineage (NCBI taxonomy): Eukaryota > Viridiplantae > Streptophyta > Magnoliopsida > Brassicales > Cleomaceae > Tarenaya > Tarenaya hassleriana. The sequence continues at coordinate 28,609 of NW_010967729.1, read as the reverse complement.
AATTCTCAACTACAACATTAAATGGCAAGAACATGCAAGAGGGGTAGGAGTCCAATGCATTAAATGAGGTGGTTGGGAAGCTAGTTGTTGGAGTTCCTTGATGTTGCATTAAATGAGGTGGTTGGGAAGCTTGTTGTTGGAGTTGCCTTGATGATGAAGAAACTTCCTTTGGATAATTGTCTTGCACTCCAAACAACTTCCTTTTACTTGGTGGCTTCGATCCGAGGTGGAACTCGGTTGTGGAACTCGGTTTGTCCTTATCTTTGCTCCATGTATGCTTCCATCAAGATCTCCGTTTCGAGATGTTGTTGGGTCCGATGTCCTCATCAATAAGTGTAACAATTTATTCTTGTGTGAAATACGGATCTTAGTCCCATATAGAAAATTATTGTAGGGTTAGTTTTCTTTATGGGAATATAGCTTGTGTTTGTATCTATGTTTTCATTGATTGATGATGGACTAGCTGGCAGTAGATCATTGATAGAATCTACATTTGTTTTGTTCGTTCTGTTTTTGTCTCTTTTGTAGGACATGGCGTCAACCGGTAGCGTACCGAGTTTGACGATGCGATCTATCCTTGAGAAGGATAAATTGACCGGGACGAACTTCTTCGACTGGTATCATAACTTGAGAATTGTTCTCAAGCACGATAAGAAGTCGTACGTCCTGGAAGGGGCTCTACCACCAGAGCCTGCGACCAATGCCATGAGAGCCATCAAGGATGCTTGGTTGAAGCATCAGACTGACGACAATGAGATATCCTGTCTCATGTTGGGAAGCATGACCCCGAATGTAACGACCCGAGGCTGCTACGAATTGTCAAAACTGCCCTCACACAGCAATCCGAGACCTTTCAGCGTGTTTTGTCCTCACTCGCATGCATACCGAGATACTTCCCAGTAGGTCACCCATCATGAGATTGCTCTAGAGCCATCACGCTTAACTTTGGAGTTCTCTCGGGATAGTCAACCAAAAAGGTAGGTGCACCTTGTTGCTATGAGTAGTCCAACTAATTCTTTTTATGTTATCTTAGACTGTATAGTCCCATACCTATACAGCCCTCAGATCTCTCTCATTCTGGTGTGTTCGATTCATCCATGTACCCCCTACCCAGAAGCTCGTCAGGAGCCGCCCCTTGACGACAATGAGATCTCCTGTCTCATGTTGGGAAGCATGGCTCCTAATCTGCAGAGGCAGTTTGAAGGGAATAGCGTGTTTGATGTGATCAATCAGCTCAAGACCATGTTTCAGGAGCTAGCGCGTACTGAAAAGTACAAGACGCTAAAAGCTCTAGTGAAGACGGAGATGCGAGAGGCAGCTCTGTCAACACCCACATCCTCAACATGCAAGCTCATGTTGAGGAACTTGAGCGTATGGGAGTGAAGCTCGATGGTGACTTGGTTGCAGACTTGATCCTGATTTCATTACCCGAGGACTATAACCAGTTCGTGATGCAGTACCATATGCATGGGATGACTAAGAGCTTAGCCGAACTGCATGGGATGCTGAAATCGGCCAAGCAGGATATTGTGTTGCCCAAGACTGTGCGTGCTGTTGAGAAAAACTCCAGCAAGAAGCGGCGGGGCAAAGCCAAAAAGAAGGCGGCGAAGAAGGCAAAAGTTGCCTCTACGTCTAAGCCTAAACCCGATAAGGGTGACTGTCATTACTGCGAAGTGTCGGGACACTGGAAGCGTAATTGTCACCTTTACTTGGAGGATCTGAAGGACAAGATGCTTGGTGAAGCTTCTGCCTCAAGTATTCATGTTATAGAAGCTAACATCTGTACTACATCTTCGTGGTCCATAAGAATGAATCATGTCTATGTGAGTTACAGCTAATCAGATTAAGCAACGATTGTGTAACCGGACCTAGAAAACGAAATATTTCGGAATCTGTACCTCGGACCGTCCGTTCTGAATGCAGAACGGACGCTCCAGGCTTGGCAGAACAGACTGTCTCAACTACAGTAGTCGGAACGGACGTTCCACGCCGAAACAAGGCGGAACGGACGTTCCAGGCTTGCAGAACGGACGGTCTGGGGTGACCGGAACGGACGGTCCATGACAGTAGAACGGACGGTCCACTCAGTGACAGAACGGACGTTCCAGACCCTTCGGTCTCACCTCAGTCCGCCACCTCTGGACCGTCCGTTCTAGACAGGCCAGGACGGACGGTCTAGGGTAGGACTACGTGATCAGATCACGTTCTTCGACGTTCTCGGCCCCGATCAGACCCGAACCCGATCCGAATTCACCTATGGACCCAAAATTCGAACTCCTGCACTCTATGCAACATGAAACATGCAATCTACACTAGATTCAATCATCAAACATGCATAGAAATCAAAGCAAACATGGATTCAAACGATCACTACAAAAAAAAAATGCTAAATTCCAACAGATTTTTCTAACGGATGAATCCGTTGTAATTTTTCCAACGGATTTCCAATGGCCATACGTTGGAATAATTCCAACTCGTTTCTAATGGATTTCCAACGGCATCTCAACGGATATCTGAGTTGGAAATTTTCCACGCATATTCCAACGGACAGCAGACCCTTCGGTCTCACCTCAGTCCGCCACCTCTGGACCGTCCGTTCTAGACAGGCCAGGACGGACGGTCTAGGGTAGGACTACGTGATCAGATCACGTTCTTCGACGTTCTCGGCCCCGATCAGACCCGAACCCGATCCGAATTCACCTATGGACCCAAAATTCGAACTCCTGCACTCTATGCAACATGAAACATGCAATCTACACTAGATTCAATCATCAAACATGCATAGAAATCAAAGCAAACATGGATTCAAACGATCACTACAAAAAAAAAATGCTAAATTCCAACAGATTTTTCTAACGGATGAATCCGTTGTAATTTTTCCAACGGATTTCCAATGGCCATACGTTGGAATAATTCCAACTCGTTTCTAATGGATTTCCAACGGCATCTCAACGGATATCTGAGTTGGAAATTTTCCACGCATATTCCAACGAACAGCCGTTGGAAATAACGTTCGACAATTTCCAACGGCATGCCGTTGGAATTATCCGAACGTTATGAAACGCGGTAAGTATTGCAACGGATATCCTTTGGAAACATTCGAACGTTATAACGTTCCAAATATTCCAACGGATATCCGTTGGAAAGTTTAACGGTAACGTTATTTTCAACGGATTTGCAACGGAAATCCGTTGGAATATTTGTCTATTTAAACCATCCGGCCATTTTTCGCCCAAAACACTCTCTAAATCATTCTTCTACTATTCTTTCACCAAATATTCTCCTAAAAATGGCTTCTTCAACAAATCCGAATATTCGTTCGTCCCGGCAGTGGATATACGAAAGAGTTGATTCGATTACAAAAGAGGGAAAGCAAGAATTCATTAACGGTTTAGAACAATTTATGAATTTTGCTTCTATGCAGCCGTTGTGCCAAGAACGTGGAAAAATATTATGTCCATGTACAAGTTGTCACAATTTTAAATATCGCAGTCCAGAAGATGTTTGTAAACATCTATTTCGAAGGGGATTTGTGGAAGATTATTATATTTGGCGATTTCATGGAGAAGAAGTTCGGACAATCATAACGGGATAACATGTCTCGGCGCCCGAGCAGAGGTATGATGTAGATGAAGATGTAAGAAATCTTTATGTTGAAATGCTGACAGATACTTTTCCAGCTGGGGCATTGGCTGAGCAAAACTCATCACAAGATCAGGAGGAGCCAAACGTCGAAACAAAACGATTTTTCGACATGTTGGATATGGCAAATCATCCTATCTATGAAGGATGTAAAGAAAGTCAGTCACGTTTATCTCTTGCATCAAGATTGATGAGTATGAAAACGGATTACAATGTCACCGAAAGTTGTATGGATTGATTTTGTCAAACGTTGCGTGAATATTTACCTGAAAATAACGAGGCTCCAGAATCGTATTATGATAGAAGGCTATGTTGAAGAATTTGGGAATGCCTTATGAAAAGATTGATGTTTGCAAAAATGGTTGCATGTTGTACTGGGGTGAAGAAAAAAAATTGGTTAAGTGTAAATTCTGTGGGACTAACAGATACCGTCCGAGTAAGAATGTACGGAGACAAACTCCATATAAAAAGATGTTCTATATGCCGGTATCGTACAGATTGAAGTGTTTGTATGAATCACAACAAACGGCTTCGCATATGAGATGGCATGCCTCGCATTCTACCGTTGATGGAGAAATGCAACATCCATCGGACGCTTTGGCATGGAAAAACTTCAACATGGTATTTCCTGATTTCGTTGCTGAGCCTAGGAATGTGTATCTTTGTTTGTGTACTGATGGATTTAGTCCGTACGGACAGTCTGGTATGCAGTATTCATTATGGCCAGTTATACTTTCTCCGTACAACTTACCACCTGAGATGTGCATGAAAAGAGAATTTATGTTTTTGACATTGATCTCCAGATCGTAGCGGTTCTTCTTTGGATGATCAGTGATTTTCCGGCGTATGGCATGTTATCGGGACGGAGCACACATGGAAGACTTGCATGTCCGTTTTGCATGGAGAAAACTGAAGCGTTTCAGTTGAGACATGGGAGAAAGTCGTGCTGGTTTGACTGTCATCGCAGATTTCTTCCAAGGAATCATCCATTCAGACAAAATCATACGGTTTTTACCAAAGGTAAAATCGTTACTGAGGAAGGTCCTGTTATGCAAACCGGAGAGCAAATTTATTCTGAGCAAATAAATAGTGGATATTTGGATGATTTGCAAGCTTCTGTGCAATGTGGAGGGAATTTTGGGCTTAAGAAGTGCAAAGGATTTGGTGATTGGCACAACTGGTATAAGAAGTGCAAAGGATTTGAATCCGCTGATAAATTCCAACGGATGCTCGTTAAAATCGTCATTTCCAACGGGCATCCGTTGGAAATTCTGAAGCATTAAATCCGTTCGACGCACCTGGCGTCCATCGCGTTATTCCAGAATATTTCCAACGGATGCCCGTTGGAAATGACTATTCTAACGGGAATCCGTTGGAATTTATCAGAGAACATTAAATGCGCCCAGAGATTTCCAACGGATGCCCGTTGGAATTCCGTTGGAATTGTCGATTATATAAACCGAGCGGCCCCATTCTTCCCCATCACTCATTCTCACTCATTCTCTCTCCCACCCTAAAAAAAACGAGCAAAAAAAAATTCGACAAAAAAAACACAAAATGGTAATTATTTTTCAATTGTTTAATATTTATTTATATTCCATTTTATATTAATAACTAATTATTGTTTTTTTCCAGTTTCGTAGGTGTTTTTCTGGATCCGGAGGATTGCTAGCGGGTTCTTTTGGAGCCCCTCCACCGCCGCCACCACCACCTACTCGTCTTCCAGAACCGGTGGACGCACCCCCACTATTCCCAGAGATTGATATTACTTTGGAGGAGGTAGAGGAAATTTTAAATTCCTTCGAGACTCGCGAGGTCCCGCTTATTGATCTCGAACTTGACGGGGCGTTATGGTAATTTTTAAATTAATTTATTGAAATAATTATTTTAAATTATATTATTAATTAATATTAATAAATTGTTATTATTAGGTTCGGGGTTAACGATAAAGAGTTGAGGAAAAAATTTATGGCAATAATAACGTCTAATTTTCTTCAACTCTACTACTGTTGGACGGGGGTACCGGACCACATCAAACGTTATTGGTGGCACTCGTTCATCGTAAGTTCTATTTTTAAAATTTCATTTAAATAAAATAATTAATCACTAACTCTAATTTTTTTTAAAGCAATCTTTTCGGTGGAAAAAAGTTTACAAAGAGTTCAACCAGCTCGGTATGCAGCGGTTGAAACAAATGATGAACAATGCCAAACGCCGTCATCAGCTGCATGGACTACCACCGGAGTGGGCAACAAATGACTTGTACCAGCAACTTATTGCGCATTGGAACTCAGAGCATTTCAAGAACAAGAGTTCTAAGGCGAAATAAAGTCGTCTGGCCCAAAAAATCGAGGGTGATGGTCCTCATCGTCATACCTCCGGTGCTAAATCATTCAAGAAGAGACAAAAAGAGATGGTATTTATTTAAACTTTGATTTTTAATTATATAATTTTTATTGCGTTACTAATATATATATATATATATATATATATATATATATATATATATATATATATACTAGG
>NW_010967729.1:9267-11681 GCF_000463585.1 Tarenaya hassleriana | reverse complement strand
CAGAGCGTCATCGCCCATTGCCATTCTTCCGATTACGCTGGGCATTTTGCTACATCGAAAACCGCTGCGAAGATTTTGCAGGCCGGGTTTTTTTGGCCCACGCTATTCAGAGATGTACACCAGTTTGTCTCCTCATGCGATGCTTGTCAGAGAACGGGAAATATTTCCCGTAGACACGAGATGCCGCAGCGGTACATCCTCGAGGTCGAGCCATTCGACGTTTGGGGAATTGACTTCATGGGACCCTTCCCATCATCCTGTGGAAACATATACATCTTGGTCGCTGTTGATTACGTCACCAAGTGGGTCGAAGCACTGGCAAGTCCGAAGAATGATGCAAAGACAGTGTTTCGGATGTTCAAGCGCACCATCTTTCCAAGATTCGGTGTACCCCGGGTTGTCATCAGTGATGGTGGAACTCATTTCGTCAACCGGGTGATAGAACAACTCTTGAAGAAGTATGGAGTGCGACATCGCATAGCTACTCCGTACCACCCACAGACGAGCGGCCAGGTTGAGATATCCAACCGCGAGATCAAGACCATACTCGAGAAGACAGTATCACGCTCGCGGAAGGATTGGTCACAGAAGTTGGATGATGCGGTTTGGGCATACAGAACTGCCTTCAAGACTCCCATCGGGATGACTCCGTTCCAACTTGTTTATGGGAAATCTTGTCATCTACCTGTGGAACTGGAGCACAAGGCATTCTGGGCAGTAAAGGCGTTGAACTACGACATGAAGACAGCAGCGGAGAAACGTCTTCTACAACTGCACCACCTTGATGAGATTCGTCTTGATGCATACGAGAACGCTAAAATTTACAAGGAACGCACGAAGAAATGGCATGACCGTCACATTCTCCGACGATCATTTAAGGTAAATGACCAAGTCCTTGTTTTCAACTCACGTTTGCGTTTGTTTCCAGGAAAGTTTAAATCCCGATGGTCCGGTCCATACACGGTGAAAGACGTTTCAAGCCACGGTGCGATTGAGCTTTGGGGACGAGACGAGAGTTCATTTAAGGTCAATGCCCAGAGAGTCAAACTGTACAATCCGGCATTCCCGATCAGTGAGAGAGACATACTTCCTCTCTCTGACCCGTCCGAGAACTGAACCGAGAAGGTCAAGCTCAAGACCCTAAACGAGCCCTTGTCGGGAGGGACCCCGGTCACATATCCTTTGTGTTTGGTTTGTTTTTATTTTTGTAATATATTGTGTGCGGTTGAATGTTCTTTTAAGGGTCAGATGGAAAACAACCAAGCTCCCACTCTCAGAAGAAAAAGACTGAAGCTCCATGAGAACAGCTAAGTGTCTCCCTCTTTTCCATTCTTTCCTACATATCATGAGTCGTTTCTCAACCACGAGGCGAGCTAACACCGAGGACGGTGTTCAGTTCAAGTTTGGGGGAGAGATTCGATAGTCAATTACATCGATAATCGTATTTTTAAGGTAATATGTACATATACATAGATATATGCAAAAAAAAAAAAAAATTCCAATTGTGTGTATATATACGTATATGTGTGTCTCTTGAATCGATAGAATTAGATTGTTTGAGATATTTTGCGACCCGTATTAGGAATTCCTAAGTATAGAACGAATTGTCGACGATATATATATATATTTATGATTCATATATATATATCTCTATGTATACATATATTTATCATACACATGCATAATATATATATATACACACATGCATGCATAATGTATATACATGTAACTATATGTGAACACAAATATACATGTTCTGATGTGCATCTATTTATATATTATACATACTTATATATATAATACGCACTAACACACATATATATTAAATAATATGAGATAGTGCTATCGTGGGTAAAATTGGTTTTTTTATTTTATTTTTATTTTTATTTTATTTAATTTTTTTGCACATTGATTTTGCGCTCATCCGATGTCACTTGATTCCCCTGAAAAATTTCTCGATAAAGCTCGTTTTCCGCTCTTTCCTACAAAATATGAAAACATCGAAATCAGAGTAAAATTGTACTTGGTAAAACCTATAAACATATAAATATCATAAAATATAATGTATATATTATACAAAAATATACGAATATATACATATCATCAAACTCCCCCAAACTTAGCATTTTGCTCGTCCTCGAGCAAACTAAATCTCGAAAAACTGATGAATAAAACTAATAATAAAAAGAATCATAGAGATAGATTAGAGATCAAATATGATGCTAACCGAGAACGAAATCAAAGATATTTAATACGACATCTCAATCTATATGACAAAATCAGATAGAGATGGGGTTTGTTATTTAGAATTCTTCCGGATTTCGACCAATCTTTGTCAAACTTGTTTTCAAATATCTCATATTCTCATTTTTCTTTTTGATACTCTTCTGAAAAAAATTATCCCGTGCTTCTAG
>NW_010967729.1:6167-9191 GCF_000463585.1 Tarenaya hassleriana | reverse complement strand
ACAACTTAGACCCGAGCCTAAGAGCACTCATGTCCCCGAATGATATTCATTAACGAGATAATGACAGAGGAGTGTCGAGATCTTATTAGAAGAGTTTTTTTTTTTTTTGAAATGAGAAATGTGGTAAAAGAATAACAACGCTTGACTTAGACGGATAAATCTTTTTTAAAATTCCAAATATCAATTTACCCCACATTCTAACTAATTCTATCATAAAACCGATCTACCAGTATTAAATGTCGTCGACAATTCGTTCTATACTTAGGAATTCCTAATACGGGTCGCAAAATATCTCAAACAATCTAATTCTATCGATCCAACACACATGTACGTATATATACACACACAATTGGATTTTTTTTTTTGCATATATCTATGTATATGTACATATTACCTTAAAAATACGATTATCGATGTAATTGACTATCGAATCTCTCCCCCAAATTTGAACTGAACACCGTCCTCGGTGTTAGCTCTCCTCGTGGTCGAGAAATGACTCATGATATGTAGGAAAGAATGGAAAAGAGGGAGACACTTAGCTGTTCTAATGGAGCGTCGGTACTTTTCTTTTGAGAGTTTGGAGTCGTGTTGCCCTTGGTTGTTGTTTTCCATCTGAGCCTTTAAGAGAAATTTCAATCGCACACAATATATTACAAAAATGAAAAATAAAACAAACCAAACATAAAGGATATGTGATCGGGGTCCCTCCCGACAAGGGCTCGTTTAGGGTCGTGAGCTTGACCTTCTCGGTTCAGTTCTCGGACGGGTCAGAGAGAGGAAGTATGCCTCTCTCAATGATCGGGAATGCCGGATTATACAATTTGACTCTCTGGGCATTGACCTTAAATGAACTCCCGTCTCGTCCCCAAAGCTCAATTGCACCGTGGCTTGAAACGTCTTTCACCGTGTATGGACCGGACCATCGGGATTTAAGCTTTTCTGGAAACAAACGCAAACGTGAGTTGAAAACAAGGACTTGGTCACTTACCTTGAACGATCGTCGGAGGATGTGACGGTCATGCCATTTCTTTGTGCGTTCCTTGTAAATCCTCGCGTTCTCGTATTTTAGGGTCGTGAGCTTGACCTTCTCGGTTCAGTTCTCGGACGGGTCAGAGAGAGGAAGTATGCCTCTCTCGATGATCGGGAATGCCGGATTATACAATTTGACTCTCTGGGCATTGACCTTAAATGAACTCCCGTCTCGTCCCCAAAGCTCAATTGCACCGTGGCTTGAAACGTCTTTCACCGTGTATGGACCGGACCATCGGGATTTAAGCTTTTCTGGAAACAAACGCAAACGTGAGTTGAAAACAAGGACTTGGTCACTTACCTTGAACGATCGTCGGAGGATGTGACGGTCATGCCATTTCTTTGTGCGTTCCTTGTAAATCCTCGCGTTCTCGTATGCGTCAAGACGGATCTCATCAAGGTGGTGCAGTTGTAGAATGCGTTTCTCCGATGATGTCTTCATGTCGTAATTTAACGCTTTTACTGCCCAGAATGCTTTGTGTTCCAGTTCCACGGGTAGATGACAAGACTTCCCATAAACAAGTTGGAACGGAGTCATCCCGATGGGAGTCTTGAAGGCAGTTCTGTATGCCCAAACCGCATCATCCAACTTCTGTGACCAATCCTTCCGCGAGCGTGATACTGTCTTCTCGAGTATGGTCTTGATCTCGCGGTTGGATATCTCAACCTGGCCGCTCGTCTGTGGGTGGTACGGAGTAGCTATGCGATGTCGCACTCCATATTTCTTCAAGAGTTGTTCAATCACCCGGTTGACAAAATGAGTTCCACCATCACTGATGACAACTCGGGGTACACCGAATCTTGGAAAGATGGTGCGCTTGAACATCCGAAACACTATCTTTGCATCATTCTTCGGACTTGCCAGTGCTTCGACCCACTTGGTGACGTAGTCAACGGCGACCAAGATGTACACATTCCCGCATGATGATGGGAATGGTCCCATGAAGTCAATTCCCCAAACGTCGAATGGCTCGACCTCGAGGATGTACTGTTGTGGCATCTCATGTCTACGGGAAATGTTTCCCGTTCTCTGACAAGCATCGCATGAGGAGACAAACTGATGTACATCTCTGAATAGCGTGGGCCAATAAAACCCGGCCTGCAAAATCTTCGCAGCGGTTTTCGATGTAGCAAAATGCCCGGCGTAATCAGAAGAATGGCAATGGGCGATGACGCTCTGAATCTCCTCTTCTGGTATACATCGCCTGAATATCCCATCCTTTCCTCGCTTGAAGAGAAAAGGTTCATCCCAATAGTAATCTCGGACATCATGAAGGAATTTTTTCCTTCCATTGTAGTTCAGCTCTGGAGGAATCAGCCCACTCACCAGATAGTTCACGAAGTCTGCATACCACGGAGCCTCGGAGTGGACTGATATGGCCATGACATACTCGTCTCGCAATGAGTCATCGATGGGCAAAGGGTTCAGAATCTCAAGCCGTGATAAATGATCCGCTACACCATTTTGAGTCCCCTTTCTGTCCCTGATCTCTAGATCAAACTCTTGTAGCAGAAGAGTCCATCTGATGAGTCGAGGCTTGGCGTCTTTCTTGGACAGAAGGTACCGGAGAGCCGCGTGATCAGTGTAAACTATCACCTTCGATCCGACTAGGTAGGACCTAAACTTCTCGAAAGCAAAGACTATGGCCAACATCTCTTTCTCAGTGGTAGTGTAGTTGACTTGGGCATCATCGAGGCATAGTATATGGCATGTAATCGCTTGTTCTTCCGCTGACCCAAAACTGCTCCAATGGCGTAGTCGCTGGCGTCACACATGATCTCAAAAGGAAGGCTCCAGTCTGGAGGCTGAATAATCGGCGGAGATACCAAGGCCTTTTTCAGAGTTTGGAATGCGACATCACATTCTGCAGTGTAGATAAACGGCGCGTCCTTACAGAGTAAGTCGGTGAGCGGCTTCGAGATTTTTGAGAAATCTTTGATGAACCTCCTATAAAACCCTGCATGGCCCAAGAAACTGCGAATAGCTCTGACATT
>NW_010967729.1:3704-5747 GCF_000463585.1 Tarenaya hassleriana | reverse complement strand
CGATAGGCATAAGTTCCGTACGGGCAAGTAAATGTAGTTTTCTCCTGATCATTGGGGTGAATAGGGATTTGGAAAAAACCTGAGTACCCGTCGAGGAAGCAAAAGTACGAGTGTAGAGCAAGACGTTCTAGCATCTGGTCGATGAATGGCAGTGGAAAATGGTCCTTTCTCGTGTTGGCGTTCAATTTGCGATAGTCAATACACATGCGCCAACCGGTCACCGTTCTCGTCGGAATAAGCTCGTTCTTTTCGTTAGTGACCACCGTCATTCCTCCCTTCTTCGGAACAACCTGTACAGGACTCACCCAATGGCTGTCAGAGATAGGAAAAATGATACCTGTATCGAGAAGCTTCATTATCTCTTTCTTCACCACTTCTTGCAGCATCGGGTTGAGACGTCGTTGATGCTCAATAGAGGTTTTTGACTCATCCTCCAGATGGATCCTATGCATGCAAAGGGAAGGGTTGATTCCCTTGATGTCCGCGATTGTGTACCCTATGACCTTCCTGTACTTTCGGAGTGTGTCCAACAGCTCCTGCACCTGAGAATCATCCAAGGAAGAATTGACAATCACAGGGTAAGTTCGGTCTGGACCGAGAAATTCGTACCTAAGCCCTTGTGGTAAGGGCTTCAGTTCCACCTCGGGTGCATCTCCTCGACTCCAGTCGGGTCTAAGTGGAGAAGATGTGATGACTGGAGTCTCTTTGGATTCTCGGGCTCGGTTAGTGGCAGCGATCTCACGATTGGTGTCACCCTCAGAGGACAGAATAGCCTGAATCGGGGACCTTGATAAATCCATCGGGGGTATGTCGGGTGCATCCAGGATTCGGCTAAAGGGCCATATGTGCTCCTCGTCAGTTTTCTCAGGGTTTAGGAGCATCATCTTCAGGGGATCGCGATCTTGAAATTGACCAAATACCTCTTCCGTCAAAACTTCGATCATGTCAATGAAGTACGAAGACTCCATGACAGATGGCTGCTTGAGGTTCTGATCAAGCGTGAACTCCACTGTCTCATCGCCTATCTTCATTGTTAGCCTGCCAGCTCTCACGTGGATAACTGCATCTGCGGTGTTAAGGAATGGACGACCAAGTATGATCGGCACTCTCGAGTCCTCGTCCATGTCCAATACCACGAAGTCGACCGGTACGTAGAAGTTTCCCACCTTAAGGGGTACATCTTCCAATATCCCAGCGGGATATTTCACCGATCGGTCAGCAAGCTGGAGCGCCATCCTTGTCGGCTTCAACTCTCCCACATTCAGCTTTTTGAATATCGATAGCGGGAGAAGGCTAACACTGGCTCCGAGATCACATAATGCCCTGTCAATGGAGACATTACCCAATTTGCAGGGTATCGAGAAGCTTCCTGGGTCGGCTCGTTTAGGCGGTAACTCATGCTGAATTAGCGCACTGCATTCGGTGTTGAGCGATACCGTCTCCTTTTCTACGACTCGCTTCTTCGTGAGTATGTCCTTGAGAAATTTCGTGTAAGACGGCATCTGCAGGATGGCTTCTGTGAAAGGCATGGTGATCTCAAGCTTTTTCAGCATCTCGGCAAATCTCGCGAATTGTCGATCCTCGTTATGCTTCTTCAGGCGGGATGGAAAAGGAATGGGCGGAGGTCTTGGCGGGAAAAAGGACAAAGCTCCAAAGGCAAAGAGGTCGTGAACGAAGAAGCTGAGGAAGTCTATGTTCCTCCACCGCCAAGACCTCCGCCCATTCCTTTTCCATCCCGCCTGAAGAAGCATAACGAGGATCGACAATTCGCGAGATTTGCCGAGATGCTGAAAAAGCTTGAGATCACCATGCCTTTCACAGAAGCCATCCTGCAGATGCCGTCTTACACGAAATTTCTCAAGGATATACTCACGAAGAAGCGAGTCGTAGAAAAGGAGACGGTATCGCTCAACACCGAATGCAGTGCGCTAATTCAGCATGAGTTACCGCCTAAACGAGCCGACCCAGGAAGCTTCTCGATACCCTGCAAATTGGGTAATGTCTCCATTGACAGGGCATTATGTGATCTCGGAGCCAGTGTTA
>NW_010967729.1:0-3032 GCF_000463585.1 Tarenaya hassleriana | reverse complement strand
TGTATGTGAATATATATATATGTATGTGTATGTGTATATGTGAATATGTATGAATGTGTGTTTATGTATGTGTGTAATGTATATGTATATGTGTATGTAAATTTTGTGTATGAATGTGTGTTTATGTATGTGTGTGTATATGTATATATGTGTATATGTAAATGTATGTATATAAATATATGTATGTATATGAATATATGTGTATGTATATATATATGTATATAAATTTATGTGTATATATATAATTATGTGCATATGTGTAATATATATGTATGTGTATGTAAATTTATGTGTGTATATATGTGTATGAATGTGTGTTTATGTATGTGTATATGTGTATGTATATATATGTCTATATGTAAATGTATATGTGTATGTGTATATATATAAATTTATGTGTATATGTGTAATGTATAAGTATATGTGTATGTGAATATACGTATATATGTGTATATGTATAATATATTTTTTTTATATTTTTTTTAAATTAAAAAAAATATTTGCGACGGATTTTTCTGTCTCAAATCTGTAGTAAATGTAGATTTTTTTGTTTTTTTTTAAATATTAAAAAAGATATTTGCGACAGAAAAATCTGTCGCAATTCTGTCGCAAAACTCGAATTTTGTCCGTCGCAACTTTGCGACAGATTAACGACCGGCAAATTTTTGCGACAACAATATACGGATGATGTCGATCTAGGGGTTGATCTAATCTTGTTTTATTTCCTAGATTCAACTACCGCAAGTGCACGGGTCAATCGCAGTATCTAGGGTCGAACACAAGGACACGTAGGTATTAGCGATAATAATTACGAATTCTAATCGGTCTCAGTCGGGGTGATAATTATGATGGTGATGATATTGATTAAACGTATATAAAAATTTCAGCAAATATAAACAACGGTTTAATACAATTCAATTAAAACATTGTAGGTGTCGGGATTTTATGGGTTATGCAAGGATTGTTTTCTATGAATTTATTTCAATAATTACGGTTGTGATTTTGGGGAATTCAAACTCTTTCTATAGAGGAGATTATTCTCTCGAATCTTTCTCCTCACTTCCTAGAATTTTAAATTACCGACCTCTCGGTTCAAAATAGAGTAAAACTCATAGGAGCATTAACCTCATTATCATAATTCCTAAGTGATATAACCATCTCTCGATGCGAAAATCGCCTAGATGAATAAGTGAGTTCCGGATTCAAATTCTATATCTCTATATAAAGTTAAACCCTAAATTCAACATTTCAAGTGGCCAGCAAGATTTGCAACATTAAAATCCACTCATTCAAACCTAATCACAAAAAACCGTAATATACTGAAAAATATTAAACACACATAATCCTCAATAACCCATAAATCCTTAACCTACAATAATAAAATTACTCAAACATTACGGTAGATAAAATAAGCACAACAACAAAAACGAAAATCATGATAGAAAATAGAATAAGAAATGACTCAGTTTTGCAGCGTGGGGTGTTCCTCCGTGCTCTTACTAGAAAGATTTTTCGTGCTTCTTTTACTCTGTATTTTTTTCTGTCGAATGTCTCTGAGAACTCTCCGTGTTCTTGTTTTCCTCCCCCTCCGTTCGTAGCATGCATTTCTTTTTAAGGAGATAAAAAGTGATTGATGTCCTTTTCTTTCTTTTCGCAGTGGCGCAAATCAAGGGAACGTGTTTTTCTTCTTTTTCCATATTATCACAACAGAACAAATTCGTGGCTGCTCACACATCCTTTCACACATATATACACACACACTATATTATATATAGATATGTATGTTTACGTGTACATATATTAATACATATGCGTAATATGCGTATATACACATATTATATATACACACATCACATATGCATATTATATATAATTATCTATAACTTATATAATATATACATATACTAATCTATACTCATACATATTATACAAACGCACATCATACATATAATTACAATACATATACACGTGCACATATTATAGATATATATCCACACTCACACACATATATATATCTATATATTAAAACAGATATATATTATATACACACACGCGTAGCATACATATTTATATATATATATATTTATGATTCATATATATATATCTCTATGTATACATATATTTATCATACACATGCATAATATATATATATACACACATGCATGCATAATGTATATACATGTAACTATATGTGAACACAAATATACATGTTCTGATGTGCATCTATTTATATATTATACATACTTATATATATAATACGCACTAACACACATATATATTAAATAATATGAGATAGTGCTATCGTGGGTAAAATTGGTTTTTTTATTTTATTTTTATTTTTATTTTATTTAATTTTTTTGCACATTGATTTTGCGCTCATCCGATGTCACTTGATTCCCCTGAAAAATTTCTCGATAAAGCTCGTTTTCCGCTCTTTCCTACAAAATATGAAAACATCGAAATCAGAGTAAAATTGTACTTGGTAAAACCTATAAACATATAAATATCATAAAATATAATGTATATATTATACAAAAATATACGAATATATACATATCATCAACGGACAGAAATGATTCTGTCGCAATCTGTCGCAAATTTGTAATTGCGACAGATATTCTTGTATAATTGCGACAGATTTTTCTGTCGCAAATTTTGATGTTTCTTGTAGTGTGTAGCAGTACATCATAGAGCACTAAACCAACATCAAGAGCCTACAAGATACGAATTTCTTGTGACTGAAAACGACAAACTCATGTTGTTAGAGCATGACGAGCCTACGTCGTTTTCAGAGGCTGGGGTGAGTTCCGATTCCGAGAAATGGCACCAGGCCATGGAGTTTGAGATGCAATCCATGTACGACAACAAAGTGTAGACTTTGTCGATTCATTCGATGGTATTAAGACCGTTGGATGCAAGTGGGTTTTCAAGAAGAAAACCGATATGGATGGTATCGTGCATACCTATAAGGCACGACTCGTCGCAAAAGGGTTTCGATAGATTCATGGTATAGACTATGATGAAACCTTTTC
>NW_010967728.1:0-555 GCF_000463585.1 Tarenaya hassleriana | reverse complement strand
CTAAATTAAATCTAATTGAAATCAGATTTAAAATCCTTCGTAATCTTGAGTTGAGTTCAAATAAGGAAGCTTTGGATTTCTTCGTTTCTTCTTCTTCAAGCAATGTCATGTCTGCATCACGATGGCTAGCGATTTGACTCAAATTCTGAATTATCGGATCACCTATCGTATGATGGGTGGTAATTTAGATCTGTTGTAAGATTACCAATTTATCCATCGAGTGATGGATGCTGATTTTTATCGATAAATAGGGACTCGATCATAGTGTTGTCTAAATATGCTCATAACTTTCTACACATATACTAGATCTACGCGATCATGGTGTCTATGCGTAGCTATTAGAAAAAGCTTTCTGATGATAGAAAGAAAGATTTATTTTGACATGTTTTCTTGAAGTTATGAAATTAATAATATGATAAGTCAACAATCGACCAACTCATCGGGCATGGCTGGTTATTTTCGTCGAATTGTTGACCATATGGCGATGGCTAGTAATTCGAGTTGACTTCTAAGTTATCAGTTTATCTAACGGATGATTCATAGTAATTTGGATCG
>NW_010967727.1:0-555 GCF_000463585.1 Tarenaya hassleriana | reverse complement strand
TGGGGTTTTATTGGTTAATCATACCAAGTATAAGGTTTAATTGGTAAACAAAAAAGTACAGGATTTTTTCGTTGACCTGGAAAGAGTACAGGGTTTTTATGGCGATATCCCCTAAATATTAAATTTAAAAAAATAAAAATTATATTACCATTTTGTGTTTTTTAATTTTTTTTGGCTGTTTTTTTTTTGCGATTTTGAGTGAGGAGAAAAAATGGGGTCTCGGTTTATATAATCGAAAATTCCAACGGATTTTCAACGGGTATCCGTTGGAATTCTGTGCGACCATTTAATGTCCTCTAACATTTTCCAACAGATGCCCGTTAGAATATTGATTTGCAACGGGAATCCATTGGAAAATTTGAAACAATAAATTCGTTCGACGCACCTGGCGCCTATCGCGACAATCCAAACAAATTCCAACAGATGCCCATTGGAAATCAATATTCTAACGGACATCCGTTGGAATATTCGAACGAATTTAATGTTTCACCAATTTCCAACAGACACCCGTTGTAATATTGGTGACCATTCGATTGCTGCGCTTCAATTCCAACG
>NW_010967726.1:0-556 GCF_000463585.1 Tarenaya hassleriana | reverse complement strand
TTTTGTTTTTTTTTTTTTTTTTTTTGATCCATTTATATCTTGATTCATGCATGGTATATGATTTTCAAGATTTGTTATTTATGTAACAAATTCAGATTTTAGATCCTTTAGAGATTTATTATATTTTTAAAAGTTTCAAATGAGGTCCGCAATTTTAAAAATCACAAAATTCTACAAATAAAAAAAAAGTGTAGAATCTAAAAGTTTTTTTAAATAGAATCCGCATATATTGAAATACTTGCCTAACAAATGCTAAATTTAATAGTTTATATAAAATATTAAATTTTTCAAGAAAATATATAATAAACATATATGACTCGTACTCGCTACGCAACATTGAAACTCCAATACGAGATCTTTTAACATATTTTGACTTTACTCACTCGTATATCGAGACATTTCCAATTAGATCACCCATATTTAAATTGTTATAGAATTAACACGTTTAATTTTAGGGGTGGACAGTTCGGTTCGGGAATCTGGTCTCGAACCGATTAATTCGGTTTCGGTTCGGTTCGGTATTATATAAAAATACCGAACGGTACGAAATTTGAAA
>NW_010967725.1:0-556 GCF_000463585.1 Tarenaya hassleriana | reverse complement strand
ATTTGCGTTTTGTTGCGATTTGCTGTGTTTTATGAAAAATGACCAAATTACCCCTGTTAAAAATTAAAAAAACCCTAAAATTTCCTATGTTTGCGTCTCTCTCGCCGAACACAAGAGAGAGAATCCCTTCTCTCTGCACCTAGATCTATCTTCTTCTTCATCTTATCGTCGGAACTCTTCCGTGTTCGGAGCTCGCCGAATCGTTGGAGGTGCAACTTCTCCGTCATCTTCGCAGGTATGTAATCGCCTTTCCCCTTCTGTTTTTCTCGGATTTTGGTTTGAATCGTTCGTTCATTGGATTCGAATGTGGCGAAAAGGGTTTGATATGTTGCAATGTCGGTCTAAAAACTAACACCTAATGGCAATGGTTAACGACCGCTTTCTACTAAAGGTTCAAAAACCAGCACAGAAAAAAAGAAGAATGTAGAGTGTTTCATGGGTCATGATTTCCAGAAATCTCGTGAGATTCTCTAGTGATATTGTGCAATGGGGAGTGGAATAATAATATAAGTGCCAGCGTGACTCGATTTCACTTCATGCCCACCAAATAAATCTC
>NW_010967724.1:0-556 GCF_000463585.1 Tarenaya hassleriana | reverse complement strand
AAAAAAAAAAATAGATCTTAAAATAATTTTGGGGTTTTTTTATTTTTTAAAATTCGATTCAGTTTCAGAAAAAAAAGATTTCTAAAATTAATACCGTTTGAGAATTTTGAACGGTTTGAATCAGGAAAAATGCCGCATTTTTCGATTCGGTACGGTTCAATTCCGAAGAACCGAACCAAAACACTACCCCTATACGTAACTACATAATCTAAATATATATAGACTTAGGGATCACTCGTGAGCACAAACATGTTTACATACTAAATAATACGCACAAAAAAACAAGAGAGAATCTTCTTCGTAGTCGTTAACGGTAGCTTTGGGCAACACAACCGGAAGAAGAATTCAAAAAAAATATAACTCTAAAAAAAAAAATGGAAGAACTCTTGTAAAAAGATTTACATTCAGAACTCTCTCTGATAAAAGTTGGAATATGACAGATAAAAGGAGCATGAATATTTATAGTCTATAGATACAACTATAAACTATTTATATAAATATCTTGAAAAAGTTTGGACCCTCAAAGAGTAAAACGGAAAAACTAACCAGTTCTATT
>NW_010967723.1:0-556 GCF_000463585.1 Tarenaya hassleriana | reverse complement strand
TATCTATATATATAAAAGTAGAGTTTATTCTCACGGGCATGACACGTGTCCTATTATAGAGAATATCAAAAGTTAAAAATTAAGTAATCAATTTCATTCATGAGAGGAATACGTCAAGTCATCACTCTTATTTAAATACATTCATTAATTTTCTTTTCCAATTTATTCGCTAATATATTTATAATTACTGCAAAAAAATAAACTCATTCTTATTCCAAAATAATTAATATAAGACATTAAAGATATTCATAAAATAATGGGAGAATACGTAATTCATCCATCAAATTTTTAGATTTTTTATAAATTTAAAATCAATCCTATTAAATTTTGTTTTATATATAAATATATTTTTCGGGAGAATGTATATGTCTTATTTTTTATGATCATCGATTTTATTCATGTATTCAAATATTCAATGTTTAACAAATGTATTTATTTTGGTATTATTTTCATGTTCAACGTATGAAACTTTCATATTCTCTCTATAAATAACCATTTTGATTTGATTTGTTTTTCACAAATAAAACTCATCATTGTTTTCTTATCTTCTTAACAA
>NW_010967722.1:0-556 GCF_000463585.1 Tarenaya hassleriana | reverse complement strand
ATGATGTTTTGCGCCAAGTTATATATTCGCAAGGCGTACGACTCCGTTCCTTGGGATGCTGTCCTCAATACCCTTGAATCCTTGAAGTTTCCTTCAATTTAGGTAAGATAGATTAGATAATGTATCTCCATAGTGTCATTTGCAGTTATGATTAACGGATCTCCATCTAGCTTCTTCAGGGGGGGCCGCGGTTTGATTGAGACAAGTTTCTTAGAGCCTATCTTTTTACCCGGAAATATTCATCCAGCTTTTTAACAGGGAAGTAAACAACAAGCAGATCTCCCATTCAAGAAGATTTCATAAACTCTATCTTTCTCATATAATATATGCTGATGATGTGCTCATTTTCGCGGAGAGCTCCGTGCGTAATGCGTTGGCCATCAACCAAGTGCTTAATTAGTTTCACAGCTAGTCGGGTCTTTGGATTAATAAAGCCAAATGTTCCCTATCATTCTCGGCCACCAGTTAAAAAGTCAAACGAAAAATCATTCGTACTCTTTGCTTCCGTGAGGTGCAGCTCCCTGGGGACTGCCCCTAGTATCTACCAGATTGAGAC
>NW_010967721.1:0-557 GCF_000463585.1 Tarenaya hassleriana | reverse complement strand
CTTCTGATAAGCTATCTATTTGTGGGTTACCCTAAGGAAACTAAAGGGTACTGGTTCTACAACCCATCTGAGAACAAAGTGTTTGTTGCTCGGAATGGATCTTTCTTGGATAGAGAGTTTGTCTCCAAGAGAGTTAGTGGGAGTAGAATAGATCTCGAAGAAGTTCGAGAACCACAAATAGTCGAGGAACCGAGTGAACAGGGCGAATCAGTTCAACCTGTGTCACAATTTGTTGAGACAGCACCTCCTAGTGAACCTCGGAGATCTCGTAGAATTCGCCAAGAGCCTACAAGATATGGTTTTCTTGTGACTGGAAACGACGAACTCATGTTGTTAGAACATGACGAGCCTACGTCGTATTCAGAGGCTGTGGCGAGTTCCGATTCCGAGAAATGGCACCAGGCCATGGAGTTCGAGATGCAGTCCATGTACGACAACAAAGTATGGACTTTGGTCGACTCATTCGATGGTATTAAGACCATTGGATGTAAGTGGGTTTTTGATATGATCCCAAGATCGATAGATTTCCCGATAGGCGGTGGATGGGTTCCCTAAAC
>NW_010967720.1:0-557 GCF_000463585.1 Tarenaya hassleriana | reverse complement strand
ACATTCCAGAATGAGCTATAAAGCTGGAGGTAGGTGATGTGTGTTCTGATGGCCTCACTATCTGGTTAAAATCTCCAGGGTCTCGATGAGATTAGGTTGTTGGTTGCAAGGCTGGAGATTTCACCCCATAACAGTCGTCTTTCTAGGGCAGTATTCTTTGCGTAAATGAATGATACCGATGCATAGTGGCCGGAGGCAATGTTTAAAACACCACAAGTGATCATTTGGTCCGAGGAATTGTAAACGACAACCGAAAGCGAGGGATCCCATGCAACCAAAATCCTTCCCAATGGGGCTGACTGGTGGTTGGTTGCTATTGACCAACCAGGGAAGATGTGTCGGCCAATACGAAATGCGTCACTCTCATCCCTGATGTGAGTTTCAATAAGAGCGCCAAGTAACATATCTTGAGATGAAATCCATGACTTGATATTGCGCTGCTTCGAGGTGTTATTCAGTCCACGCACATTCCAACAAAACAACTGCATTTGGCCTTTGTGTTCCAAACAAAATCAAAAGCAAAAAAAGCATGGGATCCTGGCTATTTAGTTGACACG
>NW_010967719.1:50049-50638 GCF_000463585.1 Tarenaya hassleriana | reverse complement strand
GTTGAAGTGTATCCGAAGTGATAATGGAGGTGAATACTGTTGGTTTAGTGCTCTATGATGTACTGTTTGCGAGCTTTCTTTGGATACATTTGATGTATTGATACTTTCTATAGTTTTATGAAAGTGTTTGTGTTATGAAATCCATGTATCATTATGAATGATACTAAACTCCCTAGTCTTGTGTCATTATGGGAATGATGACATAATAAGACTAGTATGATGTGTGATTGATGATCATATAGATGATCATAGGTATTGGATACGATCACAGTCATAGGTATTCGTTGGAGAACGAAATACTGGATTGACCCGCATGAGATTGTCACATGGACTAGCGTCATGACTTGAATCTCATATGGCGGTTCCATGATTGGATCCTAAGACCTGAGATATCTACGGAATCCAACATGAGGAGTTGCGTGCTTTGATTACGTCAAACGTACTGCATAACAGGAGAACTATAAAGACGTGTATCAGGTACAAAACGAATCATGTGCTGGATTGTAGATAGTCAAGACGAGATTTGTACCTCTCGTAAAAGCAAAAGATATCGCTGGGCCCCTCATGTGAGCGAGACTGTAGAAATGTG
>NW_010967719.1:47594-49932 GCF_000463585.1 Tarenaya hassleriana | reverse complement strand
GGATATATCAACGGACATCCGTTGCCAAAATAATGGCTACATGTATCAACGGACATCCGTTGCAAGTAAAACCCACAAATAGTAACGGATATCCGTTACTATTTTCAACGACAGATATCCGTTGATAATATACCGTTGAAAATAAGCCACGCCTGTGTTCCGTTGAATATAATCGTTGATATATATCAACGGATATTTCCGTTGCCATTCCGTTGTAATTATCAACGGAATATCAACGGACATGTTCCGCTGCAAAATCCGTTACTATTTCATTGATCTCCGTTGACATTTGCAACAGATTTTTTCGTTGACAATCCGTTGAAATATTAGCAACGGGATTTTCCGTTGATAATTTCCGTTGATATAAGCCTGTTTTTTTGTAGTGGACGATCCACTAATGCAGACCGTCCGTTCTACGTACTGGAACGGACGGTCCACGTGCTTTCCTGGACCGTCCGTTCCGGGCTTCAGGCTTTTCCGAAATTAAACCGAAATTAGAGTTAAATCACTTTATAAGGAGATTAAACCCTAATGAATGTGAGCCGACTTGAGAACACTTTTGACAGACTTTTGGTAAGATCCAAGAGCTTGAGAGTGTGATCGAAGTCCGTTTTCTCGAAGCACAAAACCGAATAGCAGATTCGGGTCCTAGCAGACAAGTTCCAACCGTTGGAATCCATCCCGAGGTGTGGATACGTGTAGAGGGCGAGGTATTCTTCCTCCCTTTCGTGGTCAGACGAATTCTTCAATTGATACATGCCCCAGATCGATTGAGGTAAGCGTTCTAACGTTTCTACGATTCATAGAAGCATGGTTCTAGGGTTTCATTCAAATTTTGTTTTATATCCGCTGCGCAAACCCTAGAATCGATCTCTTAGGAATATGATTCGCTCTAGAGATCCCAGGAATCCCATCAGTGGTATCAGAGCCTGGTTGATCTGTTTTGATTTCTAGAACCCGATCACGCACGTTTTAGGATTTGAATTGTTTGAATCCATGTTTGTTTTGATTTCTATGCATGTTTGATGATTGAATCTAGTGTAGATTGCATGTTTCATGTTGCATAGAGTGCAGGAGTTCGAATTTTGGGTGTACAGAAGAATTCGGATCAGTTTCGGGTCTGATCGGGGCTGAGAACGCGGGAAAACGTGATCTGATCATGTGATCTAACCATAGACCATCCGTTCTGGGTAAGCCAGACCAGACGGTCCAGGGGTAACGGACAATCCTTGGGTCGAACGAGAGAACTCGGACTGCGAACCTGGACCGGACAGTCTGAGTGTCAGACCGTCCGTTCCAGCATCATGGAACGTCCGTTCCGTGATGTTTTGTGGACCGTCCATTCTCAGCTTATGGCCCATCCGTTCCAGCAGTTTTCAGAGGCTGGTCCGTCCGTTCCACACTTGGAACGGACGGTCCGAGGTACAGATTCCGAAATTTTTCGTTTTCTAGGTCCGATTACGAAATCGTTGCTTAATCTGATCAACTGTAGCTCAAATAGACATGATTCATTCTTATGAATGGTCCTTAGTGAATGAATGCATGTAAATTGATCAAGATATGAGATATGCTTGATTGAGTGGGAGCTTCGAGATTGGGATTACATAATCGAATGGATGGTCTATTCGGATTATGTTAATCATTGCACAAAAACCGGTTAGATCTAGGAGCTCTACGAGTAAAGCACTTGTCAAGGCCTCGATCGTACGTGTCATGGGCCATGCCAAAGCTGGGTGTGCCGTATTATCTTGGTGAGGCAAGATGGAGAAATGATGGTTCTCATAGCTTGAAAGTAGATGCTTGATCTAGTGTGGTTTCGAAAATCCCTTTTTCATGTAATGCTGAGTATGTACCTCCCATTACTAGAGCGCCTGTCAAGGCATCGATCATCCGTAACACGGGTCATGCCAAAGCTGAGCGTGCCGGATTATCTTTGTGAGGCAGGGTGGGAAATCGTGGTTCCCACAGCTTGAATATGAGTAATCTTAGGTTAAGTTGTCGAGTTTGACTCGAGACTTAATGGTACAGATGAGAAGAGTATGCAATGATATTTGATATCATAGTCTCATAAAAGATCTAAGAATCACATTGGATGTGATTGACATTAGATGCCTACCTAAATAGCATAAGGCTGAGTGTAAAAACTTGTTCTTATGTGAAATACGGATCTTAGTCCCATATAGAAAATTATTATAGGGTTAGTTTTCTTTATGGTAATATAGCTTGTGTTTGCGTCCATGTTGTCATTAATTGATGATGGACTAGCTGATAGTAGATCATTGATAGAATCTGCAGGTAGATGTGTTTTCGTTCTATTTTGTCTTTTTCTGTAGGACAT
>NW_010967719.1:40035-40344 GCF_000463585.1 Tarenaya hassleriana | reverse complement strand
ACCAAGTCACCATCGAGCTTCACTCCCATACGCTCAAGTTCTTCAACATGAGCTCTCATGTTGAGGACGTGGGTGTTGACAGAGCTACCTCTCGGCATCTCCGTCTTCACTAACTTGATCCTGATGTCATTGCCTGAGGACTATAACCAGTTCGTTATGCAGTACCATATGCACGGGATGACTAAGAGCTTAGCCGAACTGCATGGGATGCTGAGATCGGTCGAACAGGATATCGTGATACCCAAGACTGTGCTTGCTGTTGAGAACAACTCCGGCAAGAAGCGGCGGGGCAAAGCCAAAAAGAAGGCG
>NW_010967719.1:30225-40007 GCF_000463585.1 Tarenaya hassleriana | reverse complement strand
GAACTCTACATCATCCATCTATAGCGTGAGTACTAAACGGTTTAAGCCGAACGACTTAAACTCGACCTTCCTCTGGCATTGTCGTCTAGGCCATATAAATGAGAAGCGCATACAGAAGCTTCATACTGAAGTTCTTCTGGATTCGTTTGACTATGAGTCTCTTGAATCTTGCGAGTCTTGTTTGATGAGCAAGATGATAAAGCATCCTTTCAAGGGGAAAGGACAGAGAGCGACGGAGTTATTGGCTCTCATACATAGTGATGTATGCGGATCAATGAGCTGTCCAGCTAGAGGAGGTTATCTGTATTTCGTTACGTTCACTGATGATTTCAGTCGATACGGTTATGTCTATTCGATGAGACATAAGTCTGAAACACTTGAAATGTTCAAGGCTTTCAGAAACGAAGTACAGAACCAGCTTGGCTAGAGTTCAAGGCTTTCAGAAACGAAGTACAGAACCAGCTTGGTTAGACGATCAAGACACTTCGATCAGATCGTGGTGGCGAGTATATGAGCCAAGAGTTCACTGACTATCTGGTTGATTGTGGCACTGTATCACAATTAACTCCTCCTTGAACGCTACAATGGAATGGCGTGATCTGAACGGAGGAACCGAACACTGTTAGACATGGTTCGGTCGATGTTGAGTCAGACAGATCTTCCGAAGTCCTTTTGGGGCTATGCTTTAGAGACCGCTGCGTACCTGCTAAACAGGAGTCCAACGAAGTCGGCTGAAACGACACCATATGAGATATGGACGGGGAAGCGTCCCACATTGTCGTTTGTCAGAATTTGGGGTTGCGACGCTTACGTGAAGCGTCAGAAGACTGATAAGTTATCCTCCAAATCTGATAAGTGTTTATTTGTAGGCTACCCTAAGGAAACTAAGGGTTACTACTTCTACATTCCGGCAGAGAACAAGGTGTTCATTGCCAGGAATGCGACTTTTATGGAGCGAGAGTTCGTCTCCAAAAGAGTCAGTGGGAGTAGGATCGAACTTGAGGAAGTTCGAGAGCAGCAAGTAGACGCTGAGCCGAGTGAACAAGTTGAAGAAGTTCAACCTGTTACACTGCCCGTTGTGACTCAACCTTTGACGAGTGAACCTCGGAGATCAGGAAGGATTCGCCAAGAGCCAACGAGATATGGATTTCTCGTGAATGGGAATGAGGAACTCATGTTATTAAAACATGACGAGCCCACCACATACCCAGAGGCAATGGCGAATCCGGACTCCGAAAAATGGCGCGAGGCTATGAAGTCCGAGATGCAATCCATGTCAGACAACCAAGTATGGACTCTGGTTGATGCATCTGAAGGGATAAAACCCATCGGATGCAAGTGGATCTTCAAGAAGAAGACCGACATGGATGGCAACGTGCACACGTACAAGGCACGACTTGTGGCGAAAGGATTCCGTCAAATTCATGATATTGACTATGATGAGACCTTTTCACCTGTAGTTATGCTTAAATCCATCAGGATCCTACTTGCCATAGCCGCATATTACGACTATGAGATATGGCAAATGGATGTCAAGACTGCGTTCCTTAACGAGAACTTGACCGAGGATGTGTACATGACACAACTTGAATGTTTTGTCGATCCAAGGAACCCGAGGATGGTGTGCAAGCTTCAGAGGTCCATTTATGGACTGAAGCAGGCTTCGAAGAGCTGGAACCTTCGCTTTGATGAGACAATCAAAAGGTTTGATTTCTCACAGAACGAAGACGAGCCATGTGTTTACAAGAAGGTCAGTGGGAGCACAGTTGTATTTCTAGTGCTGTACGTGGATGACATTCTCCTTATAAGGAATGACGTTCCTACCTTGCAAGACGTTAAGTCTTGGCTAGGAATGCAGTTTTCTATGAAGGACATAGGAGAAGCGGCCCATATTTTAGACATTAAGATCTATAGAGATAGATCAATGCGTCTTCTAGGATTGTGTCAGAGTACTTATATCGATAAGGTCTTGAAACGGTTCAAGATGCAAGATTCCAAAAAAGGAACCTTACCGATGAGCAGTGGCACAGTTCTCTGCAAGAGTCAGTGTCCTACGACACCTGATGAGCGAGAACGCATGGATCGGATTCCATATGCTTCGGCAATTGGATCCATCATGTATGCCATGCTTTGTACTCGACCGGATGTATCCTACGCGTTGAGCATTACGAGTAGATACCAGTCAGATCCAGGTGAGTCACACTGGATCGCCATCAAGAACATCCTGAAGTACTTGAGAAGGATAAGGATGTGTTCTTGGTATACGGTGGGTCGGAAGACGAGCTCGCTGTAAGAGGTTACACCGATGCTAGTTTTCAGTCAGACCCGGATGACTACAGATCGCAGTCTGGCTATGTTTTCTTTTTGAACGGAGGCGCTGTTAGCTGGAAGAGTTCCAAGCAGGCGACCGTTGCAGATTCTACTATAGAAGCTGAGTATATTGCAGCGTCGGACACAGCAAAGGAAGATGTTTGGATCATGAAGTTTGTTGGTGACTTGGGTGTCATTCCTAGTGCTGACAGCCCCATTGCTCTGTATTGTGACTACAATGGAGCGATCGCACAAGCGAAAGAACCCAGATCCCACCAACGATCCAAACACATACTCAGACGATTTCACCTCATAAGGGAGATCATAGACATAGGAGACGTGCACATTTGCAGAGTGTCGACAGATGACAACATTTCTGATCCGTTGACGAAGCCTGTCCCTTCGTCGAAGCATGAGGGTCATGTTAGGGATATGGGCATTAGATGTTTAGCAGTTCATGATTAGAGCAAGTGGGAGATTGTTGGTTTAGTGCTCTATGATGTACTGATTATGAGCTTTGTTCAGATACATTCGATGTATTGATACTTTCTATAGTTTTATGAAAGTATTTTATTCATTACATGTTCTTGCATGCTAGATATATAGATGATCATAGGTATTGGATATGATCACAGTCATAGGTATTCGTTGGAGAACAGAATATGGGATTGACCTGCATGAGATTGTCACATGGACTAGCGTCATGACTTGAATCTCATATGGCGGTTCCATGATTGGATCATAAGACCTGAGATATCTACGGAATCAAACATGAGGAGTTGCGTGCTTTGATTACGTCATACGTAATGCGTAATAAGAGGACTATAAAGACGTGTATCACGTACGAAACGAATCATGTGCTGGATTGTAGATAGTCAAGACGGGATTTGTACCTCTCGTAAAAGAGAGAGATATCGCTGGGCCCCTCGTGTGAGCGAGACTGTAGAAATGTGTGGCCGCACTATAGACGAACGTCGTCTATTTCAGACAGTCGAACTCAGTGAACGAGAAAGCAGTCGAATCAGATAAGGTGGCTTGTCCATGCCTTATGTTCGACATATGATATCGCGATACAAAAGGATCATCAGCTGGAATCATCACTGGCGTTCGTAAGATCACGAACTAACTCTATTCGAGATAGGTAGTCATAGTGTCTTGCTAGAGACCGCCTATGACTTGTATATCCGAAATAGAGATTTCGGGTTATACTGCTATATCGAATGAGCCTACAGGGTCACACACGCAGGGAAGGACAAAACGCACGAGAAAACGACGGGAAAACCAAGACGGAAGGGTCTGGAACGGACAGACCAGAAGTCCAGAACGGACGGTATGCCAGGTCTAGACTCGACGGTCCAGAACGGACTGTCCATTCCAGAAGGTCTGGAATGGATGGTCCACTAATGCAGACCGTCTGTTCTACGTACTGGAACGGACGGTCCACGTGCTTTCCTGGACCATCCGTTCCGGGCTTCAGGCTTTTCCGAAATTAAACCGAAATTAGGGTTAAATCACTTTATAAGAAGGAGATTAAACCCTAATGAATGTGAGCCGACTTGAGAACTTTTTTGACAGACTTTTGGTAAGATCCAAGAGCTTGAGAGTGTGATCAAAGTCCGTTTTCTCGAAGCACAAAACCGAATAGCAGATTCGGGTCCTAGCAGACAAGTTCCAACCGTTGGAATCCATCCCGAGGTGTGGATACGTGTAGAGGGCGAGGTATTCTTCCTCCCTTTCGTGATCAGACGAATTCTTCAATTGATACAGGCCCCGGATCAATTGAGGTAAGCGTTCTAACGTTTCTACGATTCATAGAAGCATGGTTCTAGGGTTTCATTCAAATTTTGTTTTATATCCGCTGCGCAAACCCTAGAATCGATCTCTTAGGAATAGGATTCGCTCTAGAGATCCCAGGAAATACTCCGGACCGTTTGATGCCTATTCTCGTGAACAAGGCATTAAGCATGAGAAGACACCGCTGAAAACACCACAGTTGAATTGGTTGGCGAAGAGGATGAACAGGAGGATCATGGAAAAAGTTCGTTGTCTGATTTCTCAGTCAGGCTTACCGAATTCCTTTTAGGGAGATGCTTTGAACACCGTGGTTCATGTTTTGAACTTGTCACCTAGTGCACCGTTACATGGTGATGTTCCGGAGAGGGTTTGGACTGGCAATGATGTTTCCTACAGTCATTTGAAGAAGGTTTTTGGGTGCAAAGCATTTGTTCACATTCCCAAGGATGAGAGGTCGAAGCTAGATGTGAAGTCAATATAGTGTGTGTTCATCGGATACGGTCTTGATGAAATGGGATACAGGTTCTATGACCCAGTAGAGAAGAAGCTCGTCAGAACTAGAGACGCTATATTCATGGAGGATCAAACCATACGGGATATTCAGAAGTACAAAAATCCAACTCAAAGTAGTGAAGGTTTGATCGACTCAAGAACAATTCCTCGAACAACAACTAAAGAATCTGTTGAAGGTGACGTGCAAGGAGAAACACCTGGTACAGATGCTCTCGTACAGATCGATGACGATGTTGGTGAAGACCATCGGACTGAGTCGCCAACTATCGAAAACTCACCGGTGTTGAGAAGGTTTGAGAGAGCTCGGAGACCATCGACAAAGTATAGCCCTAGTGAGTATGTATTACTTACTGAAGGTGGAGAACCAGAAAATTATGATGAAGCTCTTGGAGGCGAATACAGGGATGAGTGGCTGAAGGCCATGAATGACGAGATGAATTCTTTGTATAAGAATCAAACGTTTGAGTTGGTAAAATTGCCAGAGTACAAACGGAAGTTGCTTAACAAATGGGTGTTTAGGGTTAAGCATGAAGAACACAATTTACATCCTCGATATAAGGCTAGGCTGGTTGTAAAAGGTTTCAATCAAAAGAAAAGAGTTGACTTTGATAAGATCTTTTCACCGGTTGTGAAGAGGTCATCCATACGAGTTGTTATGAGATTGGCAGCTAGTCTTGATTTGGAGGTTGAGCAAATGGATGTGAAGACGACTTTCCTTCATGGTGATTTGAAGGAAGAGATCTACATGGTGCAACCTGAAGGCTTTGTTGAGAAAGGCAAAGAAGATTACGTTTGTCGGTTGAAGAAAAACCTTTACGGGTTGAAGCAAGCACCGAGGCAATGATTCAAGGAGTTTGACTCGGTTATAGGGGAGCATGATTACAAGAAGACGACTTCAGATCATTGTGTGTTTGTGCAGAAAATTTCTGATGATGATTTTGTCATCTTGTTGCTCTACGTGGACGACATATTGATTGTGGGCAAGAACATTGAGAGAATAATGGAGTTGAAGAAACAGCTCGGTCAATTCTTTTCTATGAAGGATTTGGGATCAGCGAAGCGAATTCTTGGGATAAGAATCGATCGGAACAGAAGTAACAAGTTGTTATACCTGTCGCAGGAGAAAGTACATTGAAAAAGTACTTCAACGGTTCCATATGGAGAAATCTAGAGCTGTGAATTCACCTCTTACTTCACACTTTAGATTAAGCAGTCGACATTTTCCGAGTACAGACTCAGAGAAGGAGGAGATGAGACGAGTTCCATACGCCTCTGCAGTGGAAAGTTTGATGTATGCTATGGTTTGTACAAGACCAGATATAGCTCATACCGTTGGGACTGTCAGTCGGTTTCTCTCAAATCGTGGAAGAGAACATTAGCAGTCAGTGAAATGGATTTTGAGATATCTTCGAGGAACTACCGGTTTGAGAATCGCGTTTGGAGGTGATAAAACTTTGTTAGTTGGCTACACGGATTCCGCCATGGCCGAAGATCCAGATTCTCGGAAATCTACATCGGCTTACTTAGTAACATTTGCGGGTGTAGCAGTGTCATGGCGATCGAAGTTGCAGAAATGCGTTGCACTTTCTACCATTGAAGCTGAGTTTATCGCTGCAACGGAAGCTTATAGAGAGTTGTTGTGGATGAAGAGGTTTCTTGAGCAACTTGGATTCAAACGAGATAGATATGTCTTGTTGTGCGATAGTCAGGGTGCCATTCGTCTTGGGAAGAATTAGACATTTCATTCATGATCAAAGCATATTGATGTGAGGTATCACTGGATCCGAGATGTCGTTGATTCGAAAGAGGTTGAACTCGAGAATGTTCACACTGATGACAATGGTGCTGATATGATGACGTCAGTACTTCCTAGAGGGAAGTTAGATGTTTGTCGCGGGATTGCTGGGATGGTGATTTGTTCACATAGTCGGAAGGGGGAGAATTGTTGAAATTTCTCCAATGTGAACAAAGTTTGGAGGAGGAAATCTTGTTCTTCAAAGGATGGCACCTCCTTTGACATTAAGCCACCATATTTGAAGATTTCTTTTGAAGTCTCCTTATTTGAATTTTTGCGGCAACTTTTGTTGAATAGAATGGAGCTAGAACCTCTATAAATAGAGAGATTTGGACGTACAGATGAAACACAACAACAAGAAGGAGAAACACAAGAGAGAAAGAGAGAAAGAGAGAAGAAGAGTGAAAAACAGTTTTGAGCGGTTTTGATCAAGTGATTGATTGGATATCGATCTATTATCCGATCGATCTGAAATTTTGTGGAGAGCTTCTACATCTTTGTTCTTGATTTTGACTGGTTGAATTTTGATTTCAACGGTTAGAATTGAAGAAACGGGGGTTTTACCGAAGCTGTTCGTCCAGAAGTTTCAAACCGCGACAGGTCTGATTGCTGTGAAAATCAGACGGTGGATTCTTCTCCAATCGAGGTGAAATTCGGTATGCTCATTCTAGACCCTCTTTTTTTGATTTGTACGATGGGATTTTGCATTGGTTACCGGAATCAGTATCTAAGGGGTTGACTTGCTACCTAAGTTACAGCTTGTTAAGTTGTGCTCTCTTGGCATATTGAGGTTAGAATATTGACGTGTATATTCTGTAACCTTGGGGTGTGTTTCTTGTATACGGGAGGTTATTGTGTGAATGTTATAATCAGTTATAGTGGATTTTTGGGTGGACATTGGTCCCGTAGTTTTTGTTGGTTTAGTGCTCTATGATGTACTGATTATGAGCTTTGTTCCGATACATTCGATGTATTGATACTTTCTATAGTTTTATGAAAGTATTTTATTCATTACATGTTCTTGCATGCTAGATCTGTTATGAAATCCATGTATCATTATGAATGATACTAAACTCCCTAGTCTTATGTCGTTATGGGAATAACGACATAATAAGACTAGTATGATGTGTGATTGATGATCACATAGATGATCATAGGTATTGGATACGATCACGATCATAGGTATTCGTTGGAGAACGGAATACTGGAATGACCCGCATGAGATTGTCACATGGACTAGAGTCATGACTAGAATCTCATATGACGGTTCCATGATTGGATCCTAAGACCTGAGATATCTACGGAATCCAACATGAGGAGTTGCGTGCTTTGATTACGTCAAACGTCCTGCGTAACAGGAGGACTATAAAGGCGTGTATCAGGTACGAAACGAATCATGTACTGGATTGTAGATAGTCAAGACGGGATTTGTACCTCTCGTAAAAGAGAGAGATATCGCTGGGCCCCTCGTGTGAGCGAGACTGTGGAAATGTGTGGCCGCACTATAGACGAACGTCGTCTATTTCAGACAGTCAAACTCAATGAGCGAGAAAGCAGTCGAATCAGATAAGGTGGCTTGTCCATGCCTTATGTTCGACATATGATATCGCGATACAAAAGGATCATCAGCCGGAATCATCTCTGGCGTTCGTAAAGATCACGAACAAACTCTATTCGAGATAGGTAGTCATAGTGTCTTGCTAGAGACCGCCTATGACTTGTATACCCGAAATAGGGATTTCAGGTTATACTGCTATGTCGAATGAGCCTACAGGGTCACACACGCAGGGAAGGACAAATGCACGAGAGAAAACGACGAAAAACCGAGACGGAAGGGGCTGGAACGGACGGACCAGAAAGTCCAGAACGGACGGTCCGCCCGAACCAGACCGGACGGTCCACGTGAGCGGAACGTCCGTTCCACGTGCTGGAACGGACGGTCCGCGTGTATCTCTGGACCGTCCGTTCCGGGCTTCAGTTTTTCCGAAAATTAAACCGAAATTAAGGTTAAATCACTTTATAAGAAAGTGATTAGAACCCTAATCAAGGGGAGACGAAGGAGAGACTTTGAGCAGCCGACTTTTGGCAGAAAAGAGAGAGTTTTTGGAGATCCAAAAACGAGTTCTAAGTCTCGAGATTTCTCGGTGCACATATCGAATAGAGATTCGAGTCCTAGCAGACAAGTTCCAATCGTTGGAATCCATCCCGAGGTGTGGATACGTGTAGAGGGCGAGGTAATCTTCCTGCCTTTCGTGATCAGAACGATTCATCGATAGAGACAGGCCCCGGATCGATTGAGGTAAGCGTTCTAAAGTTTCTACGATTTCAATAGCAGCATGGTTCTAGGGTTCTATAAATTTTTGTTTTACATCCGCTGCGCAAACCCTAGAATCGATCTCTTAGGAATAGGATTCGCTCATGAGATCCCAGGAAACCCAACATTTGGATGTACTCTAAGTATATTTCGACGCACTCTAAACATGTTTGGATGCATTCTAAGTATGTTTCGACACACTCTAAATATGTTTGGATGCACTCTAAGTATGTTTCGATGTGCTCTAATCGTGTTTTGACGAACTCTAAACATCTTTTGTTGCACTCTAAACATCTTTCGATGCACTCTAAGTATGTTTCGATGCACTCTAAACATGTTTGGATACACTTTAAGTATGTTTCGACGCACTTTAAACGTGTTTTGACGAACTCTAAACATCTTTTGTTGCACTCTAAACATGTTTCGACGCATCCTCAACATGTTTCGACGCACTCTAAAAATGTTTCGATGCACTCTAAACATGTTTGGACGCACTCTAAACATATTTGGACGCACTCTGAACGTGTTTATACGAACTCTAATCATGTTTCGATGCTCTCTAAGTATATTTCATCGCACTCTAAACATGTTTCAACGCACTCTAAACATGTTTGAATGCACTCAATATGTTTCGATGCATTTTAAATATGTTTCGACGGACTCTAAACGTCTTTTATTGCACATTAAACATGTTTGCCTGCACTCTAAATGTGTTTGGACGTACTCTAAACGTGATTTAGTGCACTCAAAACATGTTTAGACGAACTTTACACAGGTTTCGACGCACTCTAAAGGTGTTTTAATGCATTCTAAACATGTTTGGATGCACTCTAAACATGTTTAGAGTTCGTCTAAACATGTTTCGAGGCACTCTAAAAATGTTTTAATGAACTCTAAACATGTTTGGATGCATTCTTAGTATGTTTTGACGCACTTTAAACATGTTTGGATGCACTCTAAATGTGTTTGGACGCACTCTAAACGTGATTTGGTGCACTCAAAACATGTTTAGACGAACTCTAAACATGTTTCGACGCACTCTAAAAGTGTTTTAAT
>NW_010967719.1:16698-25213 GCF_000463585.1 Tarenaya hassleriana | reverse complement strand
CGATCGCTCCATTGTTGTCACAATACAGAGCAATGGGGCTATCAGCACTCGGAATGACACCCAAGTCACCAACAAACTTTCTGATCCAAACAGCTTCCTTTGCT
This sequence comes from Tarenaya hassleriana, assembly GCF_000463585.1. Lineage (NCBI taxonomy): Eukaryota > Viridiplantae > Streptophyta > Magnoliopsida > Brassicales > Cleomaceae > Tarenaya > Tarenaya hassleriana. The sequence goes on along the minus strand of NW_010967719.1, from coordinate 25,109 downwards.
GCGTCCGACGCTGCAATATACTCAGCTTCTGTAGTAGAATCTGCACCAAAACACGTCTACAAAAGAGATGGTCATCTAGTCATGATATACATTTGCCTCTTTGATGCATAGGAACTCAAGTCTACAAAAGAGATGGTCATCTAGTCATGAAGTCATCAAACCCTATACATGAGGCACCAAAACACAAGTCTACAAAAGATCAAAAGAAGTCTACAGTAGTCATCACATTCATCCTCGGTTCTTTTGGCGCGGAGGCTGAAACCTCCTAGTTGTGCGGGATGATGAACCAACAACTTGAGGGGTTGATGATGAAGGAGCAAGCGGACGATGAATCACTTGTCGATTTGGAAAATCTGATTGAATTGTCTGAGATGACTGTGTCGGAAAAAAAGACCCTACAACAATAATAACTTCAATTAGTACTTGAAATGATTGAATTAGATGTTTGGAATCAAATATTTGTTGGTTTAGTGCTCTATGATGTACTGATTATGAGCTTTGTTCAGATACATTTGATGTATTGATACTTTCTATGTGTTTTTATGAGAGTATTTTATTCATTACATGTTCTTGCATACTGGATCTGTTATGAAATCCATGTGTCATTATGAATGATACTAAACTCCCTAGTCTTGTGTCATTATGGCAATGATGACGTAATAAGACTAGTATGATGTGTGATTGATGATCACATAGATGATCATAAGTATTGGATACGATCACAATCATGGGTATTCGTTGGAGAACGGAATACTGGAATGACCCGCATGAGATTGTCACATGGACTAGCGTCATGACTTGAATCTCATATGACGGTTCCATGATTGGATCCTAAGACTTGAGGTATCTATGGAATCCAACATGAGGAGTTGCGTGCTTTGATTACGTCAAACGTCCTGCGTAACAGGAGGATTATAAAGGCGTGTATCAGGTACGAAACGAATCATGTACTGGATTGTAGATAGTCAAGACGGGATTTGTACCTCTCGTAAAAGAGAGAGATATCGCTGGGCCCCTCGTGTGAGCGAGACTGTAGAAATGTGTGGCCGCATTATAGACGAACGTCGTCTATTTCAGACAGTCGAACTCAGTGAACGAGAAAGCAGTCGAATCAGATGAGGTGGCTTGTCCATGCCTTATGTTCGACGTATGATATCGCGATACAAAAGGATCATCAGCCGGAATCATCACTGGTGTTCGTAAGATCACGAACCAACTCTATTCGAGATAGGTAGTCTTAGTGTCTTGCTAGAGACCGCCTATGACTTGTATACCCGAAATAGGGATTTCGGGTTATACTGCTATGTCGAATGAGCCTACAGGGTCACACACGCAGGGAAGGACAAATGCACGAGAGAAAACGACGAAAAACCGAGACGGAAGGGGCTGGAACTGACGGACCAGAAAGTCCAGAACGGACGGTCCGCCCGAACCAGACCGGACGGTCCACGTGAGCGGAACGTCCGTTCCACGTGCTGGAACGGACGGTCCGCGTGTATCTCTGGACCGTCCGTTCCGGGCTTCAGTTTTTCCGAAATTAAACCGAATTAGGGTTAAATCACTTTATAAGGAGGAGATTAAGAACCCTAATGAAAGAGAGACTTTTGAGAGCCGACTTTCAGAGAATTCTAATAGCTTTTGGTGAGATCCAAAGAGTTCAAGGAATTCAAAGTCTCGTTTTATCAAAGTGCACAAACCGAATAGAGATTCGAGTCCTAGCAGACAAGTTCCAATCGTTGGAATCCATCCCGAGGTGTGGATACGTGTAGAGGGCGAGGTAATCTTCCTGCCTTTCGTGATCGAACGACTTCTTCAGTTGATACAGGCCCCGGATCGATTGAGGTAAGCGTTCTAACGTTTCTACGAATTCAATAGCAGCATGGTTCTAGGGTTCTATAAATTTTTGTTTTACATCCGCTGCGCAAACCCTAGAATCGATCTCTTAGGAATAGGATTCGCTCATGAGATCCCAGGAAACCCAACAGTTTTTACTCCTCACACCGAGGGGGTTTTCCACGTTAAAAATTGTTGTCTCATTTGATTTTGATACCATTGCACTAGATATTGTCGTCCTCACAGGTATACACAAGTAAGGGTTTCGTGTTATTGATCCGTGATAAAAAATCGAAGTAACGTAAAATCCCTAACAAACCACACCACATATGTCAAAGCCCATTGATTGCACATCTTTCATTTGCCGATAATATTATGATATTCTCCCGAGGAGAATTGCAGTCACTACAGGAGATCCAGAACATTTTGTACCTTTTCTCAACGATCTTGGGTCTGCACATAAACCCAGAAAAATCTGAGCTTTATCTGGCAGGTGTTACAGATGGGAAAAAAAGAACGATTGCCTCTAGCCTTGGCTTAGGACTCGGGCTCATATCAGTGAGGTATCTCCGTGTTCCTTTAAGTCCGGTTAGACTCTCTAAGTCTGATTTTCAGCCTCTTCTTCAGAGAATAAAGAACAAGCTTTCTACATGGACAAATAGATTTCTTTCTGCTGCCGGAAAAATTCAGTTGGTGACATCGGTAATTTTTGGGATAGTTAATTCATGGGGGATGACTTTTGTGTTTCCGAAATTCCTTATCACAGAAATTGACAGTAGAGATGTCAAAATTGGTCGGGTTATACGGGTCGACTCCAACCGATTCACTTATAAACCCAAATGGATTAGCCCATCTGGCTAATTTTTTAAAATAGATTAAATGGGTTTTGGTCCATTAAACCCATGGGCTAAATGGTTAACCCATTAAACTCATTATATATTTAGTTAAAATTAAACTCATTTTGTAACTAATTAAAATTGTTATATTTAGATATATAAAAATTAACATATATAGATATTTATATATATACATATATATATGTATATGAATTAAATCGAAATATTTGGTATTGTTTTCGAATCAAATCGTACTGAAAAATTCAGTTTTGTTTTCGAATCGAATCATATAAAAAAATTTGAATCGTATAGAAAAACTCGATACTGCTCCGAATCGAATCATACCAAAATATTCGGTGTTGTTTTCGCATCAAATCATGCCAAAAAATTCGAATCGTATAAAAAAACTCGATACCGTTCCGAATCGAACCGAAAAAATTGGTTTTGTTTTCGAATCGAATTGTATCGAAAAACTCGGTGGCATTTCCGACATGCCGGAAAATTCAAATCGTATAAAAAACTCCGTATCGTTCCGAATCAAATCGTACCGAAAAACTCGGTGTCTTTTTCGCATCTAATCGTGTCGAAAAATTCGAATCGTATAAAAAATCCGATACCGTTCCGAAAAATTCAAATCATCTCAGAAAACTCGACACCATTTCTAAATCGAATTGTATTGAAAAAATTGATGTCGTTTTCGAACCGAACCGTTCAAAAAATCTAAACGACAATATTTCTAAAACATCGAATCAAATTTTAAAAAATAAAAAAAATCTGATTTTTTTTTAAGAAATGTATACTTTTTTTTATAAACTATCGAATATAATATAATATCCGATTTTGTATATATTTTTATTGAATCGATAAACCGAATCGAATATTAAAAAGATAATTTCTAGGTTATATGAGTACACATATTAATAGTTATACATATGTATAAATAATTTGTGAATATATAAATGGATTTATATAGTTTATACGGGTTTAATGGGTCGACCCAACCCACCCATTATTATTAACGGGTCGACTCAACCCAACCCATTTATCCTTCAAATCCAAATGGGTTTGACCCAAATGGGTTGGGCCAACCCAACTGACATCACTAATTGACAGTCTATACTCCAAGTTTATTTGGCAGATTGGGAGTTAGGCGGATGGAAGAGCAAAACAATGTTTTTTGTTTGAAACTAGTGTGGTTGATGTTCTGTAAGACTGGATCTCTTTGGGTTGCGTAGGTCAACGCAAATGTGTTCAAGGATGGTATGTATTAGGAATGCAGTTTGAAGGCAAACGCAACGTGGAACATGAGGAAGGTACTTGGTTTGAAAGACCAGATTCGACAATTCACTAGGATGAATGTTGGGGATGGGGCAACTGCCTCTTTTTGGTTTGATTGTTGGCTGGATGTTGGCCCCTTAATTGAGTATATCGGAAGCTCATGCCCTAGACTATTCAAGTTACCGAAATTAGCAAGGGTGAATGGGTTCTTGACGGAGCAAGGAACGACAAGATTCAAGACCTACAAATTATATTATTGGCCACGCATCCACCTCGATCTGAGAAAGGGGCGGACTATCCCACATGGCGACCCAAGGACGACGAGTACCTTCCATCGTTTATTGCTCGCCGAACATGGGAACAAGTACGGGCATCTGCTCCAGAGGTTACTTGGTACTCTCTTGTTTGGTTCAGTTGTGCAATACCGAGACACTCCTTCGTGATATGGCAGACCCTGTTGGTTTAGTGCTCTATGATGTACTGCTATATGAGCTTTATTTAGATACATTTGATGTATTGACACTTGCTATGGTTATATGAATGAGTGTTTGATTCATTACGTATTGTACATACTTTAAATATGTTATGAAATCCATGTATTGTTATGAACAATACTAAACTCCCTAATCATATGTCATTGTGGGAACAATGATGTACTAAGACTAGTATGATGTGTGATAGATGGATCATAAAGATGATCATGGGTATTGAATACGATCACAATCATAGGTATTCATTGGAGAACGAAATACTGGAATGACCGCATGGAATTGTCACATGGACACGCGTCATGACTTGAATCTCATGTGACGGTTCCATGATTGGATCCTATAACTTGAGATGTCTACAGAATCCAACATGAGGAGTTGCGTGCTTTGAATACGTCAAACTTCCTGTGTAACAGGAGACTATAAAGGCGTGTATCAAGTACGACACGAATCATGTGCTGGATTGTAGATAGTCAAGATGAGATTTGTACCTCTCGTAGAAGAGAGAGATATCGTTGGACCCCTCGTGTGAGCGAGACTGTAGAAATGTGTGGCCACACTATAGACGAGCGTCGTACAAAAGGATCATCAATCGAAATTATCACTGACGTTTGTAAGATCACGAACAAACTCTATTCGAGATAGGTACTAATAGTGTCTTGCTAGAGACGCCTATGACTTATATATCCGAAATGGAGATTTCGTGTATATTGCTATATTGAATGAGCCTACAAGGTCACACACGCAGGGAAGGACAAATGCACGAGAAAATGACGAAAAATCGAAACAAGAGGTCTGGACTGGACGGTCCACGTAGCTGGATCAGACGGTCCAGAAGGTCCAGACCCGACGGTCCGGGGGGGTCTGGAATGGACGGTCCACGTAACCTAGACCGTCCGTTTTGGAGTGTCTGGAACGGACGGTCCACGTTCAAATCTTGACCGTCCATTCCGGCTTTCTGGTTTTTCAAAATTAAACCAAAATTAGGGTTAATCACTTTATAAGAAGGAGATTAAGAACCCTAATATGTGGGGGACGAACAAGAGAACTTCTACAGACCTTTTGGTGAGCTTTGAGGGTCTAAGAAGTGATCTAAATCCCGTTTTCTCGTAGCACATCACCGAATAGCAGATTAGGTCCTAACAGACAAGTTCCAATCGTTGGAATTCATCCCGAGGTGTGGATACGTGTAGAGGACGAGGTAATCTTCCTCCCTTTTGTGATCGGACGAAAACATCGATTTATATAGGCCCCGGATCGATTGAGGTAAGCGTTCTAACGTTTCTACGATTCATACATGCATGGTTCTAGGGTTTATTAGAAAATTTTTGTTTTGCATCCGCTGCGCAAACCCTGGAATCGATCTCTTAGGAACTAGATTCGTTGTAGAGATCCCAGGAATCCCAACAATGGTATCAGAGCCTGGTTCCTCTACTTGATTTCGTAGAACCCAATCACGCACGTTTTAGGGTTTAAATCGTTAAATCCATGTTTGCTTTGATTTCTATACATGTTTGATGATTGAATCTATGGTAGATTGCATGTTTCGTGTTGCATAGAGTGCAGGAGTTCGAATTTTGGGTCTATAGGTGAATTCGGAGGTGTTTCGGGTCTGATTCGAACCCGGAAACGCGAAAACGAGATTTGATCACGTAACCCTAAACCGCTCGTTCTACCTATCAGACCAGACGGTCCAGGGGTGGCGGACTAGGGTTACGGAACGGAAGGTCTGAACCTCGGACCGCAAGTCTGGACCGTCTGTTCTACAGTCCAGAACAGATGGTCCGAGGTCCAGATTCTAAAATTTTTCCGTTTTCTAAATCCGATTATGCAATCGTTGCTTAATCTGATTAACTATGACTCAAACAGACATGATTCATTCTTATGGATGGTCCATAATGAATGAATACATGTAACTTAATCAAGATACTAGATATGATTGATTGAGTGGGAGCTTCGGGATTGGGATTACATAATCGAATGGATGTTCTATTCGGATTATGGAATTCATCTGTCAAGGAATAATAGTTGATCCTTGATTCGATTGGTACAATCGTTGCACATAAACCGGTTAGATCTAGGAGCTCTACAAATAAATCACTTGTCAAGGCCTCGATCGTACGTGTCATGGGCCATGCCAAAGCTGGGTGTGTCGTGCTATCTTGGTGAGGCAAGATGGAGAAATGGTTGTTCTCATAGCTTGAAAGTAGATGCTTGATCTAAGTGTGGTTTAAAAATCCCTTTTATGTAATGCTAAAGCTTGTACCTTCCATTATTAGAGCACTTGTCAAGACATTGATCGTCTGTATCACGGGTCATGTCAACGCTGAGCGTGCCAGATTATCCTTGTGAGGCAAGGTGAGAAATCATGGTTCCCACAGCTTGAATATGGTTTAGCTTAGGTTAAGTCGTCAAGTTTGACTTGAGAACGATACAGATGAGACGAGTATGCAATGATATTCGATATCATAGTCTTATAAAAGATCTAAGAGTCACATTGAATGTGATTGACATTAGATGTCTACCTAAATAGCATAAGACTGAGTGTAACAACTCATTCTTATGTGAAATATGGATCTTAGTCTCACATAGAAAATTATTGTAGGGTTATTTTTCTTAATGAGAGTATAATACTCGGCTTCTGTAGTCATTGATGATGGACTAGCTGGTAGTGGATCATTGATAGATTCTGTATTTTGTTTTGTTCGTTGTGTTTTGTCTTTTTCTGTAGGACATGGCATCGACCGGTAGTGTACCGAATTTGACGATGCGATCTATCCTTGAGAAGGATAAGTTGACTGGGACAAACTTCTTGGACTGGTATTGATGTAAGCTCTGAACTCGTGGATATAGGCTTGCCCGAACAACGCAATCACCGGCACAAGTATTGGCACTCGAACTCACGTGTTTCGGCTAAGGATGTTGGATGGAGGGGGATGGGAATGTTAGCTCAATCACCGGCCTTGTGAGGCACTCGAATTCAAGCTAAGATTCAGTGGATGAGATGGAGATAAGGAGGAAAGGTTTTCGGACACACCGAAAGCTGGCTCGGACACACCGAAGCCCTTCGTCGGACACACCAACGGGGATAACGGTTTGGAGATTCAAACTCAACAAACACAGCAAGCTTAAGCTCGAAAATGGCAATAGATTTCTTAGGTAATGAGTTCTGAAAACTTACAAGGATAAATAGCAATCTCAAAACATTTCCAACAGCTCTTAGCATTCAAAGCTAGATAAGCATGCAAGCTAGGTAATTAATGCTCTCTTAAGTACACAATATAGCTGTTGGAAAATGACATAATCTAATGTGTTTCTTCAGCAACATCATGGACCGAAATCTTCATTAAGTGGCGTGTATGGGCTGCTCCAAGATGGGCTGGGCTCATGTCCTTGGAGTGAAGTTCGTCCAGCATGTCGGAGATGAATAAGGTGATGCGTTCGCGAAGGGCACGCGCCTTGGCTCGAGTGAGGGGTGGATCGGGCCTGTGGTTTGGGCGTGTATGCCTTGGCCTTGGCTCAACTAGAAGTTCCCCATCACTATTGAAGATATGCTCGACATTAGGCAGCTCCTTGCGTTCCAAGCTATCCCGCTCCCGCTCCGTGCACTCCAAGCTATCTTGCTCCCGTTCCGTGCGTTCCAACTCTTTGTCCGTGCGTCCGGTCTCTATGTCCTCATCAGATAGCCCCATTGCTCTGTATTGTGACAACAATGGAGCGATCGCACAAGCGTTCTAACGTTTCAACGGATATCCGAACAGTACATCATAGAGCACTAAACCAACAATCTCCCACTTGCTCTAATCATGAACTGCTAAACATCTAATGCCCATATCCCTAACATGATCCTCATGCTTTGACGAAGGGAGATGCTTCGTACCCGAATCAGCAATGTTGTCATCTGTCGACACCCTACAAACTTCCTGATCCAAACAGCTTCCTTTGCTGCGTCCGACGCTGCAATATACTCAGCTTC
>NW_010967719.1:0-11450 GCF_000463585.1 Tarenaya hassleriana | reverse complement strand
CCGAACAACGCAATCACCGGCACAAGTATTGGCACTCGAACTCACGTGTTTCGGCTAAGGATGTTGGATGGAGGGGGATGGGAATGTTAGCTCAATCACCGGCCTTGTGAGGCACTCGAATTCAAGCTAAGATTCAGTGGATGAGATGGAGATAAGGAGGAAAGGTTTTCGGACACACCGAAAGCTGGCTCGGACACACCGAAGCCCTTCGTCGGACACACCAACGGGGATAACGGTTTGGAGATTCAAACTCAACAAACACAGCAAGCTTAAGCTCGAAAATGGCAATAGATTTCTTAGGTAATGAGTTCTGAAAACTTACAAGGATAAATAGCAATCTCAAAACATTTCCAACAACTCTTAGCATTCAAAGCTAGATAAGCATGCAAGCTAGGTAATTAATGCTCTCTTAAGTACACAATATAGCTGTTGGAAAATGACATAATCTAATGTGTTTCTTCAGCAACATCATGGACTATGGGCTGCTCCAAGATGGGCTGGGCTCATGTCCTTGGAGTGAAGTTCGTCCAGCATGTCGGAGATGAATAAGGTGATGCGTTCGCGAAGGGCACGCGCCTTGGCTCGAGTGAGGGGTGGATCGGGCCTGTGGTTTGGGCGTGTATGCCTTGGCCTTGGCTCAACTAGAAGTTCCCCATAACTAGCTCGACATTAGGCAGCTCCTTGCGTTCCAAGCTATCCCGCTCCCGCTCCGTGCACTCCAAGCTATCTTGCTCCCGTTCCGTGCGTTCCAACTCTTTGTCCGTGCGTCCGGTCTCTATGTCCTCATCAGGTATCGTAACTTGAGAATTGTTCTCAAGCATGACAAGAAGTCGTACGTCCTAGAAGGGGCTCTACCTCCGGAGCTTGCAGCCAATGCAACAAGGGTCGTCAAGGATGCTTGGCTGAAGCATCGGATTGACGACAACGAGATTTCCTGTCTCATGTTAGGAAGCATGACACCGAAACTGCAGAGGCAGTTTGAGGGGAAGAGCGTATTTGATATGATCGAACAGCTCAAGACCATGTTTCAGGAGCTAACGTGTACTAAAAAGTACAAGACGCTGAAAGCTCTGGTGAAAACGGAGATGCCGAGAGGTAGCTCTGTCAACATCCACGTCCTCAACATGAGAGCTCATATTAAGGAACTTGAGCGTATGAGAATGAGGCTCGATGATGACTTGGCCGTGGATCTGATCCTGATGTCATTACCCGAGGACTATAATCAGTTCGTGATGCAGTACCCTATGAACGGGATGACTAAGAGCTTAGCCGAACTGCATAGGATGCTGAAATCGGCTGAATAGGATATCGTGGTCCCTAAGACTAAGGTTGCGCTTGCTGTTGAGAAGAACTCCAGCAAGAAACGGCGGGGTAAAGCGAAAAATAAGTTGACGAGGAAGGCAAAAGTTGCGTCTACGCCTAAACCTAAGCCCGATAAGGGTGACTGTCATTATTGTGGAGTGTCTGGACACTGGAAGCGTAATTGTCACCTTTACTTGAAGAATCTGAAGGAAAAGAAGCTTGGTGAAGCTTCTGCCTCAGGGATTTAAATTATAGAAGCTAACGTCTGTACTACATCTTCGTGGGTATTGGATACCGGCAGTGCCTCACACATTTGTGAAAATGTGCAGGGACTAAGAAGAAGTAGGACGCTGGCAAAGGGAGAAGCGGATCTGCGCATCGGAAATGGAGCAAGAATTGCTGCATTGTGTGTTGGCGTTTATGATTTGCATCTTCCTTTTGGACTTGTTTTAGAATTAAGTAATTGTTACTATGTGCCTCCGATTAGCAGAAACATTATTTCTATTCATGTATGAATTTGGATAGTTTTCGATTGTGATTGAGAACTCGAGTTTGATAATTTATCGAGACAGTATTTACTATGATAATGGTTATCTTGCGAATGGTTTATATGTCTTGAATGATCAGCCTTCGAACTCGATATCATCCATCTATAACGTGAGTGCTAAACGGTTTAAGCCGAACCACTTAAACCCGACCTTTCTCTGATATTGTCGTTTAGGCCATATAAATGAGAAACGCATTCAGAAGCTTCATCATGGAGGTCTTCTGAACTCTTTTGACTTCGAGTCTCTTGAGTCTTGCGAGTCTTGTTTGATGGACAAGATGAAGAAGCATCATTTCAAGGGGAAAGGACAGAGAGCGAAGAATTATTGGCTCTCATACATAGTGATGTATGCGGACCAATGAACTGTCCAGTTAGAGGAGGTTATCTGTATTTTGTTACGTTCACTGATGATTTCAGTCGATACGGTTATGTCTATTTGATGAGACATAAGTCTGAAACGCTTGAAATGTTCAAGGCATTCAGAAACGAAGTACAGAACCAGCTTGGCAAGACGATCAAGACACTTCGATCTGATCGTAGATGCTAGTATATAAGCCAAGAGTTCACTGACTATCTAAATGATTGAGGTATTGTATCACAATTAACTCCTCCTGTAACGCCATAGTGGAACGACGTGTCTGAACAGAGGAACCGAACACTGTTAGACATGGTTCGGTCGATGATGAGTCAGACAGATCTTCCGAAGTCCTTTTGGGGCTATGCTTTAGAAACCGCTCGTATCTACTGAACAGGAGTCCAACGAAGTCGGCTAAAACGACACCATATAAGATATAGATGGGGAAGCGTCCCGCATTGTCGTTTGTAAGAATTTGGGGTTGCAATGCTTACGTGAAACGTCTGATCACTGATAAATTATCCTGTAAATCTGACAAGTGTTTATTTATAGGCTACCCTAAGGAGACTAATGGTTACTACTTCTACATTCCGGGAGAGAACAAGGTGTTTAGTCCCGACTCCGAGAAATGGCGTGTAATACCCCAGATCCCAAAATAAATATTTAATTATTTTTTAGAATAAATAATTTAATAAATGCGGCTAATAATTCGGGAATGGAAGTAAAGAATAAAATAGAGAAGAGTACGAAGCCCCGAAAACGCCAAAAAGGCTCGAAAAATAAGCGAAGAAGAATGTTAAAATTCATCGTTGGTTAGGGTCGGACCAAAAAAATGGTCAACCGGACCAAAGTCGGATCGTTGGACCAAAACGAGGAGGAACGAACCTGAGAAAGAAAAAAAAAATAAATTTGGAAAACTGAAGTTGGTCAGCCGGACCAAGATCTGGTCCGGGGCTGACCAACACACTTAGGCGGAGTAGGGACAGACCGGCGGATCAAGAGAAAATTAGTTGGAATCAAGACCTGGTCAACCGGACCAGAATCTAGCAGCTCCGGACCAGGAGACAGAAAAGTGTCGGCAGACTTTTTGGTGTGCGATTTTCTCACGCATGGACGATCCATAACGCACCCAAACCGCACTAAACCGACAATGGATGACCCTAGCTAGCTCCTAGGCCTTATATTTCTTCCCTACCTCTCTCCTAGACTCCATAATTGCCCTCCCAAACCTTCTACTCAGCCATTTCCGGACTGAAAATTGGCAGAGAAAGAAAAGAGAGGAAAAAGAGAGAGAGTGAGAGAAAGAAGAGAGGAGAAGGAAGAGGGAGTTCGGAAAAGTGTTGGGGAACATCTTTGGAGTGTCTAGGAGGAGATCTCGAGGTTGAGGAACCCAGAAACATCAACCAAGCTCGACCAAATCAGATTCAAAAAGAATATGATCCAAGAACAGGTGAGTGGCTTGATTTGCGTCTGTGTAAGCTCGTTTCCATAGATGTGATTGAGTTATCTCAATGATTTGTTGATTGAGTTTGAAAGAGAACATTTCAATGAGAATTTAGAAACAAACGGCGCTCAATTTGGCTGAGAAACGAAGGAGATATGAGCAAACGAAAAATGAGGAAAAACTGATATTGCTGAATCGCGATTTTTCGAGGTACAGGCATTACGAATCGTTTTTCATTGTGTATACATGAGATTTAAATAATATATGCTTGGGTATGAAAACGGACATCCCAATGAACATTTAGAAACAAACGGTGCGTGATTTGGTTAAGAAACGAGTGAATTATGATCAATCGAAGTCAGACCAAAAACCTGAAAACGCGAACGGACGAACTGCCTAGTTCCGGTCCGCCGGACCAGTAACTGGTCAGCTCCGGACCAAGTCTGGGAAAATATTTTTAGTCCACCAGACCAAGGAGAAGAGGGTGAGGTAGCCTGATCCGGCGGACCAGACCTGTTTTGGACCAAAAATGGTCCGATCAACTGATTTCGCGGGAATGGACCGGATCCGGTCCGCCGGACCGAATCCCGGTCCAGACCGGACTAAACCTAAGATGAAAGAGAAGATAAAAATGAACAAATTGAATGAATACACGTGGTGAGACGTAAGAAATAAATACGGCGAGTGAATCGTTGTGTGCTTAGTTTTAGGTAGCATTGCATAGCGTGGAACGGTAAGACGGTGTGAGGCCGAATACCGTGATACACGTGATTTTAGCCGGGGGATGATGATGCATGTTGAATGCTATGGTTGAAGCTCACTCGTACACTACGAGAGGAGCGTGATTGTGATTGTGATTGTGATATAGTCGCATGCGATGCGACGACCAACGTCATGCGATGTGACGGGCGTGAGAGGCGCTCCTAGTCATGTGATGTGACTAGGCTTTATGGCTAACCTTATGGTGCGAAGCCATACGGGATTTGATTGTCGCGCAAAGCGACGGCCAACGTCATGAGATGTGACGGGCGTGAGAGGCGCTACTAGTCATGCGATGTGACTAGGGTTTACGGCTGACTCTATGGTGCGATGCCATACATACTTGATCGTCGTGCGATGCGACAGCCAACCTCATGCGATGTGACGGGCGTGTGAGGCGCTCCTGGTCATGAGATGTGACCAGGGTTCACGGCTAACCCTATGGCGTGAAGCCATACGGGAATGAATATGATTATGTTCTGATGTGATATGAATATATGTTTAATGTTGAATATTATATTTTATGTTTTATCGTTTTAACACCGTTCTCGCTGAGAACGAGTTTACCGGATTCAACCCGGGTCATTCACTAAACAGTTGTGCTTAGTCCTCGTGGTTTCACCTTTTTCAGATTACGAGGAGCATGAGTACCACGTTTTAGGTGACGAAGACTTCGAGGAGACAACATCGTGTATGAGGTTTTCTTATATGTTTTGAACTATGGAACACGGTTCCTATGTTTGTACGGTTGCACCCTTAGTATTCGGACATGTGTGTTTTAAGACTTAACTATTGTTTAATTCCTCTGCGTGTTTAATATTAAAACGATTTTAAAATTTTTGTACTTTGTTTTCGTAATATTTTATTTCTTTTAGTCCATGTGGCGCATCATGTGACGGGAATCAAGATACGGGTATCATAACTTTTGTTATCAGAGCAACGTTCCTTCCATGAGAAAGAACACCTCACTACCTCAAGGTTTTTACAATGAAAATGTTTTCAAAAGCCATGTCCCAAGAAAAAATTGTTTGCAAAGGACCGTACATATGATGTGTTGTCTGATGTCACCGCTAATGCTATCTTAACCGTGGTGCAGTGAAATGGTGCCACGACGTGCTCAGTCTATGATGGGAGACAACAATGTCCCCAATCATGTTCCCCAAACTGCGGAGTTTAGAGAATTTCAGGAGGAGATACGGAATGAATTCCATACATTCCAGGAGACCATGATACAAACCTTGATTGCACATCTCCCACCTCCACCCCCAGCGCGAGGTCCGGAACCGGGGGAAGAGGACCTACCTCCGCCGCCACCTGCACCGACAGCGGCAGGAGACTACCTACCGATTGTTCAGGAGTTCCGGGTCATGCATACTCCAAGGTTTGAGGGATCGTTGGATCCCGAGGTTGCAGAAGAATGGATGACATGCATCACACGGGACCTGGAATATGTTCAGTGCCCCCTACATTATCGAGCACTACTAGCGAGCCATCACTTGTCCGGACAAGCTCGACATTGGTGGGCGAAGGTGATACATGAGATGCCGGATGGACATCAGTTCACCTGTGAGGAATTCAAGGAAGAATTTGAGAGAAAGTACTACCGCCGACAGAATCAAGAACGCCGCCTCTCTGAGTTCTTAAACCTGCAACAAGGGAACATGACTGTGAGGGAGTATGAAGGTGAATTCGTACGTATGCTTAATTATTCGGTGCATCTGGTGCCCCGGGAAAGCCAGAAGATCAATAAGTTCGTCGTGGGACTGCGACCCTCACTCCGCTGGAGAGTCACACTCCACGAGTTCCGAACTCTGAGCCATTGCATTGATCAGCTGGAGAAGGCAGAGGAAGCGGAGAATGATGAGAGAGCCAGCAGGGCCCGTGACCGTAGTCCTCCCAGACGCCACCCCTATACGCGTCTGTCAGGGAAGACCGGTCAGACTGGCCAGAGCAGCCGAATACAAGACAAGGGTAAGGCGCTAGCCACCCAGGCACCACCTCCGCCACCTTGTCGAGGACCACTTGTTTGCTATCGATGCCAGCAGCCAGGACACTATGCGGCATATTGTACGGTGAGACCCGCAGAGTCGCAAGCGCAAGCGGCTAGACCACCACCTCCACCGACACCTGCGGCTGGAGTTGGAGTGGTCCCGAGGGTTTATGCTCTACAGGCGGAACAAGAGATTCATGAGGAGGAGGTTCATCTCGACGGAGTCGAGGCAGATGCGATCACATGTACTCTCCTATCTATACGGTTATCGTATTATTGTTGAATCGTGGTAACCCATTGTTTGTTTTAGTGCAAAGGTAACAAAGAAACATCGCAGGTACCCTTCGCTTATACGGGGTGTCTTGTTATACATTGTTTGACATTGGGGCGACTCACAGTTTTGTGAGTGCGGACATAGTGGAGAGAATCGGTACAGGAGAGGTCGATCCGATGAGTAATTTTACAGTGCGTACACCGGAAGGGGAAACCCTTACAGTTCAAGGGACCTCGTGTGGCGTACCCCTTGACATTTGCAGCCGAAAAATGACAGCAGAACTTATTGTGGTGCCCATAGGAGTCTATGACCTCATATTGGGCATGGACTGGTTGACGAAATATCAGGCTTATATCGACTATCCCTAGAGGACGATCTTGTTTCAAGAAGATTCAGGAGGATTTGAGTTTAGAGGGAGGGGGCACCATCGACGGACCCAATTATCTCGGCGCTGAAAGCCGAAAAGATGATTAGGAAGGGCAGCGATGCGTTCCTAGTGGTTATCACGACTACTAAAGAACCGGAGAGTAGATTGGAAGATATACCTGTTGCTCGGGAATTTTCAGATGTATTTTCGGATGATTTACCGGGAATACCTCCAAGCAGGAAAGTGGATTTCAGCATTGATGTGCTACCGGGCACAGAGCCGATCACTAAGACTCCATACCGGATGGCACCGACAGAGATGGCTGAGCTGAAGAAGCAACTGAACGAGTTAGTGGAGAACGGGTTTATACGCCCAAGCGTTTCACCGTGGGGAGCACCGGTACTCTTTGTGAAAAAGAAGGACGGGACTATGCGTCTGTGTATTGATTACCGCAGGCTCAACCAAGTGACAATCAAGAATCGGTATCCGCTGCCGAGGATTGATGAGTTACTGGACCAACTGCAGGGGGCCAAGTAGTTCTCGAAGATCAACTTACGATCGAGATATCATCAAATTCGGGTCAAGGAGGAGGACATACAGAAAACGACGATTCGAACCCGATATGGACATTTTGAATTCGTAGTCATGCCCTTTGGACTCACGAATGCATCAGGCAGTTGATGAACCGCGTGTTTATGGACTACTTAGACGAGTTCGTCATCATCTTCATTAATGACCTTCTCATCTATTCGTCGGACCACAGATGCACGAGGAGCATCTAAGGAGGATTTTGTAAAATTTAGAAAACACCGTCTATACGCAAAGTTCAGCAAGTGCAGTTTCTGGTTACAGGAGATTGGTTTCTTGGGTCATGTTGTATAAGCCCAGGGAATCCAGGTGGACCCGGCTAAAATTGAGATAGTTATAGATTGGAAACCCCGACTTTTGCTATGGAAGTTAGGAGTTTTCTCGGGCTTGCAGGTTATTACAGAAGATTTGTGGAGGATTTTGCCAAGATAGCCCGACCTATGACGAAGCTGACAGGGAAGAATGTCAAGTTTGAGTGGATTGCTGAATGTGATGCTAGTTTCCGAGAATTGAAGCAATGTTTGACCTCAACACCTATTCTAGCAGACCAGGCGTACTATATGAAATTTACACCGATGCATCCAAGCAGGGACTCGGCTGTGTGTTGATGCAGGAGGGACATGATCGCCTACGCATCGAGGCAACTGAAGAAATATGAGGAGAACTACCCAACGCACGGTATGGAACTAGCAGCGGTAATTCATGCACTAAAAATTTGGAGGTCGTATCTGTATGGTGAGAAGATTAAGCTCAACACGGATCATAAGAGCTTGACCTACGTGATATCCCAGAAGGATCTAAACCTAAGAAAACGACGATGGTTAGAGTTGATCGCAGACTACGACCTGGAGATAGCATACCTCTCGGTAAGGCTAACGTGGTAGCAGATGCACTCAGTCGAAAAGGGTCTTGGCTGCTATCCATACAGTGAGAAGTCTTATGCGGATCAGAGGAGGAGAGACTTTACAGTAGAGGTGGGCGATCTTGTATTTCTCCGAGTGCATGCGATTAGAGGGCATACACGGTTTGGGAAGACAAGGAAGCTCAAGTCGCGCTACGTTGGACCATATCCTGTGATTGCGAAGGTTGGAGTCGTAGCATATCGATTGGAGTTACCCCCAGAACTCGGCCACATTCACGATGTATTCCACGTATCCATGTTACGGAAGTACATCGCGGATCCTTCGCATGTATTACGACCACAAGAGATTGAGTTAACCAGTGATGTCAGAATCCTCGATCAACCACTTCAGATTGCGGAACAAGAAGATTCCTTTGGTCAAAGTCGTCTGGAGAAGCCAGGGAGTCTCGGACATGACATGGGAGCCAGAGCAGGAGATACGCGACCATTACCCACATCTTTTTGGTACGTGTGACAACCCAGAGTACCGTAGGAGGGCGGGAAATGATCGCCGGTGCAGAGGCACGGACAAGGGGCGGCTCCTGACGAGCTTCTGGGTAGGGGGTACAGGGATGAATCGAACACACCGGAATGAGAGAGATCCGAGGGCTGTATAGGTATGGGACTATACGGTCTAAGATAACATAAAAGAATTAGTTGAGCTACTCATAGCAACAAGGTGCACCTACCTTTTTGGTTGACTATCCCGAGAGAACTCCAAAGTTAAGCGTGCTGACTCTGGAGCAATCTAAGGATGGGTGACCTACTGGGAAGTGTCTCGGTATGCGTGCGAGTGAGGACAAAACACGCTGAAAGGTATCGGGTTGCTGTGTGAGGGCAGGTTCGACAATTCGTAGCGGTCGCGGGTTGTTACAGTGACTTCATCTCGCAGCAATGTCGTAGAGCTGACTGGGATGTTGGGGCATTTGACGTTGGAGCGGGAGGAACCAACTCCGACGTTGGTGGAACGAGTGATCATGGGACAACCTAGTGATCCCTTACTATCGCGGTACTGCGATTGTATCGAGGAGTATAGCCCAAAAGACTACCGCATTGACGAGAAAGGAGCATTGCGTTTGGGAAACTTGTTATGTGTGCCAGATGACCCTGCGTTGAGACAGGAAATATTAGCCGAGGCACATGAGACGAGGCTAGCGATACATCCAGGGACAAGTAAGATGTATCAGAGTCTACGCCGATGGTGCACTGGCCAAGGATTAAGAGAGACGTCGCTGACTATGTAGCTAGATGTCTCACTTGCCAACAGGTGAAGGCATAACGACAGATGTCGGGAGGAAAATTGCAGCCGTTGGAAATACCGCAATGGAAGTGGGATTCGATCGCCATGGACTTTGTGGCCGGGTTACCACTTACACCGAGGAAGAAGAACGCCATTTGGGTAGTCGTAGATCGACTAACCAAATCTGCTCATTTTCTCCCTATACGACAGGAATATTCGATCGAGCAGTTGGCGCAGATCTACGTCGACGAGATTGTGAGATGGGGTACCGAGCGAGATCATCTCGGATCGAGATGCTCGATTTACATCGCGTATATGGAAGGCAATACAGAATGCGTTGGGGACGAAGCTGAAGATGAGTACATGATATCACCTCCAGACAGATGGACAGTCGAAAAGGACGATACAGACATTGGAGGATATGCTTCCCGCATGTGTATTGGAATGGAGAGCTCCGTGGGATCAGTACATGACGTTGTGCGAGTTTGCGTGCAACAACAGTCACCATGCGAGTATCGGAGTATCACCGTATGAGGCATTATATGGGAGATCGTGCAAGACGCCTTTGTGTTGGACAGAGATTGGAGACGTCTTCACCAGAGCTTTCAGCGTCTTGTACTTTTCAGTACGCACTAGCTCCTCAAACATGGTCTTGAGCTGATTGATCATATCAAACATACTCTTCCCCTCAAACTGCCTCTGCAGATTCGGGGCCATGCTTCCCAACATGAGACAGGAGATCTCATTGTCGTCAGTCTGATGCTTCAACCAAGCATCCCTGACGGCTCTCGTGGCATTGGTCGCAGGCTCTGGTGGTAGAGTCCCTTTCAGGACGTATGACTTCTTATCATGCTTGAGAACTATTCTCAAGTTACGATACCAGTCCAAGAAGTTCATCCCGGTCAACTTATCCTTCTCAAGGATAGATCGCATCATCAACAGCTAGTCCATCATCAATCAATGACAACATAGATGCAAACACAAGTTATATTCCCATAAAGAAAACTAACCCTACAATAATTTTCTATATGGGACTAAGATCCGTATTTCACATAAGAATGAATTGTTACACTCAGCCTTATGCTATTTAGGTAGACATCTAATGTCAATCATATCCAATATGACTCTTAGATCCTTTATGAGACTATGATATCAAATATCATTACATACTCGTCTCATCTGTACCATTAAGTCTCAAATCAAACTTGACAACTTAACCTAAGGTAAACCATGTTCAAGCTGTGGGAACCACGATTTCCCACCCTACCTCACAAAGATAATCCGGCACGCTCAACTTTGGCATGACCCGTGTTACAGATGGTCGATGCCTTGACAGGCGCTCTAGTAATGGGAGGTACACGCTTAACATTACATAAATAAGGGATTTTCGAAACCACACCTAGATCAAGCATCTACTTTCAAGCTATGAGAACCACCATTTCTCCATCTTGTTTCACCAAGATAGCACGGCACACCCAGCTTTGGCATGGCCCATGACACGTACGATCGAGGCCTTGACAAGTGCTTTACTCATAGAGCTACTAGATCTAACCGGTTTCTGTGCAACGATTAACATAATCCGAATAGACCATCTATTTGATTATGTAATCCCAATCTCGAAGCTCCCACTCAATCAACCATATCCCATATCTTGATCAAGTTACATGCATTCATTCACTATGG
>NW_010967718.1:0-558 GCF_000463585.1 Tarenaya hassleriana | reverse complement strand
AGAAATAAAAAAATAAAAAAATAAAAAAATTAAATTTAAAATTTAAAAAATTAAAAATTAAAAACTTAAAATTAAAATTTGAAAAATTAAAATTTTAAATTAAAAAATTAAAAAATTAAAATTTTAAATTAAAAAATTAAAAATTAAAAACCTTAATCTCGACACCCGACCTAAACTCCAAACCCTAACTTTTCATTATGTCATATAAATATCTGAACTTTTCAAAACTCCTATATAAATGTCCAAACTTTTTAACGCAACTGCTGACTGAATAAAAAATTGCTAACTCATCAAAAAAATTCTAGACTCAGCAAAAAACGGCTACCTTAGCATTCAAAAATATTATTAAATATCTAAATATTCATCTACATGTATTTAAATTAATATATACATATAAATTCATATATATATATATTAAAAATAAAATTATTTATAATTAATAAAATACATATACATATAATTACAATATATATATATATATATCATTACTAATGTATAATAAAAATAATTATAATTAAATTTATTATTAAAAATAATAATAATGCATAAAAATAATTA
>NW_010967717.1:0-558 GCF_000463585.1 Tarenaya hassleriana | reverse complement strand
CGGAGCTCCAACTCAATCAAGCATATACTATATCTTGATTAAGTTACATGTATTCATTCACAATGGACCATCCATAAGAATGAATCATGTCTATTTGAGTTACAGTTGATCAGATTATGCAACGATTGCGTAATCGGACCTCGAAAATGGAAATTTTCGGAATCTGGACTTCGGACCGTCCGTTCTGGAGGTAGAACGGACGTTCCAGGCTGGCAGAACGTTCGGTCTCGACTGCAAAAGTCAGAACGGATGTTCTGCCTAGTAGAACGGACGTTCTGCATGGCAGAACGGACGGTCCAACCTTTCGTTCTGTGCCAATTAGTCCGTCACCCGTGGACCGTTCGTTCCGGCTTACCATAACGGACGGTCTAGGGTAGTTCTCCGTGATCAGATCACGTTTCCTCACGTTCTCAGCCCCGATCAGACCCGAAACTGAACCGAATTCTTCTGTACACCCAAAATTCGAACTCTTGCACTCTATGCAACATGAAACATGAAATCTACACTAGATTCAATCATTAAACATGCATAGATATCAAAGCAAACATGGATTCAAAC
>NW_010967716.1:0-558 GCF_000463585.1 Tarenaya hassleriana | reverse complement strand
GTCTCATAGAAAGGCATCTTAACCTCTAACTTTCGAAGCATATCAACAAATCTAGACAACTATGTATCCTCAGCATGCTTCTTTAATCGAGAAGGGAAAGGAACGGGTGGTACATAAGGTGGGGGAGCTACATAAGGCGGTTCGGCTTCCTCTACATGCACCTTAGGTGTCTCGTGAGCTATGGCTTTCCCTTTCTCCTCGATGGTGTATCTAGAGATCACCCCTTTTTCTGTGGTCAAAGGGACTGTATCATGCAGGTACTCTCCATTTATAAGCTGAATAGCATTGACATGCTCTCGTGGATTCGGTTCGGGCTTTCCAGGAAATGTGCCCTGTTGTCTAGAGGGTTGTGATGCAAGCTCTGCAATCTGCATGTCCACATGCTTCAGATGAGCCTCAACTCCATCTAATCTCCTCTCAAAAGTGTCTTGCCTTGCCCTTATGCTCTGTACCTCGGTTTTCAGCTCCGTAAATGATGTCTTCTGATCGGCCATCAATTGGACAATCATCGTCTTGATGTCCGCTTCATCGTTCTTTGCAAGTTGAGGCGCTCGGTAA
>NW_010967715.1:0-558 GCF_000463585.1 Tarenaya hassleriana | reverse complement strand
AAGGAAATCGAGGATGAAATTTCTAGGTTACAGCAGCAGCTGCAGACGGCAGAGGAAGAGATAAGGTATTTTTATAATTCATTTATACTTTTAATTATTATTAGTGATAATTACTTGCTCTTGTCTCGGTAAATAGAAAATACGAGCCAGATCCACGGAAACTCGCATCAATGGAGCAGATTGAAGCATGCGAGGAACAGCTCATCGACACACTGACACGTGTCGTCCGGAGGAAGGTGACACATGCGAACTAATTATTCCATAAAGTATATTAAAATATTTGAGTAGTCAATTTGGTACCGATAATAAATATATTCAATTATGTAATATCGGATTTTGCAGGAATATTTGATGAGTAAACATTCGTCCTCATCAGCAGCTGGAATGCAACGCTCTCATGCAAACAACGTCGTTGAATGGTCAACGGAGGGAATTGGGCCCAGCCAGGCCCAAATGTTAGACGTCGTTGGTTGGTTACCAGAAAGTGGGCCCAACAAGGTCCAAATGTTTGACGCCTCTGTTCCTTCGAATCAGCTCAGGTCTCCATATGGGTTTTAC
>NW_010967714.1:0-558 GCF_000463585.1 Tarenaya hassleriana | reverse complement strand
GAGAGAGAGAGAGATAATTAAAAGAAAAATAAATATTATATTAATTATAGTATTTTATTTTTGGGTAAAGGGATATATGGATATGAAGAGTTTTGTGTCCGCCCAAAAAGTCAACTCTTCAATTATGTCATTCTCGTGCTATTGTTTCGGTGAGTTCCCACTCAACCTATATTTTCAATTTCCACTTGTCGTTTTCTTAAACAACAAAATCTATTTTTGTGTAAGAAGATAATAACTTGGCCAATCTTTTATTTATTTATATATTTATTTTCTTATATTCGTGATTGGGTTTAATGAAGTTGAAATGTATCCGATAATATATAGAGAGCAAGTGGGGATATTCCAAACTAGAAATATTGTCTGAATATTAATTTACTAAGGTAGTCATCAAACTACAACGCACGCATATATAATTTCCAATTTAATTCACATGTGAAAAGAATTTCAGCAAGAATTTAGTCAAAATCATATGCAAAAAAAAAATGTCATGGCAGGTAAATTCAGATGTACCTTCTCCGGTACTGTATGAGCTTAGGGTTGGACAATATGAACAAAAGA
>NW_010967713.1:0-558 GCF_000463585.1 Tarenaya hassleriana | reverse complement strand
GTTCCTAACATGATGTTTTAA
This sequence comes from Tarenaya hassleriana, assembly GCF_000463585.1. Taxonomy (NCBI): domain Eukaryota; kingdom Viridiplantae; phylum Streptophyta; class Magnoliopsida; order Brassicales; family Cleomaceae; genus Tarenaya; species Tarenaya hassleriana. The sequence goes on along the minus strand of NW_010967713.1, from coordinate 537 downwards.
TTATTAAAAAAATAAAACAGGCTTTGATCATTGAGAGGATTCAAGCTTCTCTAACCAAGGAAGGGAAGAAGAAGATCATCTACCTCGGAGACGGGGCAGGCGATTACTGCCCTAGTCTAAAGCTCGGCGACGAAGATTACGTGATGCCGAGGAAGAGTTATCCAGTTTGGGACCTGATCTGTCAGAATCCGATGCTAATAAGAGCCAACATCCGAGAATGGACCGACGGTGAAGCATTGGAGAGGACGTTGTCAGAGATCATAGAGGAGATTGGCTACGGAGGCGATAAAGAGAAGATCTTGGATAGCTGCAAGATGCAGACAATTTCGGTCGGGATTGCTCATGAATCGTTGTCTCCAACTCTTCAAGTGCAAGTTCCTCAGTATAGTTAAGTGACTTCGAGTGAGTGATCGTAAGACCAAATTCACCTGATCGATGTGTTGTTCATTAGTACCCAAAAAAAAGAAGAAAAATGATTAAAGACAAGACATCCATTTTTGTTGGTGGTTTGCTGCTCTTACTATGCTTGTAAGATTT
>NW_010967712.1:0-559 GCF_000463585.1 Tarenaya hassleriana | reverse complement strand
AAGAACAAAATTCCATTCATTGCAAGAGTTTGAAAGCATAAACAAGACACAATCTTGGGTCTAAAGGTTAAGACAAGCATCCTTACATGAGGGCTAATTGATGAGGACATGGAGCCGGAGCAAGACCCAAGATTTTTGAAGATGAATTAAGTAATTTCGAGCTTGCCTCACTCTCTTGTTGGTGTGTCCGACATTCTTTTCGGTTTGTCCGAGAAATCCCGTCTTGGTTTGTCCGAGGCTTGTCTTGGTTTGTCCGAGACCCTATCCATCGTTTTCCATACATTTTCCTCGACTTTGGCTTGAGTTCGAGCGCCCTAGATTGGCCGGTGATTGAGCCAAAGTTCCATCTTCTTTCCCCTTCGATTTCCATTACCGAAAACGTGAGTTCGAGAGCCTCCTTCGTCGAGTGCGGGTGATTGCGTTTTTTGGATCAGATTTCCATCCTCTCCGCTGCTGGACGTGTATCATTTTGGTATCAGAGCCTAGCTCCTACCATCAGACATCACACAAATCGGGTGAGATCTATCCTTGTTTACATTTTGTTCTTTACGTTTCTTTG
>NW_010967711.1:0-559 GCF_000463585.1 Tarenaya hassleriana | reverse complement strand
TCTAACTTGGTCATTCTTCAATAATCGTCCGTGTATATATATATGTTTTTGAACGGATTCATTAATATATATCATAGTCTCTTTCCCATCGATTGAATTAGATTCTATAGTATAAGAATAAAGTTTTAAAAAAATGTGATATACATGTATATAACATGGACAAAAATACGTTAAAAGAATTTGGATCAAACCATAATTATACAGAAAATTCTGACAGTGTCTCTTTTAGCTCGCGCGATATATATGCAAATACATAAGGTTTATAACAATATATAATGTGCATATTATTTTACCAAGAACATATAGAATGACAAGGAATGACTTCATCTGATGATGTCACGTAAAATATGCAGAATGCATATATTACAACGTAATATATATATACACACATATGTGTGTGTGTCCAATCAAACTACTGTTACTGCGCACTTTCCTGGTAAAAAGGTTGAACAAATTAATGATAACGGACGAATAAAAAGACAGAGTTGAGTGGGGGAGTAAGTGAAATCTTATGAGTATTCGCATTATATTTCACATATCCAAGTTCCATAGACAAAGC
>NW_010967710.1:0-559 GCF_000463585.1 Tarenaya hassleriana | reverse complement strand
CGAACCCTACCCTGCGATCGCGAGAGTGGGCGCGATTGCATACCGTCTTGGATTGCCATCGCAGTTGGGCAACATCCATGATGTGTTACATGTACCAATGCTGGGGAGTTGTATAGCAGATCCCTCTCATGTACTATAGCCCCAGCAGTTGGAATTCATAGAGGTTACGCGCTTCTGAGACGAGCCGCTACAGATGGTGGACATGAAGTCCAAGATGCTGCTGACGAAGGAAGTGCCACTCGTGAAGGTCTTGTGGTGGAGTCGAAAGGTCTCAGACATGACCTGGGAACCCGAGGCAGATGAGCGTAGTAGTTATCTTCATCGGTTTACTCGAGCGTTGTGCAGACTCTTGTCTATGATGATTCAGGATTCTATAAGACAAGATATTGGATTATGAGAGGATATGAAGGTGTTCCGCAAATCATATTACATGCAGGAAGGTTAAGAGGATATCACAAGCTCTTGAATTCGAGGACGAATTCTTTTTAAGGGGGGAGAATTTGTAATACCCCGGATCCCAAAATAAATATTTAATTATTTTCAAGAATAAATAATTAAA
>NW_010967709.1:50276-50832 GCF_000463585.1 Tarenaya hassleriana | reverse complement strand
CTCTTCATACGTTATTTCCGATTCTATTCTTCCGGGCGAGAGTCTACACCGTGGACGGTGTGTGGTTCAAGTCTGGGGGGGTGGATAGTGTTGGGATTCCTGGGATCTCTTGAGCGAATCCTATTCCTAAGAGATCGATTCTAGGGTTTGCGCAGCGGATAAAAAACAAAAATTTTAATAAACCCTAGAACCATGCTTCTAATGAATCGTAGAAACGTTAGAACGCTTACCTCAATCGATCCGGGGCCTGTATCAACTGAAGAATTCGTCTGATCACTTAGACAGGAAGATTATCTCGCCCTCTACACATATCCACACCTCGGGATGGATTCCAACGATTGGAACTTGTCTGCTAGGACTCGAATCTCTATTCGGTTTTTGCACTTCGAGAAAACGAGACTTAGAACTTGTTGAGCTTTTTGGATCTCACCAAAAACTCTCCAAGAACTGCAAAAGTCAGCTGCCAAAAGTCTCCCCCCGTCATTAGGGTTTTAATCTCCTTCTTATAAAGTGATTTTACCCTAATTTCGGTTCAATTACGAAAATACCCAGAGCC
>NW_010967709.1:47941-49340 GCF_000463585.1 Tarenaya hassleriana | reverse complement strand
AAATACTCTCATAAAACCATAGAAAGTATCAATACATCGAATGTATCTAAATAAAGCTCATGAACAGTACATCATAGAGCACTAAACCAACAGTCTCCCACTTGCTCTAATCATGAACTGCTAAACATCTAATGCCCATATCCCTAACATGACCCTCATGTTTCGACGAAGGGAGAGGCTTCGTCAACGGATCGGCAATGTTGTCATCTGTCGACACTCTGCAAATGTGCACGTCTCCTCTGTCTATTATCTCCCTGATAAGGTGAAATCGTCTGAGTATGTGTTTGGATCGTTGATGGGATCTGCAAATGTGCACGTCTCCTCTATTAGCACTCGGAATGACACCCAAGTCGCCAACAAACTTCCTGATCCAAACAGCTTCCTTTGTTGCGTCCGACGCTGCAATATACTCAGCTTCTGTAGTAGAATCTGCAACGGTCGCCTGCTTGGAACTCTTCCAGCTAACAGCGCCTCCGTTCAAGCAGAACACATAGCCAGACTGCGATCTGTAGTCATCCGGGTCTGACTGGAAACTAGCATCGGTGTAACCTCTTACAGCGAGCTCGTCTTCCAACCCACCGTATACCAAGAATACATCCTTAGTCCTTCTCAAGTACTTAAGGATGTTCTTGACGGCGATCCAATGTGACTCACCTGGATCTGACTGATATCTACTCGTAATGCTCAACGCGTAGGATACATCCGGTCGAGTACAAAGCATGGCATACATGATGGATCCAATTGCCGAAGCATATGGAATCCGGTCCATGCGTTCTCGCTCATCAGGTGTCGTAGGACACTGACTCCTGCAGAGAACTGTGCCACTGCTCATCGGTAAGGTTCCTTTCTTGGAATTTTGCATCTTGAACCGTTTCAAGACCTTATCGATGTAAGTACTCTGACACAATCGTAGAAGACGCCTCGATCTATCTCTAAAGATCTTAATGCCTAGAATATAGGCCGCTTCTCCTAGGTCCTTCATAGAAAACTGTGTTCCTAGCCAAGACTTAACGTCTTGCAAGGTAGGAACGTCATTCTCTATAAGGAGAATGTCATACACGTACAACACCAGAAAAACTACTGTGCTCCCACTAACATTCTTGTAAACACATGGCTCGTCCTCGTTCTGTGAGAAACCAAACTTTTTGATTCTCTCATCAAAGCGAAGGTTCCAGCTCCTCGAAGCCTGCTTCAGTTCATAAATGGACCTCTGAAGCTTGCACACCATCCTCGGGTTCCTTGGATCAACAAAACCTTCGGGTTGTGTCATGTACACATCCTCGGTCAAGTTTCCGTTAAGGAACGCGGTCTTGACATCCATTTGCCATATCTCATAGTCATAATATGCGGCTATGGCAAGTAGGATCCTGATGGACTTCAGCATAACTACGGGCGAAAA
>NW_010967709.1:46168-47585 GCF_000463585.1 Tarenaya hassleriana | reverse complement strand
AAATCCATATCTCGTTGGTTCTTGGCGAATCCTGCCTGATCTCCGAGGTTCACTCGTTAAAGGTTGAGTCACAACGGGCAGTGAACTAGGTTGAACTTCTTCAACTTGTTCACTCGGCTCAGCATCTACTTGCTGCTCTCGAACTTCCTCAAGTTCTATCCTACTCCCACTGACTGTTTTGGAGACGAACTCTCGCTCCATAAAAGTCACATTCTTGGCAATGAACACCTTGTTCTCTGCCGGAATGTAGAAGTAGTAGCCCTTAGTTTCCTTAGGGTAGCCTACAAATAAACACTTATTGTTTCCTTAGGGCAGCCTACAAATAAACACTTATCAGATTTGGAGGATAACTTATCAATCATCTGACGCTTCACATAAGCGTCGCAACCCCAAATTCTGACAAACGACAACGCGGGACGCTTCCCCGTCCATATCTCATATGGTGTCGTTTCAGCCGACTTCGTTGGACTCCTGTTGAGCAGGTAAGCAGTGGTCTCTAAAGCGTAGCCCCAAAAGAACTTCGGAAGATTTGTCTGACTCATCATTGACCGAACCATGTCTAACAGTGTTCGGTTCCTCCGTTCAGACACGCCGTTCCATTGTGGTGTTCCAGGAGGAGTTAATTGTGATACAGTACCACAATCAACCAGATAGTCAGTGAACTCTTGGCTCATATACTCGCCACCACGATCGGATCGAAGTGTCTTGATCGTCTTGCCAAGCTGGTTCTGTACTTCGTTTCTGAAAGCCTTGAACATTTCAAGTGTTTCAGACTTATGTCTCATCAAATAGACATAACCGTATCCACTGAAATCATCAGTGAACGTAACGAAGTACAGATAACCTCCTCTAGCCGGACAGCTCATTGGTCCGCATACATCACTATGTATCAGATCCAATAACTCTGTCGCTCTCTGTCCTATCCCTTTGAAAGGATGCTTCGTCATCTTGCCCATCAAACAAGACTCGCAGGATTCAAGAGACTCAAAGTCAAATAAATCCAGAAGACCTTCAGAATGAAGCTTCTGAATGCGCTTCTCGTTTATATGGCCTAGACGACAATGCCAGAGGAAGGTCGGGTTTAAGTCGTTCGGCTTAAACCGTTTGGCACAAACGTTATAGATTGACCTGTATCTAGACGGTTCGTCATCCAAAACATAAAGGCCATTAATATGGTAACCTTTACCATAAAATAAATCACCTCTATAAATGGATAGACATTTGTTCTCAATAACAAATCTAAAACCATCCGAGTCTAAGCATAAAATCGATATAATGTTCTTACTGATAGCAAGAACAAAATAACAATCATGTAACTCCAATACAAGTCAAGAAGGTAAAGTCAGATCATAAGTCCCGACAGCTAATGCAGCAACTTTTGCTCCATTCCCAACGCGAAGATCTACTTCTCCTTTTG
>NW_010967709.1:43595-44163 GCF_000463585.1 Tarenaya hassleriana | reverse complement strand
TCCAGGCTGGCAGAACGTTCGGTCTCGACTTCAGAAGTCAGAACGGACGTTCCGCAATGTAGAACGAACGTTCTGTATGGACAGAACGGACGGTCCAGGACAGACCTTCCGTTCCGAGCCACTAAGTCTGTCACCCTTGGACCGTCCGGTCTGGCTTACCTAGAACGGACGGTCTAGGGTAGGCCTCCGTGATCAGATCACGTTTCCCCGCGTTCTCGTCCCCGATCAGACCCGAAACTGATCCGAATTCTTCTGTACACCTAAAATTCGAACTCTTGCACTCTATGCAACATGAAACATGCAATCTACATTAGATTCAATCATCAAACATGCATAGATTTCAAAGCAAACATGGATTCAAACAATTCAAATCCTAAAACGTGCGTGATCGGGTTCTACGAAATCAAAACAGAGAAACCAGGCTCTGATACCACTGTTGGGATTCCTGGGATCTCTAGAGCGAATCCTATTCCTAAGAGATCGATTCTAGGGTTTGCGCAGCGGATATAAAACAAAAATTTAATAAACCCTAGAACCATGCTTCTAATGAATCGTAGAAACGTTAGAA
>NW_010967709.1:34717-43309 GCF_000463585.1 Tarenaya hassleriana | reverse complement strand
ATTAGGGTTTTTAATCTCCTTCTTATAAAGTGATTTTACCCTAATTTCGGTTCAATTACGAAAATACCCAGAGCCCAGAACGGACGGTCCAGAAATGCACGTGGACTGTCCGTTCCAGAAGCAGAACGGACGGTCTGCATTAGTGGACCGTTCGTTCCAGACCTTCTGGAACGGACAGACCGCGCACTCTGGACCGTCACCGTCCGTTCTGGACTTCCGGTCCGTCCGTTCCAGACCCTTCTGTCTCGGTTTTTCGTCGTTTCCTCATGCGGTTTTGTCCTTCCCTGCGTGTGTGACCCTGTGGCTCATTCGACATAGCAGTATAACCCGAAATCCCTATTTCGGATATACAAGTCATAGGCGGTCTCTAGCAAGACACTATGACTACCTATCTCGAATAGAGTTGGTTCGTGATCTTACGAACACCAGTGATGATTCCGGCTGATGATCCTTTTGTATCGCGATATCATATGTTGAACATAAGGCATGGACAAGCCACCTTATCTGATTCGACTGCTTTCTCGTTCACTGAGTTCGACTGTCTGAAATAGACGACGTTCGTCTATAGTGCGGCCACACATTTCTAAGTCTCGCTCACACGAGGGGCCCAGCGATATCTCTCTCTTTTACGAGAGGTACAAATCCCGTCTTTTTCGTGCCTGATACACGCCTTTATAATCCTCCTGTTACGCAGGATGTTTGACATATTCAAAGCACGCAACTCCTCATGTTGGATTCCGTAGATATCTCAGGTCTTAGGATCCAATCATGGATCCAATCATGACGCTAGTCCATGTGACAATCTCATGCGGGTCAATCCCGTATTCCGTTCTCCAACGAATACCTATGACTGTGATCGTATTCAATAACTATGATCATCTCTATGATCATCAATCACACATCATACTAGTCTTATTATGTCGTTATTCCCATAACGACACAAGACTAGGGAGTTTAGTATAATTCATAATGATACATGAATTTCATAACAGATCTAGTATGCAAGAACATGTAATGAATCAAATACTCTCATAAAACCATAGAAAGTATCAATACATCGAATGTATCTAAAGAAAGCTCATAAACATTACATCATAGAGCACTAAACCAACAGATAGATCCTTCACCTATTCAGGCCTATCTACTTAAGATTGCGTTTAGTTTAGCTGCATTTTATCATGGCATATAGACTTAGGAAAATTTTTCACTTTTGCATATCACTTTGCATTAGTTGCATTCACGTTTTTTTTCCCTTTTCCCATATAGACGATTTTTGTTAGGTTTGCATGATTGCATATGACATATAGATATAGGATCATATAGGTTCACGTGCACACCTCGGACACCCGTTTTGAACACCATTTGGAAGATTTGTGGAATCGGATGGATGTTTCGCTTTTGAGTTTCATGATGATGCTATTTGATGTTCGTCACCCCTGTTTTGCAGATTTTATTCCTTCGTTCTTTACTCGAGACGAGCAAAGGTTTAAGTCTGGGGAGATTTGATAACTCCTAATTCTCTCTATATTTTCAGGGCGTTTCTATAGTATTTATATGAGGATCATATTCATTTATAGGCATTATAGGTGCGTTAGGCTACAAAACTCGGTTTGGTTGTGTTTTTATTGGATTACAGGTCTTGGATGAGATTTGGACCAAGATGGAAGTTAGGCTACGAAACTCGGTTTGGTTGTGTTTTTATTGGATTACAGGTCTTGGATGAGATTTGGACCAAGATGGAAGCAATCTGGATCTAAAAGGATGAAATATATCAAGAACTTCCTGCCTTGACTCGGCCAGAGTCAACAACGGAAATTGGGCCGAGTCAACATGCTGAAAAGGGCCCAATTCAAGCCTGTTACGAGGAGACCGAGTCAGAACATCCGAGTCAGTTTACCCCGAGTCAACATGCCCGAGTCAGAAGGCCGAGTCAGAAGATTGGGCTGGGCCGAATTCATTATGTCTCGTTTTGACTCGGTCGAGTCAGAGTACTGACTCGGTCCGAGTCAAAACCCAGAAAAAAGCCCAGATCGAATTTTCAAAATTGGAACGGGAGTAGGACTTCGGGAGCGCCGCCTAGGGTTGATAAAAGGACTCTACAGACGGCCTAAAGAGGGAGACAGACTTTACACAAATTTTGGAGAGCTTTGGTGAGAGAAATAGGATTAAAACGGGATTTCGGGAAGAAGAAGGAGAGCTGGAACGTGAAAAACGCATTGTTGTCGACCTGAGCCTTTCTTCTCCCTCTTTTCTTTCTATTTCTAGTTTTTCTCAGTGTTTTTCCATGAACCGTGAGTAGATCCACGGCTGTGGATTAGGGCTTCGTTTGTGTTTTGGGTATGTTTGAACCCTAACTTGGTTGCGATTTGGATTTGTTTCGGTTTTATCGATTTGTGCTTTATTCGATTGGTGTTTGTTGACCCCTTGACCAATTGTTTCAGATTCTGAACTACATAGGAATATGGGTTTAGTTTCGGATCAAAATCGATAGAATATATCGTATTATTCACATAGGAATATGGTTTGATCGATCTAGGATTGATGATAGTGTTCTTCATGCATCTAGTTTGATAAATCACATAGGGATATGGATTTAGAAAACCTTAGATAGTGAGTTATATGCTGGAAGGTGATTTCTCTATTTTTGTTACTTGATGATTCCCGAATACAGATTCAATATCGTGATTCTCGCATGCTTAGCATATACCCATACACGCGAATACGGTCCCGACACCCACGGTCATCTTTGCTTGATAGTTACACGTTTTTATTTGCTTTCTTATTTTAGTTAGTTTAGATTCCACTTACTTCCACCATCATTTTCGCTTGCTTGCTTTGATCTATTTTCGATTGAGATTTGGATTTAGCAACCGGTCCTTGTGTTCGACCCCGTGTTACGACGATCCGTATCCTTGCGGTGAGTTGTGAATCGGGTTATAGATTTTAGACTCGATACACACGTATCAGTCTCCACGATCGAATCTTCCTTCTTCCCGAAATCCCGTGAACTTCTGTATCTAAGTGTTCTCTAAGGCTCTCTCATGTTCTAGGACGTGGCTAGGGCTTTTTTATAATCCTAGGGCGGCTCCCAAGAGCCCTATTCCCATTCGAATGCTGAAAATCGCGAAACAAGGTTTTTGACTGGATCCGGGCCGTTTCTAGGTGGATCCTGACCGGATCCAGATTCCTGGGTTGTCTTGATTCGGACCGAATTCAGTTGGATCCGGTTTCAGATTTATGCGATTTTGATGTTTACGCGAAGCTCGTGAAGTGCTCTTTCCAATGGTACAAGTCTCGCACGATTTGGACTTCTGTAGAGAAAGTTATTGATATCGCAACATGAGTACCTCATCTGCACTTCTCCTTTAACGCTCCAATTAGCTCCTTTTAGAGTCCAATCATCTCCGAAACCTGTATCTCTGCAAAACTAGAGCACAACCGGGTTTTATGTCCTAACATGCATAGAATGTCTATGAATGCATGTGATTATCCTGTAAAACCTAGACAAGCTCTTATCAAAATATAGAGAAAAATAGGAGTTATCAAGTCTCATGACTCACGGTGGGCTAGACATCCCGGAGAGAAGCACATCTTGGCCTTAGTAGCAGAAAACTACTATTGGCCCCACATGAGAGCAGACGTGGAGGCATACGTCGAAATATGTCTTGTGTGCCAGCAAGACAAGATTGAGCAGCGACTTCCCGCGGGACTCCTACAGCCTCTACCCATCCCAAACAGGCCATGGGAATCATGAACTTGCCTTCGGTTAACAAGTTTGGTGCTATCTTTGTGATTGTGGACAAATTTAGCAAGTATAGCACGTTCATTCCAGTCACGGTCAAGTGTCTAGCCGACGAGGCAGCCAAGGCCTTCTTCAAGTATGTAGTGAAGTATTGGGGCTTGCCACGTTCAATCATAAGTGACCAAGACGGAAGATTCACCAGCAAATTTTGGCGAGAGTTGTTCCAACTCATGGGAACCGAGCTCCGCTTCTCCACATCCTTTCACCCGCAGACCGACAGCCAAACGGAGAGGATCAACGCTCTCCTAGAGCTCTATCTCCGCCACTACGTGAATGCAAGACAAGGGGACTGGCCGGATCACTTGGACATGGCGCAATTCTCGCACAACCTCCAAAAGAGTGAGTCCATCGGCAAGTCCCCCTTCGAAGCTGTCCTTGGAAGACAGCCGACCACTCCAAGTGGGTTGTCCATATCCTGCAACGGTCTTAGCCCAGCGGCCCATGCCTTCGCAAGTGAATGGCAAGAAGAGACGGACCAAACATGGCTTTGGCTTCACAAGGCCGCCTATCGCATGAAGCAGTGGGCGGATAAGAAGAGACGTCCACAAGAGTACAACGTGGGAGATCAAGTGATGGTCAAGATCGTGCCTCACAACTTCTGAGGGATGCAGGCCCTACATAGAGGACTAACTCGCAAATATGACGGCCCATACCCCATCATCGAGCAGATCGGAAAGATGGCCTACAAGCTACAGCTGCCCGACCACATCCGGATCCACCCCGTCTTCCATGTAAGTGTCCTTAAACCTTATAAGGGATGTTGACAGGAATCGGCCCACGAGAGCCCTCCTACACGAGACCATTGTGCCACACAAGGAACCCGAATTCATTCTCGACCATCGTACCAAGCGAGGTACCAACAAGAAGGAATTTTTCATCAAGTGGAAAGGGCTGCCAGACTCTATGAACACATGGGAGGAGGAGGACAACTGTGGACAGTTCGTGTCTACATAGACACCCTCGCCTAGACAATCGGCTGCCGAACCTTGGAGACGTGACGAGGACGTCCCGAGTTTGAGTGGGGGAGCATGTGAGGGAAAAATAGGTAAATTTTTTGCACTTTTACCCTTTTCCATTTTCCCCGTCCATTAGTTCTTGCAGGTACAGTCACGGACGAGTCAAATGGCCAAGACAATGCCGAGAAGCCCTTCCAAGCGGGTCACGGACCATGGACGATTTCTGATGACCAGGCCACGACCCAGGACACTCTCTCCTCATCCCAGGACCTACCCAGCTCGTGACCAAAGCCGGACCAGGCCGGATCCTCACTTTGACCCGAGACAGCCTTGTAAGGCCCGAACATGGCCTATGGCGAGTCCTTATGCATGTTCGGCCTTCTTTTGTGGGTTGGGCTCGGGCCAAAGCCCATTTTTCCTTTCTAGAATGTTCTAGGATAGTTTTAGGCAGGTTTGGTGTTGGGTTTCCTGGGATCTCTAGAGCGAATACTATTCCTAAGAGATCGATTCTAGGGTTTGCGCAGCGGATATAAAATAAAAATTTAATAAACCCTAGAACCATGCTTCTAATGAATCGTAGAAACGTTAGAACGCTTACCTCAATCGATCCGGGGCCTGTATCAATCGAAGAACACGTCTGATCACGAAAGGCAGGAAGAATACCTCGCCCTCTACACGTATCCACACTTCACTTCGAGAAAACGAGACTTAGAACTTGTTGAGCTTTTTTGGATCTCACCAAAAACTCTCCAAGAACTGCAAAAGTCGGCTGCTTTTTCTCTCTCTCATTAGGGTTTTTTAATCTCCCTTTTATAAAGTGATTTAACCCTAATTTCGGTTTAATTTCGAAAAAACTAAAGCCCGGAACGGACGGTCAGAAAGGCACGTGGACCGTCCGTTCCAGCACGTAGAACGGACGGTCTGCTCACGTGGACTGTCCGTTCCAGACTTTCTGGAACGGTTTCTGGACCGTCGGGTCTGGCACGGCGGACCATCCGTTCTGGACTTTTGGTCCGTCCGTTCCAGACTCTTCCGTCTTGGTTTTTCTGTCGTTTTCTCGTGCTTTTGTCCTTCCCTGCGTGTGTGACCCCCAGCACGTAGAACGGACGGTCTGCTCACGTGGACTGTCCGTTCCAGACTTTCTGGAACGGTTTCTGGACCGTCGGGTCTGGCACGGCGGACCATCCGTTCTGGACTTTTGGTCCGTCCGTTCCAGACTCTTCCGTCTTGGTTTTTCTGTCGTTTTCTCGTGCTTTTGTCCTTCCCTGCGTGTGTGACCCGTAGGCTCATTCGATATAGCAGTATAGTCTGAAATCTCTATTCCGGATATACAAGTCATAGGCGGTCTCTAGCAAGACACTATGACTACTTATCTCGAATAGAGTTTGTTCGTGATCTTACGAACACCATAGATGATTCCGGTTGATGATTCTCTTGTATCACGATATCATATGTCGAACATAAGGCATGGACAAGCCACCTTATCTGATTCGACTGCTTTCTCGGTCACTGCGTTCGACTGTCTGAAATAGACGACGTTCGTCTATAGTGCGGCCACACATTTCTACAGTCACGCTCACACGAGGGGCCCAGCGATATCTCTCTCTTTTACGAGAGGTACAAATCCCGTCTTGACTATCTACAATCCAGCACATGATTCGTTTCGTACCTGCATGCGGGTCAGTCCAGTATTCCGTTCTGCAACGAATACCTATGATTGTGATCGTATCCAATACCTATGATCATCTATGTGATCATCAATCACACATCATACTAGTCTTATTATGTCGTTATTCCCATAACGACATAAGACTAGGGAGTTTAGTATCATTCATAATGATACATGGATTTCATAACAGATCTAGTATGCAAGAACATGTAATGAATCAAATACTCTCATAAAACCGTAGAAAGTATCAATACATCGAATGTATCTAAATAAAGCTCATGAACAGTACATCATAGAGCACTAAACCAACAATCTCCCACTTGCTCTAATCATGAACTGCTAAACATCTAATGCCCATATCCCTGACATGACCCTCATGCTTCGACGAAGGGAGAGGCTTCGTCAACGGATCGGCAATGTTGTCATCTGTCGACACTCTGCAAATGTGCACGTCTCCTCTGTCTATAATCTCCCTGATAAGGTGAAATCGTCTAAGTATGTATTTGGATCTTTGATGGGATGGGTTCTTTCGCTTGTGTGATCGCTCCATTGTTGTCACAATACAGAGCAATGGGGCTATCAGCACTCGGAATGACATCCAAGTCGCCAACAAACTTCCTGATCCAAACAGCTTCTTTTGCTGCGTCCGACGCTGCAATATACTCAGCTTCTGTAGTAGAATCTGCAACGGTCGCCTGCTTGGAACTCTTCCAGCTAACAGCACCTCCGTTCAAGCAGAAAACATAGCCAGACTGCGATCTGTAGTCATTCGGGTCTAACTGAAAACTAGCATCGGTGTAACCTCTTACAGCGAGCTCGTCTTCCGACCCACCGTATACCAAGAACACATCCTTAGTCCTTCTCAAGTACTTCAGGATGTTCTTGACGGCGATCCAGTGCGACTCACCTGGATCTGACTGGTATCTACTCGTAATGCTCAACGCGTAGGATACATCCGGTCGAGTACAAAGCATGGCATACATGATGGATCCAATTGCCGAAGCATATGGAATCCGATTCATGCGTTCTCGCTCATCAGGTGTCGTAGGACACTGACTCTTGCAGAGAACTGTGCCACTGCTCATTGGTAAGGTTCCTTTCTTGGAATCTTGCATCTTGAACCGTTTCAAGACCTTATCGATGTAAGTACTCTGACACAATCCTAGAAGACGCCTTGATCTATCTCTATAGATCTTTATTCCTAGAATATAGGCTGCTTCTCCTAGGTCCTTCATAGAAAACTGTGTTCCTAGCCAAGACTTAACGTCTTGCAAGGTAGGAACGACATTCCCTATAAGGAGAATGTTATCCACGTACAGCACTAGAAATACAACTGTGCTCCCACTGTCCTTCTTGTAAACACATGGCTCGTCTTCGTTTTGTGAGAAACCAAACTTTTTGATTGTCTCATCAAAGCGAAGGTTCCAGCTCCTCGAAGCCTGCTTCAGTCCATAAATGGACCTCTGAAGCTTGCACCCCATCCTCGGGTTCCTTGGATCGACAAAACCTTCGGGTTGTGTCATGTACACATCCTCGGTCAAGTTCCCGTTAAGGAACGCGGTCTTGACATCACTTTGCCATATCTCATAGTTATAATATGCGGCTATGGCAAGTAGGATCGTGATGGACTTCAGCATAACTACGGGCGAAAATGTCTCATCATAGTCAATACCATGAATTTGACGGAATCCTTTCGCCACAAGTCGTGCCTTATACGTGTGCACGTTGCCATCCATGTCGGTCTTCTTCCTGAAGATCCACTTGCATCCGATGGGTTTTATCCCTTCAGATGCATCAACCAGAGTCCATACTTGGTTGTCTGACATGGATTGCATCTCGGACTTCATAGCCTCGCGCCATTTTTCGGAGTCCGGACTCGCCATTGCCTCTGGGTATGTGGTGGGCTCGTCATGTTCTAATAACATGAGTTCATCATTCCCAGTCACGAGAAATCCATATCTCGTTGGCTCTTGGCGAACCCTGCCTGATCTCCGAGGTTCACTCGACAAAGGTTGAGTCACAACGGGCAGTGAAACAGGTTGAACTTCTTCAACTTGTTCACTCAGCTCAGCATCTACTTGCTGCTCTCGAACTTCCTCAAGTTCGATCCTACTCCCACTGACTCTTTCGGAGACGAACTCTCGCTCCATAAAAGTCGCATGCCT
>NW_010967709.1:33329-33536 GCF_000463585.1 Tarenaya hassleriana | reverse complement strand
GCTTGGGCGTAGAGGCAACTTTTGCCTTTTTTGCCGCCTTCTTTTTGGCTTTACCCCGCCGCTTCTTGCTGGAGTTATTCTCAATAGCAAGCAGTCTTGGGCACCACGATATCCTGCTCGGCTGATTTCAGCATCCCATGCAGTTCGGCTAATCTCTTAGTCATCCCGTGCATATGGTATTGCAGAACGAACTGGTTATAGTCCTCG
>NW_010967709.1:30910-32892 GCF_000463585.1 Tarenaya hassleriana | reverse complement strand
TGTCGTCAGTCTGATGCTTCAACCAAGCATCCTTGACGGCTCTCGAGGCATTGGCCGCAGGCTCTGGTTGTAGAGCCCCTTCCAGGACGTATGACTTCTTATCGTGCTTGAGAACTATTCTCAAGTTACGATACCAGTCTAAGAAGTTTGTCCCGGTCAATTTATCCTTCTCAAGGATAGATTGCATCGTCAAACTCGGTACGCTACCGGTTGACGCCATGTCCTACAAAAGAGACAAAACAGAACAAACAAAACAAAATGCAGATTCTATTAATGATCTACTACCAGCTAGTCCATCATCAATCAGTGTCAATCTATCTATGATCCACTACCAGCTAGTCCATCATCAAATAATGACAACACATATGTAAAGATAAGCTATATTCCCTTAAAGAAAACTAACCCTACAATAATTTTCTATATGGGACTAAGATCCGTATTTCACATAAGAACAAGTTTTTACACTCAGTCTTATGCTATTTAGGTAGACATCTAATGTCAATCATATCTAATATGACTCTTAGATCCTTTATGAGACTATGATATCAAATATCATTGCATACTGGTCTCATCTGTACCATTAAGTCTCAAGTCAAACTTGACAAAACCCAAGATAAACCATATTCAAGCTGTAGGAACCACGATTTCCTACCCTGCCTCACAAAGATAATCCGGCACGCTCAGCTTTGGCATGACCCGTGTTACGGACGATCGATGCCTTGACAAGCGCTCTAGTAATGGGAGGTACACACTTAGCATTACATAAACAAGGGATTTTCGAAATCGCACCTAGATCTAGCATCTACTTTCAAGCTATGAGAACCACCATTTCTCCATCTTGCCTCATCAAGATAATACGGCACACCCAGCTTTGGCATGGCCCATGACACGTACGATCGAGGCCTTGACAAGTGCTTTACTTATAGAGCTTCTAGATCTAATCGGTTTCTGTGCAACGATTGTTCATAATTCGAATAGACCATCCATTCGATTATGTAATCCCAATCCCGGAGCTCCCACTCAATCAAGCATATCCTATATCTTGATTAAGTTACATGCATTCATTCATATGGACCATCAATAAAAACGAATCATGTCTAATTGAGTTACAGTTGATCAGAATAAGCAACGATTGCGTAATCGGACCTCGAAAACGGAAATTTTCGGAATCTGGACTTCGGACCGTCCGTTCTGGAAGTAGAATGGACGTTCCAGGCTGGCAGAACGTTCGGTCTCGACTACAGAAGTCAGAACGGACGTTCAGCCTAGTAGAATGGACATTCTGCATGGCAGAACGGACGGTCCAACCTTCCGTTCTGTGCCAATCAGTCCGTCACCCTTGGACCGTCTGGTCTGGCTTACCCAGAACGGACGGTCTAGGGTAGGCCTCCGTGATCAGATCACGTTTCCCCACGTTCTCGTCCCCGATCAGACCCGAAACAGATCTGAATTCTTCTGTACACCCAAAATTCAAACTCCTGCACTCTATGCAACATGAAACATGCAATCTACACTAGATTCAATCATCAAACATGCATAGATATCAAAGACATGGATTCAAACAATTCAAATCCTAAAACGTGCGTGATCGGGTTCTACGAAATCAAAACAGAGCAACCAGGCTCTGATACCACTGTTGGGTTTCCTGGGATCTCTAGAGCGAATCCTATTCCTAAGAGATTGATTCTAGGGTTTGCGCAGCGGATATAAAACAAAAATTTAATAAACCCTAGAACCATGCTTCTAATGAATCGTAGAAACGTTAGAACGCTTACCTCAATCGATCAGGGGCCTGTATCAATCGAAGAACACGTCTGATCACGAAAAAAAGGAAGAATACCTCGCCCTCTACACGCATCCACACGTCGGGAAGGATTCCAACACCTTGAAACTTGTCTGCTAGGACTAGAGATCTCGATCTCTCTTGTGTGCAAGGTTTTTGGAGGCTTAGGGTTTTATTTTTCTTCTCCTTTTTTCTTTTT
>NW_010967709.1:22935-30606 GCF_000463585.1 Tarenaya hassleriana | reverse complement strand
ATCCGTTCGGTCCACTTCCTAGACCGGACGGTCCGGACCTCTGTCCAGATTTCTCGACGTTTTCTCGTGCGTTTGTCCTTTCCTGCGTGTGTGACCCTGTAGGCTCATTGATATAGCAGTATAACCCGAAATCTCTATTCTGGATATACAAGTCATAGGCGGTCTCTAGACAGACACTATGACTACCTATCTCGAATAGAGTTTGTTCGTGATCTTTACGAACGCCAGAGATGATTTCGGTTGATGATCCTTTTGTATCATGATATCATATGTCGAATATAAGGCATGGACAAGCCACCTTATCTGATTGGACTGCTTTCTCGTTCACTGAGTTCGACTGTCTGAAATAGACGACGTTCGTCTGTAGTGCGGCCACACATTTCTACAGTCTCGTTCACACGAGGGGCCCAGCGATATCTCTCTCTTTTACGAGAGGTACAAATCTCGTCTTGACTATCTACAATCCAGCACATGATTCGTTTTGTACCTGATACACGCCTTTATAGTCCTCCTGTTATGCAGGACGTTTGACGTATTCAAAGCACGCAACTTCTCATGTTGGATTCCGTAGATATCTCAGGTCTTAGGATCCAATCATGGAACCGCCATATGAGATTCAAGTCATGACGCTAGTCCATGTGACAATCTTATGCGGGTCAATCGAGTATTCCGTTCTTTAACGAATACCTATGACAGTGATCGCATGCAATACCTATGATCATCAATCACACATCATACTAGTCTTATTATGTCATCATTCCCATAATGACAGAAGACTAGGGAGTTTAGTATCATTCATAATGATACATGGATTTCATAACAGATCTAGTATGCAAGAACATGTAATGAATCAAATACTCTCATAAAACCATAGAAAGTATCAATACATCGAATGTATCTAAAGAAAGCTCATAAACAGTACATCATAGAGCACTAAACCAACATGTCCATGCCTTATGTTCGACATATGATATCGTGATACAAAAGGATCATCAACCGGAATCATCATAGGTGTTCGTATGATCACGAACAAATTCTATTCGAGATAGGTAGTCATAGTGTCTTGCTAGAGACCGCCTATGACTTGTGTAACCGAAATAGAGATTTTGGGTTATACTGCTATATCGGATGAGTCTACAGGGTCACACACATAGGAAAGAACAAACGCGCGAGAAAAGACGAGAAAATTCCGGAGGAGTCGAGTCCAGACCGATCGGTCTAGATATCTAGACTGAACGGTCTATGTTGCGAGCATAGGGACTGTACAGCCAAACTAGACCAATCGGTCTAGACTGTCTAGACCGATCGGTCTACGTCGTATGAATGGAGTCGGTCTAGGCATCGGGATTTCCTTGTTTCACTCAAAATAGGGTTTTAAAGGCATAAAAAACCGAAGGAGCCGCCACTCCAACCTTAGAGCTTGTTTTCCAGACCTTTTCAGAGGTTTTGAGAGAGAGAAATCTAAGGCTTTGGTCCCTGAAATCCTTGCGTAAAGAAGAAGGTGTTCTTCAGTCCTAGCAGACAAGTTCCAAGCGTTAGAATCCTTTCCGCCGTGTGGATACGTGTAGAGGGCGAGGTACTCTTCCTCCCTTTCGTGATCAGACGAGTTCTTCGATTGATACAGGCCCCGGATTGATTGAGGTAAGCGTTCTGACGTTTCTACAAGATCATACATACATGGTTCTAGGGGTTTCTTAGAAATTTTTTGTTTTACATCCGCTGCGCAAATCCTAAAATCGATCTCTTAGGAACTAGATTCGCTCATGAGATCCCAGGAGAGCCCATACTTACTCTTATGGTAGATTAAGGACGACATAGAAATCTCATACTTAGGAAAGTTTAGCTGACAAGAGAGAATAGCTAGAGTAGCCTAGATTTGATTCTACTCCCATAAGTTGAGCAGTGGACACGCAACTAGATCTTGAAACTCATCAAAGACCGATTTCTAACTCACCGTCCTTCTCAGACTTCGTGTTTCATTGATTTTATTTGCTCGAGGACGAGCAAAGATTTAAGTCTGGGAGGATTTGATGGCTCGGATTTTATCTAGATTTTATACCGAGTATGCCTTTGGTTTCTAAACGGTTTTCACACATACTAGGCATATTAGAGCTATCTTTAGGTCTCTGGGGCTAGGTTTTGACCATTGCAGTAACTCGAGGGTTTTCGGGACGAAACGGAGAAGACAGAAGCATAATCTCCCAGATTTTAGGTCTAGAACGGACGGACTCATATGCCGGAACGGACGGACTGGATCCGGAAGAAGAGAAAAGATGAGAAAGTGAAGAACTCGTCCGGTCCGGAGCTGACCAAACTTGGTCAGCCCCGGACCGCAAGAAGAGTCGCCAGTCCGCCCGTGCACTCCGTCCCTCAGCTCCGAGCAAGGCTGGCTGACCAAGCGAAAACGAAGGCCTGGTCCGGAGCTGACCACGCTCGGTCCGCCGGACCAGGATGTACTCCGAACTCAGCTGGTCCGCCTGCCCACTCCGAGATGATCTGACCAGACCCGAAGACTAGCTGGTCCGGAGCTGACCAGTTGTGGTCCGCCGGACCAGCAGTTTTGCCTCAGCCCAGTCCGCCTGCCCAGTCCAAGTCAGCCGGGGGAGCTCCACTAAAGACCTGGTCTGGAGCTGACCAAATTTGGTCAGCCGGACCAGGAACACTTCTGCGTCGCGGTCCGCCTTCACTTTTACGTCCGGTCCGCCGGACCAAACCTTGGTCCGGCGGACCGCGTGACCTGGAAACAGATTTAGTCCGATTTTTCGGACTTTTTGAGGGGGGTTCGATTTGGGAAAGCAAAGGAGACGATTTTCTCTCCTCCAAAAGACCTAGGGCCGAATTCTTGAGGGAGGAACAAGGGGATTTGCTTTGGATTGAAGATTGAAGATATCATTGAGCATCTCTTTTCCTTTCTCTCTCTATGCTTCATCTTGTTGATTTTGTGTTTATGAACAAGATGTGTGAGTAGTTTCTTGTTGTGGATGAGGGATTAGCCCTCATGTAAGGATGCTTGTATTCACCTTGGACCCAAGATTATGCTTTGTTTATGCTTTCAAATCCTTGCTTTGAATGAAATTGGTGTTCTTGAAGTTTATCTCTCTTGAATGAATGTCTAGGGGAACCTTGGATTTGTTCAATTGGTTGATGCAATTGCTTGGGTTTTGATTACTAGAGGTTGATGAATGATGTTTAATGTTACCCATTGGATGAAAATCTTGTGGGTAGATTTTAGGATTGTGAATTTCATGGAGACATGGATTCTTGATTCTTTGATGCATTCAATCAATTGGGTTGAAATCGAATCCGAAGAAATTCGGTTCGAATCAATCTAGGATTATGACAAGAGCGTTTAATGCATTCAGGATTTTCACTCTAAGCCACGAAAGTGGATAGTCTTCGAATCTTTCACTTTAGAACCGAACCCGACCTTAGTCTTCGAATCTTTCACTTTAGAACGAGCATGATCTAGGTCCATAATTCCTTACGACATCCTTGCATGATCGGTGAAACCTGATTCCCATAACCTTTCCCGTCGACTATCTTTTCTTGAACATTGCTTGCTTTGATTTATTTCATTTTTCTAGTTTTAATCGACTCCTAGCTTAACCGCTTAAGTCCTTGTGTTCGATCTCGGTACTACGACATCCGTATACTTGCGGATTAGTTGTGTTTCAGGTATAAATTTAAAGCTCGTCACGCAAGTGATCAAGTTTTTGGCGCCGTTGTCGGGGACTTTTTACGGTTTCCATAGCTAGGATAGATTGACTCTAGGTTAGTCTTTCCGTAGTCTTTGATTTTTCGATTTGATTTTTGTGTGTGTTTGTTCACTTCCTTTTTCTTTGTGTGTTTGTGTGATTTTTATTTTTCTTGAGTCAATTTTTCTTTATTTCTTTTATTTCTTGATTTTTCTGTTTATTATTTTTGCTGTTTGTATTTTTCTGGACTTTTCTGGACTTGTTCTGGATTTTTCGGGACCTCTCTAGACATTTTCAGAATTCCCTGGACGTTTTCGGAGTTATTCTGGACATTTCCTGGACTCTTCTGAATTTTTCAGATTTTTCCCGAATTTCCTGGACTTTTCCGGGATCGTTCTGGATTTTATCGGGTGTCTCTCCCTACTCTCTGCCTTTTTATTCATTTCGATTTACCTTCTCTGTCTTTTTCTGGACTTTTATTTTTGCAGGTTCCCTTAGTGCATGAGCAAACGTCCCACTCGAAAACAACTCAACCCAGATTTTGAGCTTGCCTTTGACCCGGACATAGACAGAACCAAGAGGAAAATCCGCAGAAAACAATGAGAGGACATAATGGCAGAAGAGGCAGCAAGGGGTGAAGCGCAGCCAAGAGAGCACGTCCGAGCTAATCCGCAGACTCTTGGGATGTACACTCTCGTGCATCAATCGACCACCCTTGGATCATTTTGAGCTGCAGCCGCAGTTTATTCAGATGCTGAATCAGATGAGCTTCAGAGGGAGGTATAATGAGGATCCGAATTCTCATCTTACGCAATTTAAGATGCTTTGTCGCACCATCAAGAAACCGCCAGGGGTAACAATGAAAGATGCATGATTGAGGCGTTTCCTTTCTCTCTAATGGACAAGGCCCAGGATTGGCTCTATACCTTGGAGCCAAATTCCATTTCTACATGGGACGAGATGGAAGAGAAGTTTATGATGAAGTACTACTCGCCCATGAAGAGTTGGCGCTGAACAAGATTAACACATTCGCCCAAGACGATGATGAGACCTTGTATGATGCTTGGGAGAGATTCAAGGAGTATCAGAGAATGTGTCCGCACCATGGTATGGACAACAAGTATCTCCTCTCAACTTTCATACATGGCCTTAGAGACGACACGAGAGGATGGATTGATGCAGCATGCGGAGGCAGCGTATATGATCTCTCATTCGAGGCTTTAGAAGTGCAGATTGCTAAAATGGCGAAAGGGAGAAGTATTTCAGGGGAAATGGGCAGCAGACGGTCTTTGCCTAAGGCTGATGTCAAAGGGGAGGCTTTACAAGCCGTTCTTTCGGAGCTTTCTGCCATCAAGCTGCAGCTTGTTAGGGCCGGTTCATCAAACCCGCAGAAGGGTAAACCGGGCATGTATATGGTGGAACAAGCAGAGGAAGCCATAGAAGAAGTCGACTATGTGGGAAGAAATCAATACAACAATCAGTCGAACTTCTACAATCCAGGGAATCGGAATCACCCCGGCTTTTCTTATGGCAACCCGCAAGGAGCATTGAACCCTCAACATCAAAGCGGGGCGAAACCTCAGGGACCCCCGGGATTTCAGCCAAGATACCAGAATCAGGGCTATCAGAGTCAAAATCAGGGGTATCAGAATCAGGGTCAGGACTTCAATCAGAGGAATCCAGGATACAGAGCTCCTCCGCCTCAAGCTAAGGAAGAAGAGTCGGAGTTGAAGTCGATGTTGGCTCAGCTAATGCATGATCAGAAAAACTCATTTACCAGCTTGGGTCAAGAGATGCAAGGATTCAAGGGGAAGTAAGAGAGCTTTGAGCAGAGGTTGGATGGGATAGACTCGCACATCAAGATGATGGACAACCAGATTGCTCAGCTTGCTTCCCAAGCTGCGAGACCTCAAGGCCAATTTCCGGGTAAGGCTGATCCTAACCCGAGGGAGCATATTAATGCTATAGGCTTGAGAAGCGGAAGACAGCTTCCGGAGACCTCCCCAGTTGTCAGAGAAGAGGGAGAAGGTTCACACGAACCTCATAGGGCCACCTTAGACAAAGGCAAGGGCCATGTTGCAGAGGGGGAAGAGGCGAGGTACATCCCGCCTCCTCCACAGGCACCCCCTCTACCATTTCCATCTCGGGCGAGGAAGTTTAATGAAGACAGCCAATTCGCCAAATTTATGGAGATGTTGAAGAAATTGGAAGTGACCATGCCCTTTCATGAGGTAGTGTTACAGATCCTGTCCTACACTAAATTCCTGAAGGATATTCTCACGAAGAAGAGGGCGGTTGAGAAGGAGACAGTGGCACTTAGTACAGAGGTGAGTGCTGCCATATTGCAGACGGAGTTACCGCAGAAGATGGCTGATCCCGGTAGCTTCTCCATCCCGTGCAGATTGGGGAATGTGGAGATTGAGAGGGCGCTTTGCGATTTAGGCGCAAGTGTCAGTTTGCTGCCTCTCTCCATATTCAAGAAACTTAATGTCGGTGAGCTGAAACCGACAAGGATGGCATTGCATTTGGCCGACCGATCAGTGAAGTATCCCGCTGGGATCTTGGAGGATGTGCCTCTTAAGATAGGGGAATTCTATGTCCCCGTCGACTTTGTGGTTCTGGACATGCCGGAGGATTCCAAAATCCCCATCTTACTTGGTAGGCCGTTTTTTGAACACGGCTGATGCTGTTGTGCATGTCAAAGAGGGTAGACTCACGATGAAGATCGGAGACGAGACGGTTGAGTTCAGACTTGATCAGAACCTTAAGCAACCGCATTTGGTGGAGTCTTCCTTCTACCTAGATTTGATCGACACACTGGTCAACGAGGTGAGGGATGAATTTAGAGATTCAGATCCCCTTGAGATGACATTGAATGCGGTACAAGACAGCATGTACTGCGTTTGGGAGGAAGTCCGGACTTTAGATGTTAGCTCATCGATTGAGCTAGATGTTAGGGTTATCTACGGGTTCCTAGCATGCGATCATATCGATCTAGGGTTTGGTTTACTAGATTTCATGCAGCGGAAGAAAGATCTAAACCTAGTCAAACGTCACACGCAACCAAACTCGCAAAACCCGAAAGATCGTGTATATCACCGAGGGAATCGTTACTTACCTCGTTCTCGATGAGACTTGAAGTTTATTTCGATCCGGGGCCTGTTCTAAATCACCTAGGACTGAAGTTACAGTCCCTCTACACGTATCCACACCGACGGGAAGGATTCCAAACGATTTGGAACGAATCTACTAGGATTAGTGAAGAAAAGGGAACTCAAGAGACGAGATCCAATCCCGGGACAATAGAAATCGAAGAGAACAGCTTCTCTAGGGTTCTAGGATGTTTCTCTTAGTTTTAGGTCGGCCTTTTATTAAGTTTGGACGAAACCCCAAACTTAAATAAGATTAGAAAACCCTAAAAACGAATATTTGGAAATTTTTCGGATCCCGGTCCGCCGGACCAGGAGCTTGGTTCCACGGACCAAGCTTAGTCCGAGGCCCACGGACCGGCTGACCTGAAGGCTTGGTCCGGCGGACCACGTGTGATCAGCTCCGGACCAAGACCCTTCTTGGTCAGCTCAGTCCGACTTGTCATTTCTCGTTCCGCCTGTCCCAGAATCTGGTCAGCGGCTGACCAACTCTTGGCCAGCCGGACCAGGCCTGGACATCTAATCCCCATACCCTTAACATGACCATCATGCTTTGACGAAGGGAGAGGCTTCGTCAATGGGTCGGCAATATTATCATCTGTCGACACTCTGCGTATCTTCACGTCTCCTCTGTCGATGATTTCTCTGATCAAGTGAAATCACCTAAGTATGTGTTTGGATCTCTGGTGTGACCGGGGTTCCTTAGCTTCCGCAATCGCACCATTGTTGTCACAGTACAACTCAATGGGATCTGCAATGCTAGGAATAACGCCCAGGTCTCCCACGAATTTCCTGATCCAAACAGCTTCCTTAGCTGCATCCGATGC
>NW_010967709.1:16814-19348 GCF_000463585.1 Tarenaya hassleriana | reverse complement strand
TGATCTTCCAGGTAGAGTCTGCAATTTCTATACCAATGCCCAATAGCATGACAGAAATAACACTCTTCCTTCTTGGGTTTAGGCTTAGGCTTAGTGACAACACTTGTCAATTTCCTTTTGCCCTTACCTTTGGAACGCTTCCTTTTGTTGGAACTCTTTCCAACCACTAGGACACTTTTCTCGACTTTGATGTTCTGCTCGGCCGATCGCAACATCCTATGTAGCTCGGTCAAGTCCTTCTCCATCCCATGCATGTTATAGTTCATGACAAACTGGTCAAAACTATCCGGCAGGGATTGAAGAACTAGGTCTACAGCCAATTCACGACTAACATTAGAGTCTGCAATTTCTGTACCAATGCCCAATGGCATGACAGAAATAACACTCTTCCTTCTTGGGTTTGGGCTTAGGCTTAGTGACAACACTTGTCAACTTCCTTTTTCCCTTACCTTTGGAACGCTTCCTTTTGGTGGAACTCTTTCCATCAACTACCATATCATTCTTTCCTCGGCTCCCAGCTTTCTCTTGGAATGACATATTCAACTGATCAACCATCAATGAATTGTCCATGTCATCTAATTGCTCACGCAATTCCGAAGACATCTTTCCAAGCATCAAACTGGACGCGTCCAGATCATCATCCTCATGCTTCCAATAAGCATCAATGATCGATCCAGAAGCCTTGGTCAGAGGCTTATCCTTCATAAGGATAGATCGCTTGGTGAGATAAAACAGATTCCTGCAACAGATATGTTCTACAGAAAAAGACAGACAAACAGACAGAAAATATGCAAGTCACTTAGTACACTTACTATCACAGATAATAGATGCAATATGACAAGCTCCCACTAAGAAAAACACCCTCAATGAGTTTCTAAGTGAGCTAGGATCCATATTTCACATGCTTTTGAGTCAGCTAGGGCATGACGCTCAAAAACATGCTATTTAGTTAGACAACACATTGTCAATCACATCCTATGTGATTCCTAGATGAGTATGGGATAGTGATACTCTATCACTGCATGTTCCTCATCCCATCCTTACCATTAGGTCCAAGTCCGACTTGATAACCCAATTCAAGCTCAACCATATTCGAGCTATGAGAATCACGATTTCTCCATACTGCCTCACCAAGATAATCAGGTACGCTCAGCTAGGGCATGACCCGTAACCATGACGATCGAGGCCTTGACAGTTGCTCTACTAATGGGCGGTAATAGCTTGAGATTAATCATGAGGAAGAGGACAAAATTTCGGACTTGAGAAGTGTCTGAGGTCCAGTCCGGAGCTGACCAGAATCTGGTCCGCCGGACTGACCTTGGTCAGCTTCTCTGGTCCGCCGTTCTGTCCGTTTTCGGAGAAATTCTGAGCTTGGTCCGGAGCTGACCAGATTTGGTCAGCCCCGGACCAACTCAGTCTGTTTCTCCTGCTCTCCGAGCTGACCAGGAATCGGACAGTTCGAAAACTGAGCTTGGTCCGGGGCTGACCAAACTTGGTCAGCTCCGGACCAACTCAGTCCATTTCCTTGGTCCGGCTGACCTGGAATCGGAGCGCAGACTATCTGGTTTTGGTCCGGGCTGACCAAACTTGGTCAGCTCCGGACCAACTCGGTCCTTTTCCTTGGTCAGTCCGCCGGTCTTCGTCTCGGACCCGTGTTGTTCTCGCCTGGTCCGCCGGACCAACTCTTGGTCCGGGGCTGACCAGCGAGAACTTTGGTCCTCCTGACCAAACACGCGGCCCGGAATCTGATCTGTCTGCTGGTCGGGCTTCGAAAATTAGGGTTTTATCCCGGTTTCGACGCACCGTTAACCCGTCCCAGACTCCATACCATCCATGCATCATTCAACAATCACAAATATCATTAAACATGCATAGATTCAATGATTACATGCAATTTAACGATAAAATCATGCAATCATGCAATAGGCACGGCGATATACAGGAGTAACCAGGCTCTGATACCACTGTTAGGGTTATCTACGAGTTCCTAGCATGCGATCATATCGATCTAGGGTTTGGTTTACTAGATTTCATGCAGCGGAAGAAAGATCTAAACCTAGTCAAACGTCACACGCAACCAAACTCGCAAAACCCGAAAGATCGTGTATATCACCGAGGGAATCGTTACTTACCTCGTTCTCAATGAGACTTGAAGTTGATTTCGATCCGGGGCCTATTCTAAATCACCAAGAGCTGAAAGTACAGCTCCTCTACACGTATCCACACCGACGGGAACGATTCCAAACGATTTGGAACGAATCTGCTAGGATTAGTGAAGAAAAGGGTAACTCAAGAGACGAGATCCAATCCCGGGACAATAGAAATCGAAGAGAACAACTTCTCTAGGGTTCTAGGATGTTTCTCTGAGTTTTAAGTCGGCCTTTTTTAAGTTTGGACGAAACCCCAAACTTAAATAAGATTAGAAAACCCTAAAAACGAATATTTGGAAATTTTCCGGATCCCGGTCCGCCGGACCAGGAGCTTGGTCCGGCGGACCAAGCTTAGTCCGAGGCCCACGGACCGGCTGACCTGAA
>NW_010967709.1:9790-16477 GCF_000463585.1 Tarenaya hassleriana | reverse complement strand
TCTTGGCAGATCGACTAGTAAAATAGATGCAACTTCATCTATAGCGTGGCCACGCGTTTTCATAGTCCGACTTCCACGAGAGGGCCCAGCGATATCTCTCCTGTTAAGGAGGTGACAAGTCCCATATTGCATGTCTACTATCTCCATATGATTCGTGAACGTATCTGATCAACGCCGTTATAATCATCCGGTTAAAGACGACGTTTGACGCAGTCAAGACACGTCACTCCTCATATCAGATACTCTAGACATCTCAGGTATGAGGATCCATAAACGAACCGCTGTATGAGATTCAAGTCATGACTCTGTCCATGTGACAATCTCATGCGGGTCATCCAGTCACTCGTTCACAACGAGTACCCATGATTGTGATCTACATCCAACGCGTTGATCACACCTCATGCTAGTCTTCATTCAACATTATTCCCACAATGATGACTGACTAGGGAGTTTAGAATCATTCTCTAATGATTCAAGGATGCCGAAATACAACAAACATGCTAATCGTATAACGGATAAATAATGCATTCATAAATCAATGAATCAATACAAAGTCAAATGTCATATCATGGATCATCCTAGAGCATTACAACCAATACTAGAGAGCTGGAAATATAGGGCCGTGGAGCCCTTATCTTGTTATGCCCGCGAGTTCCCTTGGCTAAGGGACGAGGAAGACGGAGAGGAGCCATCACCTTCTCCGAGTCATCAAGCCCCAGTCTCCTCCATTCAAGTCAAGCAGCCCGATTGTGGAGACGAGCGGGAAGAAGGATTGGGATCCAGAGAGCGCGCCTAAGGTGGAATTGAAGCCCTTACCACAAGGGCTTAGGTATGAATTTCTCGGACCTAACTCTACTTACCCGATAATTGTGAATGCTGCTTTGACTGATGTGGAACTAGATGAATTAGTTGCATTGCTTAGGGAGTATAGACAGGCCTTGGGTTACACTCTAGACGACATTAGAGGCATTAGTCCATCTCTTTGCATGCATCGCATTCACTTAGAGGATAGTTCCAAAACCTCCATCGAGCATCAACGTAGGTTAAACCCGACCATGAAGGAGGTAGTGAAAAAGGAAGTGCTCAAATTGCTAGATGCGGGTATCATTTACCCGATTTCGGATAGTGCATGGGTTAGTCCCGTGCAAGTTGTACCAAAGAAGGGGGTATCACTGTGGTAGAGAACAAGCATAATGAATTGATACCCACTAGGACAGTTACGGGTTGGAGAATGTGCATTGATTATAGGAAACTGAATTCCAACACCCGTAAAGACCATTTCCCGTTGCCCTTCATCGACCAAACGCTAGAGAGGTTAGCCTTGCATTCCAACTTTTGTTTTCTTGATGGCTACTCGGGATTCTTCCAAATCCCCATTCACCCTAGCGACCAGGAGAAAACCACCTTTACATGTCCATATGGCACCTTTGCATACCGTAGGATGCCTTTTGGTTTATGTAATGCACCGACAATATTTCAGAGATGCATGACTGATGTGTTTTCTGATCTCTTGAGGATGTTATGGAGGTGTTCATGGATGATTTTTCTGTCCATGGACCCTCCTTTCCCGTGTGTCTAATGAATTTGCGCCGAGTGTTGGACAAGTGTGTTGAGGCGAATCTTGTGCTGAATTGGGAGAAGTGCCATTTCATGGTCCAAGAGGGCATTGTGCTAGGCCACAAGATTTCGAGCAAGGGGATTGAGGTCGACCGAGCTAAGGTCGAAG
This sequence comes from Tarenaya hassleriana, assembly GCF_000463585.1. Lineage (NCBI taxonomy): Eukaryota > Viridiplantae > Streptophyta > Magnoliopsida > Brassicales > Cleomaceae > Tarenaya > Tarenaya hassleriana. The sequence continues at coordinate 14,751 of NW_010967709.1, read as the reverse complement.
TGATAGAGAAGCTGCCACCTCCACGGAATGTTAAGGGAATCCGGAGTTTTCGGTTGCGTGTTGATGCAGGAGGGACACGTGATCACTTACGCGTCGAGGCAGCTGAAGAAACACGAGGAGAACTACCCGACATATGATATGGAGTTAGCAGCGGTAGTTCACACCGCCTTTGAAACTCTGAAGAAGGCGTTGATCTCTCCACCCATCATGCAGCCGCCGGATTGGGAAGCTCCCTTTGAGCTTATGTGCGATGCGAGCGATTTCGCCATCGGGGCTGTCTTGGGTCAAAGGAAAGACAGAAAGCTGCATGCTATTTATTATGCGAGTCGGACTTTGGATGATGCACAAGTCAATTATTCCACCACTGAGAAGGAGTTACTCGCCATAGTAATGCGAGCGATTTCGCCATCGGGGCTGTCTTGGGTCAAAGGAAAGACAGAAAGCTGCATGCTATTTATTATGCGAGTCGGACTTTGGATGATGCACAAGTCAATTATTCCACCACTGAGAAGGAGTTACTCGCCATAGTATTTGCCTTTGAGAAGTTCCGGTCTTACTTGGTCGGGTCGAAGGTAATTGTGTACACCGACCATGCTGCTTTGAGGTACCTCCTATCCAAGAAGGATGCCAAGCCGAGGTTAATTAGATGGATTCTCTTGCTGCAAGAGTTTGACTTGGAGATTAGGGATAGGAAGGGTACAGAGAATGGAGTGGCCGACCACTTATCTCGGATTGAGCGACATGAAGATATTCCCATTGATGATTGTCTCCGAGATGATTGCGTGATTGCTGTCCAAGTGAAGGAGAGAGACCCGTGGTACGCAGATTTTGTCAACTTCATTGTCAGCGGGTACATTGCTCACGAGTTGGACTACAACGGGAGGAAGAGATTCTTCAGAGACATCAAGGATTATTTTTGGGAAGAACCTTACCTCTTCAAGAGAGGCAAGGATGGCCTCTTTAGGAGATGTGTGCCCGAAGAGGAAGTCCGGAGTGTGATTCATCATTGTCACTCTTCGGACTATGCTGGTCATTTTGGAGCATCGAAGACCTCGGCTAAAATTCTTCAAGCCGGGTTTTATTGGCCGTCAATGTTCAAAGACGTTCATCAATACGTCTCCTCTTGCGATGCTTGTCAGATAACGGGGAACATCTCCCGCCGCCACAAGATGCCTCAGCACTACATCTTGGAAGTCGAGCCTTTTGATGTTTGGGGCATAGACTTCATGGGACCGTTCCCATCTTCTTATGGGAACCAATACATCCTCGTGGTGGTCGACTATGTCACCAAATGGGTAGAAGCTATGGCGAGTCCCACTAACGACTCGAAAGTGGTGACGAAGATGTTCAAGAGGGTGATTTTTCCGAGATTCGGGACGCCAAGGGTCGTGATTAGCGATGGAGATTCGGTTGGAGATTCGGTTGGACGCCTACGAGAATGGAGATTCACTTCATCAACCGCACCATAGAAGCACTTTTGAAGAAGTATGGTGTGAGACATAAGGTGGCTACCCCGTATCACCCTCAGACGAGCGGGCAAGTTGAAGTCTCGAATAGGGAGATCAAGGCGATACTTGAGAAGACGGTGTCAAGGTCAAGGAAAGATTGGGCATCCAAGCTTGATGACGCTCTATGGGCGTATAGGACAGCCTTCAAGACACCCATCGGTATGTCTCCCTTTCAACTTGTCTATGGGAAAGCTTGTCACTTGCCGGTTGAGCTTGAGTACAGGGCATACTGGGCGATTAAGAAGCTGAATTACGATTGGAAATCCGCCGCGGAGAAGCGAATATTGCAGCTTCACCACACCGATGAGATTCGGTTGGATGCCTACGAGAACGCCCGAATTTACAAGGAGAGAACTAAGAGATGGCATGATCGTCGGATTTTGCAGAGGGATTTTAGAGAAGGTGATCAGGTACTTCTCTTTAACTCAAGGATCAAACTATTTCCAGACAAGTTGAGATCGCGTTGGTCGGGGCCTTTCACGATTAAGCATGTCTACCCTCATGGAGCGATAGAGTTATATGGCTATGGAGGGGATACATTTAAGACCAACGCGCAAAGGCTGAAGATTTATAACCCTAGGGAGCAAGACAAAGAGAGGAGCTCGATGAGCTTCTCTGATCCTCAAGACGAGTGAGCAACCCCGCGGTCAAGCTTAGGACCATAAATAAGCGCTCTCGGGAGGCACCCCGAACTTGTAGATATCATTTTTAGTATCCTTTTTGCATTGCATGTTTATTTTTCTGCATTTGGGAACTTAGACACATGATGTGATGATGTGATCTTGATGAGGACATCACCAAGGACACGGAGCTTGGAGAAGCGGAGCTTGTAGATGCGGAGCTTGGAGATGCGGTGCAAGGAGCGGAACCGGAGCTCGCAGCGGGAATGGAGCCGGAACTTGAAGATCCAAGGATTGAGACCACACTTCCCGTTCGCATGGATCCTCCGATCACTCGATCCAAGACACGGGCACTTCGACAACAACTTAATACCTTCGTATCCCATGTCGTGTCCGAACTCACGCTCGAACGTGTGTGCTCGTCCTCGGTCAAATCCACCACGGCTCGCCATATGCTCGTGTGCGAAGTTGAGACACCTTCTAGGTCAAGCTAGCCTCAAAAGGAAGCTTCTTATGCAGCAAGCAACCTTCTCCAACAGCTAGAAACAGCCACCTACCATATTAAATGCTAGAGTGTTGCATGTAGACTTGCTTTCAATTATCTAGTTATTGTGTTGTTATTTAAGGATGCTAAGTACTCTTTGTAAACCACTTTTTGAACCTTGTTGAATCAAAGAAATCAGAATTTCTTCTTCTCCACTTTGAGTGTCGAGCATCCTTGGTCCGTCCAAGCCCCGGTTTGTCCGGACAACTCGGTTTGTCCGAGTCCCGTTGGTTCGTCCGACGTTTCTGTCTTGGTTCGTCCGAGACCGGCCGATTGGTTAGTCCATAGGTCTTCTATCCCCTTTCCCGTCTCCATCTCCGCTGCTTCGGATCAAGTTCGAGTGCCTCCGGGCGAGTGATTGATCCCGAACACACTCCTCCATCCCCTTCCGCCGTTACAACCTCGGGCGAGTTCGAGTGCCCCTTCGGCCAGTGATCTCCCGTCGTTGCTGCTCTATTTCGATCGCAGCGAGTCTCATACTCCTAAGGCGTATATCATTTTGGTATCAGAGCTGTTCGCTCCAACGGACGCTCAAAACACCGGGTGAGATCGTTCCTTCTCTATCACTTTCGTTGTTAATCGATTTCATTCAAACCCTTCAACTTCCATCTGCGATTTCTGTACCAGATTGCACAGCAATGTTTTGAACTCTTTAAGGGCTGATTACGTGTTGTTTTGGCAGTTCGAAAACCCCCCGAAGATCGCATGAACGCTGCTGCACAACGCCTCCAACGTCGGCCTTGGAAAGCTCTCGGTGAGATCTTTCCTTGATAGCGATTTTTGGACCCTGTTTCGTTTCAGATTTTATTCCGCCCTTGCACGTCTACATTCATTTGTGTTCCTTGCCCAGAAAACGGACTTAAACCTTTTGAAACTCAAATAGCTTGGGTGTTATTTGATTTAACGATCGCGTGCACCATCGCAAGGCGGTTGCTTCCGAGCGTTTGATTGTTGTGTGTGTGAATCCTTGTTCAAAGCACGTCGGCACTGCTCGTATATTGCTGTCTATTTGCGTGATTGATAGCCTTGAGTACGAAACTATTTAGTTCTGCTCGTATTAGGACAGTTTTGCACGCTTGACGATTGCTCGAACCCCGATCTTGCTGAGTAACATTGCACGTTTCGTGTTGTTTGATCGTGTTTGAGTTAGAGCTGCACGTATATTTTATTCTTGGTACGTTTAGGATCTGTCCTACAAGTGATTGTTGCACGTTGCGTGTTGGTTGTTGTTTGCAAGAGAGTTGAGCGAAATGAGTGCACACGAGGTTTCTACCGAGGGAGCCAACATAGAGTCTAGTAACGGTGCTCTATTTAGATCGATCCAGCATATCATGGACAGACTAGCACGTCTAGAGGAGAATAGGCCCCCTGCACAACCTGAACCCAACCGTAGAGAACCTCTAGATCATCCTAGACCCCATAGAGCTCGCACTCCCGAGTCGCTAAGCGATGATGAGAGCGACATAGGACAGCAACCTAGACCAAGAGCCGTTGTGGAGACGACCGACGTCGAAAGGAACCATAGACGTAGAGCCCCTAGGCCGAGAGAAAGGGTAGTTGAGGAGATTCCCCATCGGGATCACCCTCCGAGGCGAAGAGGCCATAGGCCACGGGCTCGAGTATCCGACGAGGAGTCGGAATACGACGATCCACCACCTAGACCCCGTAGAGCACGTGAGAGACTTCATGTTGGGTCGGATTCTAGTGAGGCACCAAGACGTAGGGATAACCCCCGCCCTAGAGCTAGACCACCTAGGTGGGCCGATGTCGCCGAGGAAGAAGAAGAACGTGAATACCGGCAACCTAGGGGACAAGGGGCTGATCTCAAGCTCAAGCCTCCTTTGTTCATAGGAAAAGTCGATCCCGAGGCCTACTTAGATTGGGAGCGTCGCATGGATAACATTTTCGAATGTTATTCCTATTCGGACCGTCGGAAGGTCCAATACGCGGCTGCTCAATTAGCTGAGAGTGCGTTAGCATGGTGGGATCGTGAGGTTAATGAGAGACGACGCGCTCGCATAGAGCCGATCGGAACGTGGCCGGAAATGAAAGCCTCTCAGCTAATTGAGCAGCCGCGTATTGGACCTTCCGACGGTCCGAATAGGAATAACATTCGAAAATGTTATCCATGCGACGCTCCCAATCTAAGTAGGCCTCGGGATCGACTTTTCCTATGAACAAAGGAGGCTTGAGCTTGAGATCAGCCCCTTGTCCCCTAGGTTGCCGGTATTCACGTTCTTCTTCTTCCTCGGCAACATCGGCCCACCTATGTGGTCTAGCCCTAGGGCG